>NC_047652.1:7469640-7551093 GCF_902201215.1 Prunus dulcis | reverse complement strand
CATCATTCGACGAACAATGCCTTCGGCACCCTGCCATCATTCGGCGAGAGCGATGCCTTCGGCACTACGTCATCATTCGGCGAGAGCGATGCCTTCGGCACTCCTGCCATCATTCGGCGAGAGCGATGCCTTCGGCACCCCATCATCATTCGGCGAGCGTGATGCCTCCAACACCCCCGTCATCATCGGCGAGGATGCCTTCGGCACCCCCGTCATCATTCGGCGAGGATGCCTTCGGCACCCCCATCATCATTCGGCGAGAATGCCTTCGGCACCCAGTCATCATTCGGCGAAAGCGATGCCTTCGGCAACCCGCCATCATTCGGCGAGAGCGATGCCTTCGGCACCCCGTCATCATTCGACGAACAATGCCTTCGGCACCCTGCCATCATTCAGGGAGAGCAATGCCTTCGGCACCTCGCCATACTTTGGCGAGAGCGATGCCTTCGGCACCCTGCCATCATTCGGCGAGAGCGATGCCTTCGGTACCCCCGTCATCATTCGACGAGCGATGCCTTCGGCACCCTGCCATCATTCGCCGAAGCGATGCCTTCGGTACCCTGCCATCATTCGGCGAGAGCGATGCCTTCGGCACCCCGTCATCATTCGGCGAGCGTGATGCCTTCAACACCCCCGTCCTCATCGGCGAAGGAGGATGCCGGCACCCGTCATCATCGAATGCCGCCGGCACCCATCATCATGCCTTCGGCACCCAGTCATCATTGATGCCTTCGGCACCAACACCCCCGTCATCATCGGCGAGGATGCCTTCGGTACCCCCGTCATCATTCGACGAACAATGCCTTCGGCACCCTTCCATCATTCGGGGAGAGCAATGCCTTCGGCACCCCGCCATACTTTGGCGAGAGCGATGCCTTCGGCACCCTGCCATCATTCGGCGAGAGCGATGCCTTTGGCACCCCCGTCATCATTCGGCGAGGATGCCTTCGGCACCCCCGTCATCATTCGGCGAGAATGCCTTCGGCACCCAGCCATCATTCGGGGAGAGCGATGCCTTCGGCACCCTGCCATCATTCGGCGAGAGCGATGCCTTCGGTACCCCCGTCATCATTCGACGAGCGATGCCTTCGGCACCCTGCCATCATTCGCCGATAATTCTTATAGTTTACGTGGTTAAATAGTAGTTAAGAGTATTCCTCGCTCCATAATTCTGCTCTCTTAATGTCAATTCTATAAAATAAAATAAAAAAAAGTAAAATCTAATATTATTAAGAGACAGACGGATGCAGGTTGGACTGTTACATTTTTCTTGTGGTGTTCTTCAAGTATTGAAGAATCCATATACAAACTACAAAGTAAAGAAGACTTCTTTCTTGCCCAAGGACAGACTCAGAATTTTAAATTGGGGTGGGCTAAATTTACATTACGCACAAACCTATTAAGAAGATAGAAAATTCGACAATACGAGTGAATTTCATCGATCACAAAAATATATCCTAATCAAGAAGAAATAATGAGCTTTACTCCTCAAAATACATCTAGTACATATCTCTTTTTTGCTTTTTAGGATTTAGGGTGCCTAAAGTAGACATGTTATTTTTTACCAAAAAAATAGAAAATAGGGGTTGTTTTCGACCAAAAAGTTGGGGTTGTTTGTGTTTGGCCTTTGGCCCCTTTTTGTACCCCCAAAAAAAAAAGTGAAGGGTTTAGAGTTGAGATAACTGACCCTCACTTATATCTTAATATTTATAGTGCAAAATTGCAAAAAAAAAAAAAAAGAAAAAAAAAGAAAAGAAAAAGTCCAAAACAAAACGAGTGATCATATATTTTTGTTATTTGTAGTGTAATGTGTGGAAAGTCATAGGCTCATAACTGTGGAGTATCACATGAGGCACAACCAATAAAAGAGTGCAGTGCATGGTTGTCCATTGGTTGTGCTTTTGGGTATGTTAGTTTAGGCTAAAAAAGACAAAATCCCTTGAGTTATGGCCCAGGTTAGTCAAAGAGTCGGTCCATCCCTATTCTTGCCAATGGTTTCCCATCACAGTGGTGGTAGCTTCCCGCTTCCCCTCATTGCACCCCAGTTTGAACACCAGAGTCGAACTCCAATGTAACCGAAAACACAAAAATAAAAAACACTTCTTTATCTAATTACCTATAAATAGAAAAATGGAGAATCATGCTTAGAATCAAGATTGGCAGCTTAACTTCTTGTAGTAGTTAAGAGCATTTCTCTCCATAATTATGCTTTCTCAATGTCAATTCTATAAATTAAAAAAAAAAAAGAAAAAGAAAGAGTAAAATCTAAACGTCCCTCGTAATATTATTAAGGATAATGTTAGGTTTATCATTTTTTTATATTACATTGTGTACTATCTCTCTAATAAAGATAGAGTCCATTAATACAATATAGTCCACCTCTATTAAAGAAGAATAATGTTATACTTACTATATTTTTATCTCATATTTTCATATCACGTAATGTAGAATGTAGACCATATGCATTCTCTCTCCCCCTCGTAGCATTTTCAAATAAAGACTAGATGAGGACCAACGGGTATCGTTTTCATAATTATAAGAAGAAAACAAAATAGTTCGTGGTTTGAAACTGTTCCACGATGTCTTCACCCAGGATTAATTTCAGATCACACAAACTGTTCCACGTTTAAAATTGGACGTGGTTTGAAAGTGTGTTTTTGGTCGATGGGTCTCCAAATTTTAATAACTGACTGACACAACCTGAAACAACAGGCCAAACATTAGATGGGACCAGTCCTTTATGATACAGCCACTCACATTGGTGTTTTTAAAACGGGGAAACGGTTGTGTTGGTTAACATGTTAAAAGCAAGGGGAAAAATTGACGGGCCTCCTTCACGACACTCCTTCCTCTTCTCCTTAATATCTCACCTACCCTTCTTTCTAGTTCATTTTCCTTCTGTTTGGCTCAATTCTAACATAGTGTCATGACTGATTTCTCTTATTCACATGCTTGAATCCTGAGAACCCTCTTCTTATAAATCCCAAATTTATTTAATTTCTTCTATTTCCCCAAATCTAATTCACCTTTGATTCATTAAACTTCAACTATTATTTATTATGGCTTGTACTAAATCTCTAGTTGCTGCCCTTCTACTAAATCCAAATATAGCAGATGCACAAAGTTACAGTCATGAATTGATGAAAACTTTCATCTCCTGCGAAATATGTGAAAAATGCAGAAGCTGGGATGGGTTTGATTGATTTTTCATGTTTGGATTTGATGGAGGTGTGCTTGGTTCTTGATGTCTTGGTTTGATTATTTTTGATGTTTGTGTTTCTTTTAGACGGAGAGAGAGAGAGAGAGAGCTGAAATTGACACAACGTAAAACAACAGGACAAACATTAGATGGGACCTTTCCTTTTTGATAAAATCAAACATAGCTCTGTACCAAACAGTAAGACCCCACAGCCTGACAAAGCTCTTTTGAGGAAAATTCTACGGTGGACCTGGTGCATGGACGCGCCAGGTCCTATTGACCGTCAGATTGAGAAAATAGTACAAGGGCAAATCTCCACCGTTGAAGCTAGTAACTGGAAACTTGTTATTGTAGGTTAAAGTGTTAAAATAAAATAAAATAAAACAAACCGAAATAGGAACGCAAGAAGCAGAAGACGAAGAAGAAGAAGAAAGGCAGGGTGTGAAACAAGAACGTCGTGGTCGCTCTTAAATCTTCTTCTCCGTCTGATTTTCTTTCGACATCGAGTTTGCTGCTACTTAAGTGATGGCTGGGCAGGTTGAAATTTATGACATTGCTTGGCATATCAACTCCAAGCTATCTAAGACAAGGTGAGTCCGAATAAAATTTGGGAAAACTCAACCTCAATCTTCCTCTTCCTCGTTGCCAACGGATCACACAATAAAACTCAGATGTTGTGACGGGTAAGCACTTCTCATCCTCTTGATCTTCATGTCTTTTTTAGCTTCTTCTGTGATGGGTATCTAGGTATAAGTTGGTTAGATTTTGGGGTTTAGTGTTTTTGAATTGGGGTTGAGCTAAAAGGTTTTTGTCTAATTAATTTATTTGTCGTCTATTTAATAGGCTTAGGGTATGAACTTTCATATTCCTTTAACCCACCATTGCTATTTTGTGTATCAGAGTATGAGATTTCATTAAACTCATATTTATTGGAAAAATAAATAATCATAAAAACTATTAATCTGATTTCTTTATGATTAATTCCCTGTCATTTATTTTTTTTTTTCAAATATTCATACAAATTATATCCCCTACTTGGTTAATTGTGGACATATTTATACAAACTTGTTAATCAAATATGTGATTTTTTAATCCAATTACTAATTGGTTAGTCCAATTTTGCAAATAGTGTACGCATATTGCATGTTATTGACAGCCTTTTCAATTTTGAGAATGTAAATACAATATGTGATTTGTCAATGCAATTGACAAACAGGTAGCGCCATTTGTATTCCATCGTGCAATTGACAAACAAAGCAGTGCCATTTGCATTCCAATCATTTAGTTTGATACTTTTAATCTGTTTTCTGTGATCCTCTCCCATTGTTTACGCGTTTCTATTTTTTGATAATTTGGGTACGCTGATATGAATGTGATGGATTGACAATTAGGTATGCTGATATGCATATGTGATTTTTATCTCCTTTGCTCTTCTCGTGAGCAATTTCTCTGTTCTAGTGTTGTTGTATTTTTTATTTTTTTTTTTGAATGGTGCAGTTTATTGTTTGCTTGAACTCCCAGTTCTATATATGATCATGATTTTTGAGCTTGGACAATTTACTTTTCTTGTATGTGAGTTATATGATACGTTAATATGCATGTTTCTTTTTTTGTGATATTTTCTTTAAGGTTTTGCATAATCAGAATGGTTAGATGCACTAAATTCCATAGTTTGTGATCTTTAGGTGTTTAATTTAGGTGATACATAGAAAAGAAAAATAATCAAATGACAAAGGTTGTTTGGTAATTGACAATAAAGGTCGTTTGGCAATTGACAATCAGTCGGTTGGTTTTTGCAAAGTTGAATGGCAATTACATAGAGTCTGTTTGTCGATTGCATTGTTGTCGAGATGTGAATGTGTTCTAGCAAAATAAGGAAATTTGTCTGAGTCGGCATGATAGATGTTGAGATATTGGAGTGCGAGCTGGAGTGAGGGCTTTTCCAAGTGGCATTAGGAGTTTAATTAGTTTAAGTTATTTATTTTATTTTACTTTCCTTTTTTAATAAGGGCTTGTTGTCCAAGTTAGGTTAGGATTTTTAATTAGTTTTTTTTCATATTCCTTCTGGCTGTGGGTAGTATATAACAAGGGCTACTCGTTATTTTGATTAAGGTATGCATCGGAAATCACAAACATGGTCTTCTTTGTGTCGGTTGTGACACTTGGAATACTAGTATACTTCCATTTTATTGTTTAAAAAAAGAAAAAGAAAAAAAGAAATGGAGATAAGCACGTAAACGCATGTTTGCAATACCATAGAGTTGCAAGGGTAAAATAAATACAAGTTATAAAATTTGAATTGTACCATACATTTGGACAAGTTTATGTCCCCAAAAAATATTTGAATTAATTAAGGGTAAAATAAATACAAGTTAAAACAGATAGAAAATATTAGGTCATACGGATGGAAAATTCTACGATGGGCATGGCGCATGGATGCGCCCACTGTTATAGACCATTGGATAAATAGTTGGTGATGTGGAGTTATCCACGCCGTTGAGTTAGTTACCGGATAAATCGGATGTTGTAGGTAAAAAGAAAAAAAAAAAGCAAAAACTCTCCTTCAGTCTGACATTTCAAGTTGAGTTAGGGTAGGGTTTCTCTTCTCTCTCTCTTTCCTCTCCTCCTCCTATGACGACGAGACAGCACGACGAACAAGACTCCTCTCCTCTCAGGTATCTCTCTCTTTCTTCTCCATAATTGTCTTTCTCGTCTCTCAATCTCCTTCTCAGGCTTCGTTTCAAAGCCTATAAGATTGATGATCATTATACAATCCAAAAAGTTAAAAAAGGAAAAAGAAAATAACAAATCTCTACCCCAAACTGGCATATTGCATTCTATTCAAGTTAATTATGTTGTAGGTTTGTTCTTTTTTTGTTTACAATGATTAATTTGTAATTGTTTTCATATTAGCATATTGCTTTATGTTTCCATTCATTTTATTGATAGTTTCGTGATTGTTTTTCAGGTTGGGGTAAAGAATTAGGCCAAGTACAAACTAATATACTATTTTGGAGTCTATATATTTGGCTACTTGAATTTGTAATATTTTCATTGTATCTTGAGATTGTATTTTTTTTTTAAAAAAATACATAATTACTTAAGATTTTAGATTTATAATTATTGGTTATGTAGAGTGAATGTATTGAACAATACTTTCAATTACATGAATGAAGTTTATGTTGGCTTTGATGAGGATATAGTACCATTGAGAATAAGCTTTTAAAGTAAATTTGACTGTTATATCATAGTTTATGTGCCAATTGAAACAATCTTCCCATTAGCATTGTGAATGGGCATTGTACCATAAAGTTGTATTATGAGATTAGTGTATGCATGTTATTGGCAGGCTTTTTTATTTTAAGAAAGTAAACACAAAATGTGATTTGTCAATGCAATTGACAAACAGGTAGTGCCATTTGCATTCCAGTCGTGCAATTGACAAAAAAAAGTAGTACTATTTGCATTCCAGTCGAGCAATTGCCATTATCTGTGCACAATTAATTGAAAATTTAAATTTAATATGTGATATGTCAATGCAATTGACAAACAGGTAGGGTAATTTGCATTCTAGTAGTGCAATTGACAACTAAAGTAGTCCCATTTGCATCTAAGGCAATATTAACAGCTCAACGACATTGAAAATAAGCTTTTTACAAAGCAAAAAAAGCTCCCAACCCTATCCCCCCTCTCTTCTAGGGCCGCTAGGAGGGGAAGTGGTCATTGACCCTTCTCCCCTCCCCTTCTTGCCTCCTTGTTCCTCATTTCCTCCCTTCCCCCCCTTCCTTCCTTCATCTCCCCCTTTTTGGTTCTTTTTTTTTTTTTTTTTGCTTTTTCTCCCTCTTCTCCCCCTTTATTTCTTCTCTGGTTCCCTCTCCCCCTCTCTCCTTCGTCCCCCCTCCTCTCCTTTCTTTTATGTTCTCTTTCCCAAATCTCTACCTGACGTTTTTTAATTTTTTTTAATTTTTTTGCTTGTGCTTTCTTTTTCTTTTTCTCTCTCCTCCTTATTGAATGACACTCGATTGAGACCCAAAAAAAAAATTTATATAAAAAGGAATATAAAAAAAAAGGTAGCCCATTTGCATTTCAGTCTTGCAGTTATTATTATCTTTGCTCAATTATAAAACGTAGTATTTCTCACTAATGATAAATCCTTCATAATTAATTGTATGTTCAAAAGATTGTAATCCATGAGCAAAAAACTTAGTAGAATGCATAAAAACATTGCTTAATAGAATGCAATTCGTAATTTATGTCCTTGCAATTGAATTTTATGCACATTATTGCAAATGTGGTTGCAATCATATTATACATTTTATTCCTAGAAATGCATGCTTTATAAGTTTAACATTTTATTCCTAGAAATGCATGCTTTATAAGTTTATCTTGAAAATACAAAATAAAATTAAACTATATATTTGGATAAGTTTATTTCCGAAAAGGAACATTTGAATTGATTAAGGGTAATTTGTCTCATGTTTGACAATTGCTTTTGATACCATAAAAAAAGGAAAGAAAAAAAATATGTATGATTTATGAGGTTTTGCAGCATGATTACAACTTTAAGGTTCTTCTTAATCCCTAATCTTGTAATGTGGATCCATAACATTGTAAAATGGTGATTTACAATATTATGGATTTGGTGAGCCCTAATGTTGTAATCCAGGAGCAAAACCTTGTAAATTGTTACCAAAACTTGTAAGTTACGAGTTTAGGGATTCTTTTTACGACGTTATGGTGCCCTCAGTCTTTAATCTTGTAAAATATTTTTTTTACTAGAATAAGGATCCATTTTACATCACTAAGGTGCACCATTACCAATTCCTTGTAATGTGGATCCATAACATTGTAAAATTGTGATTTACAACATTATGGATTTGGTGAACCCTAACGTTGTAATCCAGGAGCAAAATCTTGTAAATTGTTACCAAAAACTTGTAAGTTACGAGTTTAGGGATTCTCCTTACGACGTTAAGGTACCATCGGTCCTTAATCTTGTAAACTATTGTTTACTAGAATAAGGACCCATTTTACATCCCTAAGGTCCACCATTACCAATTCCTTGTAATATGGATCCATATCCTTGTAAAAGGTTGATTTACAACATTATGGATTTGGTGAACCCTAACGTTGTAATCCAGTAGCAAAACCTTGTAAATTGTTACCAAAAACTTGTAAGTTAGGAGTTTAGGGATTCTCTTTACGACGTTAAGGTACCGTCGTATCCCAAAATTGTAAAATCGGCCCTTAATCTTGTAAACCCTCATTTTACTAGAAAAAGGACCCCAATTTACATCCTCATGGTCCAGACTTACCTATTCTTTGTAATTTGGATCCATATCCTTGTAAAATAAGGATTTACAATGTTAAGGATTATGAGAACCCTAACGTTGTAATCGTGGTACAAAAACCTGTAAATCACTACTTAAATCATGTAACATACATGTTTATGAATCCATTTTACAACGTTTTGGTACCCTCGTATCCCAAAAATTGTAAGATCGGCCTTTAATATCGTAAACTCTTATTTTACTAGAATAATGACCCAATTTACATCCTCATGGTCCAAACTTACTTATTCTTTATAATTTGGATCCATATCCTTGTAAAATAAGGATTTCCAACGTTAAGGATTATGAGAACGTTAATGTTGTAATCATGGTGCAAAAACCTGTAAATCACTACCCAAATTGTGTAACCTACATGTTTATGGATCCTCTTTACAACGTTATGGTACCTTTGTATCCCAAAATTGTAAAATCGGCTCTTAATCTTGTAAACTCTTATTTTACTATAATAAAGACCTAATTTACATCATCATGGTCCGCACTTACCAATTCCTAGTAATGTGGATCCATATCCTTGTAGAATAAGGATTTACAATATTAAGGATTATGAGAACCCTAACGTTGTAATCGTGGTACAAAAACTTGTAAATCACTACTCAAATCGTGTAACTTACATGTTTTTGGATCTTCCTTACAAGGTTGTGGTACCCTCATATCCCAAAATTGTAAAATCGGCCCTTAGTCTTGTAAACCCTCATTTTACTAGAATAAGGACCCAATTTACATCATCATGGTTCGGAGTTACCAATTCCTTTTAATGTGGATCCATATCCTTGTAAATTAGTATTTACAACATTATGAATCAGGTGAACCCAAATCTTGTAACTTATAAGTTTTAGGATCTTCTTACAATGTTATGGTACTCTCATATCCAAACTACTGTAAATCACTATCCAATCATATGTCAATTGCCAAACAGGAAGGGCATAATTGCATGATCCTTATGCAATTGCATTTTCAAAAAGTGGAAACTTGATCACTTGTATAACCAGTAACCAATTTTTAAAAAAATCTGGGAGCATCATAAAAGACAAATGGTGCATGGGTGCACCTGGTGCACTATAGAAGGTGCCCCTCTTTTGAAAGGTTTGGACTTTTCGATAAAGGCTTATTATCATAAATCGTCTTTAAGGTTTATGAAACTATCAAATTACATTCTTATTAATTTTTTGCGTCCCTCATGATTCTTAAGGTTAGTATGTGCAATCACAAATGGTCTATGACATTATGTTCCGTCAAAAACTCCGTTAGTTTGCTGACATGACATACATATATCACAAAACATCCTTGAGGTTTACACACAAATCACAAAAGACCCTACAAATTTTTTTCATTTTTTCATTTAAAATTCATAAAAGTTTAGTTTTCTTTTCAAAATGATTTTTCAACTATATAGAATAGGAAAGTAAATCTCTTAATTAATCAAGAAAATAAATCTCTTTGATTAATTAGAAGACTCACGTCAACACGCAACACTCCCGACCACAGATCCCTCCCATCCACCCCCAGCCCGACCCACTCTCTCTACCTCTCTTTCTCTCTCTCCCTTGCACAACAACATCAGATGTGCAATTGCATGACTACATGTCCAATTGCATGACTACATGTCCAATTGCATGACCATACGTGCACTGCCCAAAGTTATCCCCAAAAGGCGATGCCTTCCACACCCCATGACAACATGTTTCATTAGTGAATTTTGAAAAGACATATATACCCTTAACAGTTTCATGTATTGATACACTAGAGCATTGTAGAAGAACCCATCATCTAGTCTCTCTGTCGAGGAGATAAGGTTGGTGCAAATGCATCGTTGTCTTTAATTTTCGTATCTTTCTCATCACTTTGACAAATGCATCACATAAATGACAAAGTGATCATGGAGTTTTTCTTGGGTAGTGGATGGATGGTACTCGTAAGTTACATGTTACAGGCATTTAGGGGTGAAAGATACTTCACTCCTTACTATGTTTTTTATTTTTTATTTTTTTGGTCAATCTATGGAATAAATTTATTAAAGCCGAATTGAAAAGTTTACATCAACAGGAAGAGTGTCAAACAACCACTCAGGCCAAAGTTGATCCCAAAAAAACTTCCCACCCTCACGAGATACATGCGCTACTACCATATGAGCAGCTGCATTGCACCTACCATTCACAAAAGTAAAAGATACCTGACCCACACAGGAGGCCAGTAGCTTAATATCATGTGCAAGCATTGTGGGAAATTGCATTTTGGAGAGTGTCGATTCAAGGGCAAACCAAAATGCTATAACTGTGACAAGTTCGGCCACATAGCAAAAGACTGCTATAGCAAGAAACCAGTGCAGCAACTTCAGTATGCTGCTCAGGTAACCTTTACACCAACTATGTTCTATGTCAATAATGCAGCTGACAAAAGGTCCATGGAAGATGTATGGTATTTGGACAGTGGGTGTAGTAACCACATGACTGGTAGAGAAGATGTTTTGATTGATATTGATAAGAGTATAACTGCAAAAGTTGCAATGGAGACAGGACAATTGGTTGATGTTATTGGAAAAGGAAGCTTGATGGTTGAAACTAAGATGGAAAAAAAATATATTAAGGAGGTGCTGCTAGTATCTGGTCTCAAGGAAAACCTACTCAGTGTTGGACAGATGATGGAGCATGGATATTTTCTGATTTTTGGAGATAACAAGGTAGAAATTTATGATGATGGCTCACTCTCAAATCTGGTGGCTATGGTGCAAATGAAAGGAAATAGAAGTTTTCCTTTGAAACTTCAAACAGACTTACATTTTGCAGTAAAAGCAACATAAGTCAATCAACATTGATTTGGCATAGGAGAATGGGACAGTTAAACTTCCAAAGCTTGAAACTACTGTAGAATGAAGATATGGTACTCGGTCTGCCAGAAATTAAAAATACAAGTGAAGTGTGTGAGGGGTGTACTTTTGGAAAACATTGCAGGAAGTCTTTTCCAAAAGAAGCAACCAGCAGGGTCACAACTCCACTAGAATTGGTACACACTGATGTGTGTGGACCAATGCAAACTGTTATAAAAGCATGAAACAGGTATTTTCTTACCTTTATAGATGACTGTACTCGAATGTGCTGGATCTATTTCTTGAGATACAAATATGAGGTATTAACTGTGTTTAAGAAGTTTAAGGCTACTGTTGAATTGCAAAGTGGTTATAAGCTTAAGAAATTGAGAAGTGACAGAGGAGGAGAGTATACCTCTAATGAGTTTAATAGATTTTGTGATGAAATGAGGATGGAGAGGCAGCTTACAGTGGCATATTCACCACAGCAGAACGGTGTGGCTGAGAGAAAGAACAGAACCACAGTGGAGATGGCTAAGTGTATGATGTTTGAGAAGAGCATACCACTTGAGTTTTGGGCAAAAGCTGTTAATACTATAGTGTATATTCTCAATCGATGTCCAACTAAAGCTTTGGACAAGAAAACGCCATTTGAAGCCTATAGTGGACGAAAGCTAGGACTTAAACACTTAAGAGTGTTTGGTTCTCTGTGCTATGCACATGATCCAAACCAACAAAGGCAGAAACTGGACTTGGCAAGCGAAAGGTGTGTGTTTCTAGGATATGGTAGCTGTGAGAAGGGGTATAGACTGTATAATATTACCACTGGAAAGGGGATTATCTCAAGAGATGTGGTATTCAATGAAGATGCTAGCTGGGATTGGAATGCACATCAAGAATGCAGTGTGTCCATTGGACTTACCGAAATGGTGTCTGAAAAAGAGAAAGGGATCAATGACACAGCTGTGATACAAGCAGAAAACTCAGTTGAAAATGAGGTGTTATTAGAAGACAGTGAAGAAGAATCTACAGTTGACACAGGGTCGCATGATATTGATCACACTTTATTGAAATACAAAAGTCTTACAGAGGTATATGAGAGATGCAATATATGTATCATTGAACCAGAAACTTTTGAAGAAGCTATCAAAGATGCATGATGGCAAAAGGCCATGGAAACTGAACTTGAGATGATTGAGAAGAATGATACTTGGGAATTGGTAAAAAGGCCATCTGATAAGCTTGTAGTTGGAGTCAAATGGATCTATAAAGTCAAGCTAAATCTAGATGGGTCAGTTCAGAAAAACAAAGCAAGGCTAGTAGCTAAAGGCTACACTCAAAAGCTGGGAATTGATTTTAATGAGACATGTGCACGCGTTGCTCGACTTGATGCAGTAAGAACATTAATTGCTTTAGCTGCACAGAAAAGGTGGAAGCTGTTCCAGTTAGATGTGAAGTTGGCATTCTTAAATGGAGTGCTACATGAGGAAGTGTATGTGGATCAACCTCCAAGATTTGAGATTAAAGACAAGGAAGATAGACTTTATAGACTCAGGAAGGCCTTGTATGGTCTTAAACAAGCTCCAAGAGCTTCGTATGAAGAAATCAACTCATATTTCACAGCTGCAGGATTTCAGAGAAGTCCTAGTGAGGCTACATTATATGTGAAAACTGCAGAAAGTGGAATCCTCATAGTTTCACTATATGTAGATGATACCACCTACACAGGAAATTCTGAAGAATTGGTGATGAGTTTTAAAACTGAAATGATGAAGAAATATGAAATGACTGATCTCGGATTATTGCACCATTTTTTGGGTTTAGGTGTGATACAAGCTGAGTCCTACATCTTCTTGCATCAGAAAAAATATGCAAGAACATTATTGGATAAGTTTGGTTTCAAAGATTGTAAAGCGGTTGCAACTCCACTTGCTATGAATGAGAAATTATCAAAGGAGGATGGAAGTGAATAGGCTGATGAAAGGGTGCACAGACAGATAGTTGGAAGCTTACTATATCTGACAGCAACAAGGCCAGATATCATGTTTGCTGCAAGTCTCTTAGCTAGATATATGCATGGGCCTACAAGGAAGCACATGAGGACTGTCAAGAGAGTACTTAGATACATTCAAGGTACTCTTGACTATGGCATAGCTTATGAGAAGGGAAAAGAAGCAATGCTACTCTTGACTATGGCATAGCTTATGAGAAGGGAAAAGAAGCAATGCTTGTGGGATATTGTGATAGTGATTGGTCAGGATGTGAAGATGATATGAGGAGTACTTCTAGCTATGCTTTTCATCTTGGATAAGGTGTTTTCTCTTGGGCATCAGTAAAGCAAAGCAGTGTAGCTCTATCCACTGCAGAGGCAGAATATGTCAGTGCAGCAGAAGCTACTGCACAGGTAGTCTGGTTGAGGTTTGTTCTATCTAATTTTGGTGAGGAACAAGTTGAAGCAACTCAAATTTTATGTGATAACACTTTAGCAATAGCAATAACAAAGAATCCAGTACATCATCACAAGACAAGGCAAATAAACATAAGATTTCATTTCATCTGTGATGCTTTACAAAATGGTGAGATTGATTTGTTATACTGCAGAACTGGAGAGCAGAATGCAGATATCTTTACTAAGGCGTTGGCAAGGGTTCGTTTTGAATATCTAAAGAGCAAACTTGGAGTCATTTCTGCTAAACACTTTCAAGGAAGTGTTAAAGTTTAAGTGTGTTAGCTGAGTATTTGTATTGAATTAATTGTGAACCATTGGATCACAGTCCAATGGACAGCTAAGATGTACCCTTAGTTGTAGTAATGAATTGTGCCAGGTGTAGCTATCTCATAGAATAGTGAAATTGATGGCTAGATTTGAATGATGTAAATGGGAATATTCTATTCCCAACAGATATATATTGCTGCACAGCTTGTCCGTGACTAAGTGAGAGAATAAACTCATTTTTCTCATCTTCCTCTCCAAGCTCTCTCTCTGTTTTCTCTTCTTACCTGAGCTCCATCTACCAATAATCCAAATTAATCAGATTATAGTCTAAGTATTCTAACATAATAATGCCGGCAATAGCAGTATCCGTCTTCACATAACCATGTAACATCGCAACAAGCTGTTTACAGTTTGTCTCCACCATCATACTGTCTCGTGCCACCCATCCTGCTCCACCCCTCATGTGCGCTTGCATCCAAGCACCATCGCAATTAAATTTCATCCAGCCATCAGCAGGTTTCTGCCAGATCTGGAAGTCACTACGGTCCCACTATGGAGGTCTCGGTTGATCATGTATAAGTGGTATACTTGCTTGTCCTGCTGCCACAAACTCCACAATTTGCTTTTGACATGTGAGAGCAATATCTTGCGGGTGTATATGGTGCCCCTTGAAAATTGCAGCATTTCGATTCTTCCATAACCTCCATAACCCAAACGCCAACCATTGCAAAATATCCTGATGATTGTCCTCCTTTTCATATTTTTGAAGAAGGAGTTGCCAGCATGATAGAAAGTCCCCTCCTTCAAGCAACCTCGTGTCTAACTGCAGAGGGCTAGTGAACCAAAAAAATCTTGCAAACTCGCAGTGGAAAAAAAGATGTACATGAGATTCCCCTTCACCACCACAGAGAGCACAAACATCCTCAAGATCAACATGCCTTCGTTTAAGATTTTGGCGAACCACCAGAGCGTTTAAACAAGCTCTCCATATGAAGCTTTTAATTTTTGGCGGTACCTGTAGCTTCCAAATACTCGTCCACAGCGGTCTGTGTGTATTACTAACACTGGATTCCCCCTGCCCTTGTCTCCCCAACTCGCCATTTCTCTGTAGATATTGGGTGACCTCATAAGCTGACTTAACAGTAAAACCGCCATGCTTCGTGAAATGCCATATGAGCTTATCTGGGCAACCCCATCGGCTAATCGCCAGTCCATTTATCAGCTTGGCTTCTATCTCCATAAACAAACGTTCCACCTCAGCATCTCTCCATTGTTTCGTAACCAGATCAATCGAGTCCCTCACATATATCGGCATGTCAGCATGATGTGAGATGATTTTAAAAGTATACGGGACTGGTAACCATGGATCCTCTTTCACTCGAATGTTGTCACCATTGCCCACCCTCCATCTTAAACCCGCAATTAGAACACTACGGCCCTGCAGAATACCCTTCCAACCCCAGGATGACCCACGAACTGATCCAGCTGATGTAAAGCTTCCTCCAGGGTAGTACTTATCGTGAAGAAGCTGTGCCAAAAGTGATCGGAGTGTTGAACTAATCGCCATCCAATCTTAGCTAACATAGCTAGATTAAAGCAAATTAAATCGCGAAAACCCAAGCCTCCATTTGTTTTACGTTGCGTCATTTTTTGCCATGCCACCCAATGTATTCCTTTGGTATCCTTTTGTCCTTTTCACCAAAAGTTTGTGATCTTCCGCTCAAGTTCTTTGCATAGGCCAATGGGGAGTTTGAAGCATGACATACTGTAGGTAGGCATAGCCATGGCAATAGCTTTAATAAGCACTTCCTTTCCGGCCACAGATAAATACTATTCCGCCCATCCTTGCAACCATTGGGAAATCTTAACCCGCACATTCTAAAAAACTTTTTTCTTTGACTGCCCAAAGTCAGCATTTATACCCAGATATTTTCCAAATTCCTCCTCCTGTTTTATTTGTAGGATTGCTTCCAGTTGTTGGCACCGTCGTCTTGGACAATTATAACTAAAAAATAAGGAGCTTTTGTCATAATTAATGCATTGGCCTGACCTATCCTCGTAGCACTTCAACACCCGCCGCACGCATGATACCTCCTGTTCCTCAGCTCTACAAAAAATGACTAAGTTGTCGGAAAATAATAAATGAGAAATCTGCACCCCCTTACTATGTAAGTACGAGCTTTTATATTCTTGTAAAGAGCAGTGTGACATGTGTACATAAATTTTTCTTTTTGTGTTTTTAATGAATTATTTTTACATATATGTCAAACTGTGATTCTTTAAGAGGTAAGTAGTATCCTTTAGGAGGGTGATTGATTGCATGCATTTTAAAAGGATCATAGCATTGGGGTTAGATGTAGTTACCATAAGTTGTAGGGGTTAGCCCACGTACAAAAAAAAAAATTCATAACATGCTACATATATAATTTTCATTTTCTAGCACATCAAACTATTTTATAATTAACATGTCATCAAACTTCAAAGTTCAATAACTAATGTAGTTACAATTCAAAAGACCAATAACTTCAAAGTTCAATCAAACTTCAAAAGAAACATCCTTATTTATTTATTAGCCAATAAAAGCACCAGACGTATAAAATAAAATAACATAAAAACATATACAAGCGGACGCTTTGATTCGGTTTAGGTTGGTTTGCAAAATCTCAAAATCGCAACCAAATTAAACCATTATAGTATGCAAGTTTTAAACCCTTTAAAAAGAAATTTTTAGTTGAAACCAAGGCAAACCAGCCATTACAGTTCAGATCGGCCGATTTGGTGAGTTTGGTCGGATTGATGTTCACCCCTAATAGGTTGCATAGTAACGCATCACGGAACATGAACAAAGGGAAAGTGGAAAACAAGCCAGTCGAGCTCTTCAGTCGGCCCAGATCATTTTGGGCCATATTAAGCTCTTCAATTGGGCTTTACTCTTGTTTACATATGTAACCCAATTAAACTTAGATGTGTTGCACTTTCTTGCCATGTCGTACTGGTTTCCATAAGTTTGTTACATGCAAGTTTTTTTATAAATTGCAACTCAAGTGAGAACTCCTAAATATATGATATGAAGAATGACAGGACCCGACCCAATTTCCACTTTGGAATTCGAGCCAAATCCTGTGCGTGTCCGACACCTGGCGAATGTCGGGCACAAATGACCTTTTTACCCTTCTTACTTCAATTTTTCTTTAAATTTTCCTTAGACTTCTACCGAAAATTCGACAGAGTCTCCCCTGTATTTTGACCAACCCCAAAACTTTTCACCTGTCAAACAATCTCAGAAACCCTACCAACAGCCAGACTAAGTCAACAATCAGATTCCAACCTCAGTTCCTTATGTTCAACATGATATCAGAGCATTTTCTAGGGTTTTCAAGGTTGCAAGGATTCTGCAAAACTTTACCTTGGCGCGGAAACTATGATTGGCTCGGTGGTGGATCCCGCGTGCTTCTACGGCCTAGGGGCAAAAAAAAAAACAGGTTGAAAATGTGAGTGGACCATAAAATAATGTTCTTCAAAATGATTCTCATAAACATAATATCCCCCATTGTAAAAGAAATTTAGCTAAATAAAACTGAATACTTACTTTTTATATCACGCATAGCCAATTCAAGGCATTCTATATCAGTCATATTCAAGCTTGAAAGTTTCATACAAACCACTGAATTCAAAACTTTCATAAAAGTACTGAAATCAAACGCGTATAAAAACTCTGTACTCAGACCTTTCATAACTGAACAAATATAAAGGGATCTATGTCTGAAAAATCAGAAAAACTGATTTATAATAGCTGAAAATCAACATTTAATAAAGAAACTCAGAATCCTTTGAAAATACCACCAGTATGTACCCCTGTCACTTCCGTCAATTCCCTGGCAGGTCTCGGGAGTCACACAGACTACTCGAGCCGCAAACTGGCGAAATCAGGAGACTATGATCAGCCTGTCCCGCCGGCAGATTCCTCGATAACACCAAGTCAACTCGAGTCGCTCTGGCAGGATACAGGGGACCGTAGTCAGCCTGATCCGCAATCCTGGCAGGTCTCGGGGACATAAAGTCAGCCGAGCCGCAATCCTGGCAGGTCTCGGGACACCAAGTCTGCCGAGCCGCAAATCCGGCACTCACGGTCCGAGCGTCCCCGAAACTCGTGAGGCAAGTCAAGTGCACTGACTGAACTATAATCAGACTGGATGTCCGTAGACATCGGTCCGACTCTGGGTAATCACCATAAAGAAAAACGGGTACGAGGTGGTTTTAAAATAAAGTCCTTGTAAAAAGAAATATCTGAATAATAACTGTAAAACTCAAGTCGTGCTGCGGTCTTAACTGATTCAAAACTCAAACTCTGTTTCTGTAACTGGTAAATAAGCAGCACCGACTTATAGAATTATTACTGTACTGCTCATATTCAAAATCGTATTAAAACTTACTCAAAGGCTGAATGAAGAAACTTACTCAAATAAACTCAAATATAAAACTCATTTATATAAAATCATTTATAAAATCTATTTTATATAAAAGCACATCAATTCATATAAAAGCACATCAAGTCATTCATGAAATCTGATTTATGAAAGAAGGTCCACTCACAGATGGTCCAAGCCAATTTGACCCTTTGAAGCTTCCTCATGCTGATCGGCTGGACCTCTGATGCCTTACTCGATCGATTTGGTGGAGAAACGGAGGAGAAATCTGAGCTGGAAGTTCGGGTGGCATTCGGACGAACTATCGTCGGAAATCAGGGTTTTCCGGCCAGATTCCGGCACCCCCGAGGCTGGTGTTGGTTGGAAAAGAACGGCAGTCGAGTCACGGTTCCAACGGTACCCACGGCGGAGATCGGTTCCAAGTATGGTGGCCGTGGCGACGAGTTGAATGGGTGGAGGTCGCGGGCGGTTTGGCTGCGGGAGGAGAGAGAGAGAGCTGACGGGGGAGAGGAGAGAGAGTGATATAAATATCTGACTTTTTGACCAAATTACCATTTTGCCCCTCGCGATTTTTAGACCATAACTTCTTCGTTACGGCTCCGATTCGGGTCTACTCCGTGTCTACGAACTCCTTTCGCCGCGCTCTACGCAATGGCGTAGGCGAAATTCCCAAATTCTTTCCCGATTAAAAAGTCAAATTTTCCCCCATTAAAATATGCGAGGGCAATTTGGTCATTTCGCTAAAAGATATTTTCGTTACCTTTCTAGATATTTCTTTCTTTTTTTTGATATTTTGTTTTGGGTTCTTACAAAGAATCCAGGGGGTTTTGGATTTTCGACACTAATTAAGTTTCAACCAAGCTCTTTTGGGTAAGCAAGGGTTTATGGAGTGACTGACTTATGATTCCAATCTGTCCATGAGGCTAAAGTCTCCTGTTTTGGGGGGGGGGACCTATATTTGGCTCATTGGCTTTAAAATACATTCTTTCATCGACACATCGTTCGTATTTTCTCTTTCAATAAAATCAACCTAATAACATTCTAAATTCAAATATTACTTTTGACCTTGATTAATGTTAAACCATCTCCACTCTTGTTTAGTTTTTTTTTTTTTTCTTTTTCAAAAGAAAAAAGAAATTTTCATTTTTCTAGGAAAAGAAGTTGATATTTTATAATTTTTCTTTACTTAGCGGGTAGACTATATGTTAGTGATGTCTTATGGAAATTAATTTATACAAATAATAATACGTGTTGATGCTCTTTTTGGGAGGGTCAACTTAGAGCAAGTCCATCCTAAAAGATTAAGACAAGGCAAGGCAAAGCAAGGGCTGCCACTATTCACGTGAATAGTGGCAGCCTTGCCTTTTTTGATTCCACCCCAAAAGGCTAGAGCAAGGGCAAATACAATTCATTGTATTTTATTTCCTATTTTTTTAATACTTCAAACCATTAATTTTGATAAGCTTTTTAGATAATATTTTCAGTTGCCACGTGTCACTATTTATTATAAAATTATCACATAAAATTCCAGACAACATTTTCCGATTAAATTTTCGGATTAAATTTTCGGATAAGATTTTTAGTTGCCATGTGTACATCATTTTTCAGAAAAGATTTTCGGATGAGATTCTCAGTTGCCATGTGTCTTATTTCAGATAAAATCTTCATATATTTGTTAAAAAAAATTATAATCTCAAATTTCAGATAAGATTTGCACCCTCTAAAATTGCGCCACATGTCCCAAGTCAGATAAGATTTCAGATATTTAAAAAAAAATTATAATCTCATATTTTAGATAGATTTTCACCCTCTAAAATTGCGCCACGTGTCCCATGTCAGATAAGATTTTCATATATTTAAAAAAAAAATTATAATCTCAGTTTTCAGATAAGATTTTTACCCTCTAAAATTGTGCCACGTGTCATCTCTATCTTCTGAATCCATCTACAAAACTACACCATCAACTCATACCTCTCACACCATATCTTATCAATTCCTTTATTTCTCAGATTTTACAAAACACATTCTACTCTCAATGTCAAACTTCAGGAGGGTGTTGGAGAGGCAAGAGCGAGAAGAGGAAGAAATACAGCGCAGACGTGCCGAGGAAGATCGGGACGCCGATGAAGAAGAGGAAGAAATGCTTGTAGCGCGTGTATGCTTAATCAATCAAGGCAACATCACCATCGTCATGCCCCGAATGTGGACAGACGTAGGCAGTCTCGGGGTAAGAATCTGTTGGAAGATTACTTTATCCCAAATTCGTTATATCATGTTTCTAAGTTTCGAGAGAGATATAGAATGGGTAAGAATCTGTTGGAAGATTGCTTTGCAGATGCTTGCTTATGGGGCATCTGTAGAGCAGGTGGATGAGATTGCAAGGATGGAAAAATCAACTATCCTAGAGTACTTGGTGAGATTCTGTGATGCAGTAGAAAATTTGTACACGAGGGAGGACCTTCGCAAACCTATGCCTAGGGACCTGCAAAGGCTTCTACAAAAAGCTGAGGCTCAAGGTTTCCCAGGAATGATTGGAAGCATCGATTGCATACACGTGCCGTGGAAGAATTTTCCAACTGCTTGGCAAGGAGACTATGGGAATCGAAAGGGCCAAAAAAGTATAATTTTGGAGGCCGTAGCTTCATTCGACTGTTGGGTTTGGCATGCTTTCTTCGGAGTTGCCGGATCTCATAATGCCCTCAATATGCTTGGTCAATCCCCAGTGTTCAACGATGTATTGCGAGGTCATTCCCCCCAGGTCACGTACCAAATCAACAATAACGTATACTCTGGTGCGTATTACCTTGCCGACGGAATTTATCCTAGGCGGACCATATTCGTGAAAACAATTCCGAATCCCCAATCCAAGGAGGAAAAAAGCTTTGTTGCCTTTCAAGAAGGTTACAGGAAAGATGTGGAAAGGTGTTTCGGTATCTTGCAAGCTTGTTAAGGTATTATTAGGGGTGTGGCTCAGATGTGTGATGAGGAGGTGCTGCGGAGCATTATGATGACTTGTATCATCCTCCACAACATGATTGTGGAGGATGAGTATGATTATGATGCTTTAGAGGTGTTCGAATCGGATCCAATGAACATGGCCTTGACAAGGATTTATGAAAGGCTGATTGGACCAAATGGACATCCATTGGAGCACGAACCATTAGTTCGGGATGGTCGATTCAACAACCCCATGCTTGATCGTTACCAGGAAAGGCAATCTTCGTATGTTCACGAGAGATGTCAAGTTGACTTGATTGAGCACTTGTGGGAGATGAAAGGCAATCACAATGGATGAAGTCAAGATTAATGCTTTGTTTTCAAGTTTGCTTTATTTTTTGTGTGGTGTGGTTGGAATTATGTTTTGTTTTTAATTATGTTTTATTTTGTGTGTGGTGTGTTTGGAATTATGCTTTGTTTTTAATTATGCTTTTAATAATGCTTTGTTTTGTGTATTGTTTGCAATAAAATAAGGTTTGTTTTTAATTCATCTTTGTTTTCATGTGCAAATATTTTTAATAAATAGTCATATTATTTAATGCTTTCTTTATTGAATAAAAGGGAAACACTACAACAACTCTTAATACATATGGAAAATCTTTCAATCCAACCTAATGGTTTTGATCATTTAACCAATCCGTATTGCTTGATCCATCGTCATGGAAAAGTTTTCTTCTCATCACATCCCTTCGTTTCATCTTCCAATAGGACTTTGTTTCAGGAGACATATGGGTGGTATCCATGGCCATGATTTTCATCTCTCTATCCTCCATGTCTTGTTCTTGTGCTTGCTGCCTTTCAATTGCAAATACTTCATGTCTTGCCTTGTCCGCTTCTTCTATTTTCAAGTCTCTCTCAAGTCTCAGTGCACTATTCTTAGCAACTTGCTCCAAAAATTATGCACATTCATTGTTCGAAGTGCTCCCTTTCTTCGCCTTTGCTGCCTTTCTCCCAATAGGTCTCTGTGCACGTGGGAGTGGTGAGTCTTGATCCAATGGAGAGTCCAATGGCGAATCGTGGAGCTGCATCTCATTCATCATAACTGGCAAAGTAGTGCAAATGATTTTGAATCTCAAACAATTCTTCACAATTTCCCAACATTGGTGACTCTAGAAACTTTTTTTGCCTTACCCCGTGGCACCGAACCACATTTGTGCTTGTACGATCTATTTTAAAAAAAAAATTGCAAATGCAACAAAAAAAAATGAATATGGAAGAAACCAAAAATAATTTGGAAATGCAAGAAAAAAATTTGATTATGCAACAACATATAAACAAGAAATGCAAGAAATAAAATGATTATGCAAGAAAAAAAAATAAATATGGAAGAAAATATAAACAATTTACAAATGCAACAAAATATAAATAAATTAGAAATGCAAGAAAAATAAAATGCTAGAAAAAAATAGTTACATTAAATTGAATAAAACGAGAATTATAAATATTTTACCTCATCTATAAGATTTTGACCGCTTCGAATGTTGTCCCTTGCTCTTGCCAATGCATCCCTCCATTTCCCTTACTTTTATTCAAGATTTTCCATCTGGACTGTAACGCCATTTCTGTCCGAACTGAACCAGATCTTTCAGCAAATTCTACATGAATTTTTTTTTTCACTTATGAGCAAACTTCATCTCATTGCCTACTATAGGGCAATGACTAACTTTCACCCAAGACTCACACAACACAATATCTTCCGCGGTAGTCCAAACGCCTCTGGCTTCGACAGAAGAGGCCATTTGTTTTTTGATACAAATGGAAACTAGTAGAAAAATGTGTGTGGAATGGAAAAAAAATTGGAAGGAGAAGAGTTTGTATGAAGATTTGGTGTGAAAAGTGAATACAATTGATAGGTATTTATAGGGAAAAATTACAGTTTTTTTTAGTTTTTTTTTTTTTAATTTCAAATTTTTTGGATTTTTTTTTTTTTGCCAAAACAACGAGGGGCGTCGAATTTTTGGAAAAGAAACCATCACAGCGCCTAGGGAACACCACGTGACATTTTTCCTTTGGGCCTTGTCAGTGCTGACGTCGGTGAGCGAAGTCAAATTTTTTCACTGTTGGCGCGTGAAATTCACGTGCCAACGGTAAAAAAAATTTGAAATTACGGTTGTTGACATCAGTGTGACGTCAGCACCTTCGGGCTTGAGCCCAGGCAGATTTTTTCCGTGGGCTAGCCTGGGTTAGTGGGACCCATCACTTGCCCGAGCTTCTCCTTGCGCACTGGAGGCTTTCTGGGCTCAGATGGGGGGCCTTTTGCCTGGTTTTGGTGTAGGGGTGGACATGCTTTTAGAGAGGAGCGTGGAGTCTTCAGCAGAGAAGAAAGCGAGGACCTTCAGAATTGGAAGAACCTACAGAAGGCAAGGAAAAAGAAGCAGTAGTCAAGCTTTGGGCACCGGTGTGGTGCCTGCCGAAGACTCCTGATTCTTAAGTTAGCTATATGTGGTAATTTTGGCAGAGTAACAGTAAATGTGAAAAAAAATAGTTATCATTTTTACTCGGGTATTGTTCCCTATTTACAGGGAAGTGAAAATGGGAGTTTTCGATGTGGGACTTTATGTAAGTTGCTATAGTAGTGACACGTGTCCTCGGAGATTAGGTTTGGCAGTCGGGAGCTTCGGCAAGTGTCTGCCACTTCGGAATAGTGTTCTCCTTCTGCAGGGAAGAAGGCGTGCCTGCCTTGGTACTAGTTGTTTTGATGTTGGATATGCTTGGTTGATTATGGTGTAAACAACACGTATATATAATTTTTTTTTTTTTTAAATTAAAAATTTTGGGAGAGCAAAAATTTGTTTAGCTTTGCTGTCAAGAACTCCATAACCACGCAATGCAAACACATCAAAGAAAGCGGGTATTGCTGACAGACGATGATGCGTATTTGAGAAACATAAGAGAGAGTTGTTATTAAACGTAAAAAAGAACTAACTCAAAATAGAGACAAAAGATAACATGGTTAGGGAAATTTGGTAAGTAATTTTTTCTTCTCTTCTCTTCTGTTCAACAAAACAAACCAACTCTCTCTGGACAGAACAAA
The DNA here is from genome assembly GCF_902201215.1 of Prunus dulcis. NCBI lineage: Eukaryota > Viridiplantae > Streptophyta > Magnoliopsida > Rosales > Rosaceae > Prunus > Prunus dulcis. The sequence goes on along the minus strand of NC_047652.1, from coordinate 7,526,566 downwards.
GAGGGGTTTCCCAGGCAGGCCTCTAGAATAATCAGAGAGAGAGAGAGAGAGAGAGAGAGAGAGGCATTGGAGAGAAACAAAACTTGGAGATTATAAAACATTTGATCATCTTCTTGTAAGCAGGATCTGTAATCTGCCCACTTGGAGAGTTTTGAATTAATTATATTTTATAGGAGATTAAGAGAGTTAATTAAGAATTAATGGCAAGGATTAACAGAGGGAATGGAGAGAAGAGAGAAGAGTCCGTGGCAGTGGCCATAGACAAGGACAAAGGAAGTGAAAATGCCATCAAATGGACTGTTGATCATCTTCTCACAAGAGGCCAACCTCTCACGTTGCTGCATGTTAAGCACACATCCTCTTCTGAAGGAGCCGACAGCCAAGGTGGTGGTGCTCAAGCCCAAAGCCTGTTTCTTTCGTACCGTTCCTTTTGCTCCAAAAAGAATGTGAGTTCTAATTATTTTCTTTTATGTATAATTTTATACTTTACAATTACATAATTTCTTCGTCGAGACATGTTTATTAACCTAGCATGGAAAGGAGGAATCCAAACTACGTATGCTAAATATTTTCAAGGGAAATGCCACAACAGTTTTATTTATTTATTTTAAGATTAATAAGCTCAAGAAAGATGAATGGAAACTCTGAAAAATGTTTGTTGATCAACGTTTAAGTATCACATTAATTGACTGTTTTATTTTTCAAATCGTTTGGAATTTGAGATGCGGGTTGATATAATGAGTATGAAATTCAATTTTCATGTTTAGTATGCACATTCTTCAAAATGTAATGCGTCTTACACATACCCTTGATAAATGCGAAATATTATTTATGTCGTTACAAATTTAATTCATACGACTGCACAAACTAAGTAATTTAATTGCTAGTCAAGCAAACCATAGCAGAAAAAGAAACCAAGCGGATCTGGATCCATCAATCAAAAGTAACAAAATATATATACAATATGCTATTGCCTAAGGGGCCCGTCTAACACTTTTTTTTTGCTTGTGACTGATATCTTTGAAACAGATAAAATGCAATGAAGTCGTACTCGAGGATGCTGATATTCCAAAAGCAATCATCAATTACGTTGTCACTAACTCAGTTGAGATTTTGGTTCTTGGTACACCAACAAAAAGTGGCCTTTTCAGGTTATTAATTAATTAATTCATCATAATCATCTTAATTGGCTCCTAAATTCGATCCTAATTACCCAAATTTTCCTTCTTCCTTTTTTTTTTTTATAAAAAATTTATTTTTTGCACCAAAAGATTCAAACTCACAGACGTTCCAAGCACAGTGTCAAAGGGGGCACCAGATTTTTGCTCTGTTTACGTGATTGGCAAGGGAAAGGTCTCGTACATGCGATGTGCTACTACAACAACACCACAAAAATCTGCCCCACGTAATCAGATACAACACCAACCCACCCCTGTTTCTGAAACCAAATCATCAGGTATATATATATATATATATATATATATATATATATATATATACACATGTCTTCTGTAATTCTAGCATGTGTAATTATTTCCCACCTCATGATCATTATAATATGGTTTTGTTTTCACTAATTATTACTAATTCAAGTTTAATTTCTTTGATTCATACAGCATCGGAGAGGACACAGTACTATTCAGCTCGTAGCCCGCCAGATGCTGACACTCAAATCAAGTAAGCTCTAATTCTACTATTTTGATTATTTAGGAGAGATTGAGAGAAACAGGTTTAGATATTTGAGAAACGATATGTTATCTCGATAATCATATGGACACCGTATCAGTGTCATATCAACAGTTTGTCCCTTAATAAAGCACGAACATTGTGACCAGAAAAGAAATAGTTGAGAATTTATCCGTGATTGGGTCGATGCGTTAACTCTTTTAAAAAGATAAGTAGATACTCCCCGCCCTCCTTGGCAAACTCTAGATGCTAAAAGTTTTCTAAGCCTATATGTTTGTGTGAACAACTCTATATAATGCTAAAAAAGAGGATGTGTGAGTAAAATCATAAGAGGGGCTAACCAATGATATCCAGGTCGCCATTCACAAGAGGAAAAGCTTCAATGGACAAATCGTACGAGCTCTCGTCTGATACTGATATATCATTTGTGAGTAGTGGAAGGGCAAGCATCGATCACATTTCTCCTTCTTTCTATGATTTTGGTGCGGAAGTAGCGATGCCCTCTCGGCATTCAATTGGGTCAGAAATGGAGAGCAGAAGCTCCACATCATCATACTCAAGAAACAGGCTTTTTGATATGGGGTCTCCACAATACGAAATCTCATCGTGCTCGATCGAAAGTGGAAAATCATCGTCATCATCACAGAACATGGTAAGATAATTTCCCAGCATGGGAAACTTGTAACTATAAACTTTTTTTTCTCTAAAAAAAACAAATGCTAAAATAGTTCATAGTATTGATACTTGCTTTGCTTTGGCAATAATTTAGGATGATGTGGAAGCTGAGATGAGGAGGCTCAAGCTAGAGCTCAAGCAAACAATGGAGATGTACAGTATGGCCTGCAAGGAAGCACTGACAGCAAAACACAAGGTATCTGATGCGAAACCTTATTTGAGGGGTAGAATTTGTTTAAGTTTCGGTGTCATCTTCTTGAGAGCAAGAGGTGAATGACAAACCTACATGTCCTGCAACTATACACTAGCATAAATAGAAATTCAATTTAATAAATAGAAACCTGGGGTTTTGAACACTATTTAATCACATATTCTAATGACAAAATCATCACAGGAAAGGGAACTTAACCGGTGGAAATTGGAAGATGAACAAAGGTTAGAAGCGGCAAGACATGCTGAGGAAGCTGCATTGGCGCTTGTAGAGAGGGAGAAAGCCAAATGTAAGGCAGCCATCGAGGCAGCCGAAGTATCTCATAGGATTGCTGAATTGGAAGCACAAAAACGGAGGGCTGCAGAAATGAAAGCCTTTAAAGAATCCGAAGAGAAGAAGAAGGCACTCCAATCGAGGGCATACGATCCCAGGTACAGGAAATACACAATTGAGGAGATTGAGACCGCAACGAATGATTTCTCGCAAGCTCGCAAGATTGGGGAAGGAGGCTATGGGCCAGTTTACAGAGGTGAACTGGACCACACGCCAGTGGCAATAAAAGTTCTACGTCCAGATGCAGCTCAAGGAAAGTCGCAGTTCAACCAGGAGGTTTGTGACATGGAACATTATAAAACTTTCAACTACCATCTTCAAATATACAACACACTAAACAACATAACCAATTTGTTTCCAGAATGGGGATCATATTGTTTGGAAACAAAACCAATTATAAATCCTAGGATTATTTTATTAATATTGCTTGGCATTTAATTTTATTGATCATGTATTGTTGTGGATTATATATCTGACAGTTTTTAGCCATGCAGGTTGAAGTATTGAGCTGCATACGGCATCCAAACATGGTTCTCCTCCTTGGAGCTTGCCCAGAGTATGGTTGCTTGGTCTATGAGTACATGGCTAATGGGAGCTTGGACGATTGTCTGTTCCGGCGAGGTAACACCCCAGTTATTCCTTGGCAGCTAAGGTTCCGAATTGCTGCAGAAATTGCGACAGGGCTTTTGTTTCTTCATCAAGCCAAGCCAGAACCCCTTGTACACCGTGACCTAAAACCCGGCAACATCTTGCTAGACCATAACTATGTGAGCAAGATCAGTGATGTAGGTTTGGCTAGGCTTGTGCCTCCATCAGTAGCCGACACTGTCACTCAGTATCACATGACATCAACCGCCGGAACATTTTGCTACATCGACCCAGAGTATCAGCAAACCGGCATGCTTGGAACAAAATCTGATATTTACTCACTTGGGGTCATGCTTCTACAACTAATAACAGCCAAGCCACCAATGGGGTTGACGCATCATGTCGAACGGGCTATTGAGATGGGGACTTTCGCTGAGATGCTTGACCCTGCAGTCCCTGATTGGCCTGTTGAGGAAGCCTTGAAGTTTGCCAAGCTGTGTTTACAGTGCGCTGAAATGAGGCGAAAAGACAGACCGGATCTTGCCAAGGTTGTGCTATCTGAACTTAACAGATTGAGAGCACTTGGAGACGAGAGCTTGAATTGTGTCATGAATGGTGCTGGTGGAGTATTCTCCCCGAGACAACGCTCGAATACCTCAATACAAGTAAGTTGCAAGGGAACTGCATAACATCCCAAAATGTTCATGCTAGACTGACCTCTAAATCTTCACATCTTTTGTTGATTCGTGTTTTGCTTCTTTGTTTTCATGTTTTCCTAAAACTCACATTTGATTTTCTTGTTTGGCCTTCTCTTTAGGATGTCATGAGTGGACCACAATCTGGATATGATAGCCAAAGGAGCCGTTCAAGCACATCATCCTGGAAATAAGTCACCATTCTCAAACTGATAAAACTTTTCCTCGTTCCAGTTGTCAACTTTCTTGGAGCACACCATCTTATTGTCAACTTAAGTTGTTAGTAAATTTGTTACTGTAAAGTCGTAGTTCCAGGAAAAGAGAGCGACTAGTAGGAAAGAGAAATCAATTGTACAATTGGAATATTTGGAGATTGAATTAATTCTTTTATTTTAAACCTAGATAGTGTCATCTAGGACCTTGCCGATAAAGCTTTACACTAAATTTTCCTAGCTGTTGCATTATGATTATGGTTGAACAAACCTGCGCAGTTCATTAGAAATTTAAACTAGGCAGATGCTGTTCTGGCTTCATTTTGGATTGCCAAGGAACAAAATGACAGATCAATGGAAAAAGGATTAGGGTTCTGGATATCAATCGAATCAAGTGTCAAGAATGGAACAATCAAAGGGTTGGCCCTGAGAATTTTGGGGTGAAAATTGATTTCTAAAATGGGCATGAAATAAATTTGAAAAAAAAAAGAAGAAGATTTTTAGGAGCAATAATCTTTGGAACTTATGTCCGATTTTTATTTTGATCCTCAAATTTGAAAAATGGCTCATGTATTCCTTTAATTTTACTTTCTCTCGTAGTGTTGGCATTGCCGTTATAATGTGTTACATTTTTGTACAAATCTAAGGGGAAAATGACTTATTATTGCACGTATGTTTAGGGGCTTGTTTGGTTTGGAGAATGAATGTTTGAAATTGTTTAGGGTCTTATTGCACAAAATATTGGAATGGGAACAAATGTTCTTTCCTAGTAACCATATTTTGCTAGTAGTATTTCCAAACACTTTCCACTCTAGAATGTAAATCACATTTTTCAAACGTCCATTCTGTAAACCAAACAAGCCCCTAAACATATGTACGAAATTCTTGTGCCATGCAATTTCTACTCCAACCAAAATAAATTCATAATGATTTTTATAGACTTATGCGTTCACCGTTATGTGAATATGAAAGAATTCCATTGCAATTACAAGCCCAACATTCTAATTTTGTGCATTGAAAAAATTAGTAACATGAATTTATCTTTTTTAAGAACTTGTGACCAGTGAAATTTTTCTTTATGCGACTTTCACATTATAACAGGTGTATCTATTTATTAATGTTTTATTCTAGATTCAAAACATATCAATATTGTAGTATAATTACACTAATGTGGTGGGACATATATATAATAATATGAATAAAGATACGTGTTATAATTGCGAGTAATTGATTGGTTTCATTTATTTTTTCTTTTAATTTAAAGTTTAATTCAAATGGTGGGTAATAAAAAGGAAACAAATTTGTTTAGTTTAATTTTTCTTGCAACTGAAATGACCAATTGTTGCCTCAGATGAATGGCGCGTGTCCGCCCGCTGGTTTCACTCAAAAAGAAAAACAATGCCTATATACACACACATATATATATATATATACAGTCATGATCTCTTGGACCCCTGTAGTCCAAGAGATTTATGGTCACTCACCGTTGGATGTAAATTCAACGGTTGACTTGAATCTGGTAATAATCATTTATGTCATATTGCATTTATATATATCATTTTGAACCATTGGATTAATATCTAACGGTGGGTGACCATAATCTTTTGGACTCCTGTGGTCCAAGAGATCGGGACTGTATATATATATATATATATCGAAATCCACTCAAGTCTCATTAAAATCATTTCTTCAATTCAATCAGATCTCTCTCGCGCTTCCATCAGACACGCTCAAACCAATTAGTGAGTTTGCTGCGATCCCTAGAGCCATTGAATTTTAATTTCTTGTTTCTGAATAATTAATAATAATTATTGCCAGCATTTTCTCACTGAGCTCATCGTCTCGAATCTGATTTGTATAATTTTACTATTTGAGTAATTTTTATTGTTTGGTCCGTTTGGTTTCCAAGACAACGCAGGAAATTGTATGCTTCTAGTTGTAGAAATTCCAGTGTTTATGTTTGAGTAAATCTCGATTTTATGGGCATTTTTTCCTCTGTTTTCTTGGCTACCAAGTGGGCTCGAATTGGCATGTTTTGAACTCTTCTGCATGATTGGAGTCGAAAATTGTAGTTTAGTTATGGCGGTTTGGATATGGTAGATTTGAAATTAGTGGAATAAATGTGGTAGGCTTTTATGGAAATTGAATCGATTGGGTAGTTTTGATGAGTTCTGAGTAGCAAACAAGGGATCCGTTGATTAATGTGGTCTTCCGTGCATTTATTGTTCTTGGTGATGTGGTGTAGGTGAATTTCTTCTAAAACTAGACTATATGTATATGAAATGCTACGGGCAAATTAAGAAAGTTTTGAATGCTGCAATTCCTTGTGCGCAAGTGTGTGATTAGACTCAAATGGGCAGGGGATATGTAATATGTTGGCATGATGAAAATTAAGAAAGAAATGTGTGTGTGCGCTCGCGCACAAGTGCACCCATGCATGTGGATTTCAAAATGACTGTGTTGTTTGATGATATGGTTGCAGCTGCAAATGGGAATATATCTCAGTGCTCCCAAAACTGATAAGGTCTCAGAAGATGGTGAGAATGACAAACTTCGATACGGGTCATCCTCCATGCAAGGGTGGCGTTCGACCATGGAAGATGCTGTAAGTCTTTATATCGTTCTTTTTATTCACTTAGATGACGCTCAGAGAGTGCAGCTGAGTAGTTCTTGTTGTTTGGTCTTTGTATTTTCTTAGTGAGCTTTGCATTTCACATGCAATTGTCATACTTAGCATTATTACTTCATGGCATTTGGTTTGTCACTACAGAAGTCCTAGATGAAGGTAATTATCATCTTGTTAAATTGGTTTTCCTGAGAATGGACACATATTGAATATGTAATACAGAAAGTGCACTAAAAGTATTCTAGTATACTAATCTTGCCATAGATCATGTACTATCTTGCCTATTTACACTAAAGGTACTTGACTTTTGACTTTTATTGCAGCATGCAGCTATTCCAGATTTTGACGGTTCAACATCTTTCTTTGCTGTTTATGATGGTCATGGAGGTTAGGTTTCCAAGCTCTATAATTTAACTCTACTTAATGCTATCTTTCTTATTATTTTAAGAAACTTTTTCCATTTATAGTTGGTTTTCGTATGCATGTTGGACTGCCCAAGTATTTCTGGAGAGGACTCGTATATGGTGTAACCAGGCCTGAATAATCTTGAGTTTTATGGAGCTGAATTTGGATATTTGCAAAATAAAATATGTAAAAAATTTCGTTGAAGAGTTTATTAATTGAATTGTTTTCATCTTATTATTTTTTTATAAAACAAAGTTATGTCACTTCAAAACTTCTTGTGCACATAGGTGCAGAAGGTCCGTTGACAATGCTAATTATTATAGAACTTGTGATGGTTGCAATTTCTATTTTAAGCTTTCCTTTATACCTTCTGCTTCTGTTCACTTCAAAGATCTCACCCTCAGATCTGGTTTGGAGTTTGGTTGGTTTTAACTTTTATCACATGGTAAACAGTTAGCTGTACTCACCATGATTGCAGACCTGCAATCGGCATTTATTTCGTGTTTCAGAAAAACCTCCAAAGTCTACTCAATCTTAATTGAAAATCTCTCATTATTTAATTAATTTAGTGAAATTTTTTTACCAATCAGTTGGCTTTCCTGAGTTATTCAGTAGGTATTGCATTGTGTGATTGCAAGCTGAAGATTAATTTAATGGAAAAATAAGTTCTGTGGCCATATTATGGTGGGAAAAGGGAAATAGCTTAACCAAATATAAAGGCCACTTTAACGTGCCCAACAAAGTATATTGCTAGATTGTTCGTATGATGAGTTGTATTTATCAGCACTAGGGGTGGGTGGGGGAGTGGCAGAGTTTTCAATTGAAGATTTTATGGATTTTACACATGGTGTGCAGCCCAAAATATGACCAAAAAGACAATAATGCCACATACGGGAACAATGTGTGCGCAAATTTCCATATTAACGCATGAGGTTGACGTATAGGGCCTAGTCTTCAAAGTCCTGGAATTTTTATTTTACATATGTCTTGGATTGTGCAGTTACCAATGTTTTAGTGGTTTTTCTTTTCCTTCCCACCTTTTGGCCCCGCAGCAGAAAAGAAGGGGGTGGTTAGTTAGAGCATTTTATGCTTAATGTTTAAGTTATATAGGTTGGTACTATCTGTGGAGGTTTTGTCATCACTGGTCCATTGATTTGCAGGTAAAGCAGTGGCAAATTTCTGCGCCAAGTATCTCCACCAACAGGTGCTCAAGGACGAAGCATATCTAGCTGGCGATTTAGGCACTTCTCTACAGAAAGCTTTTCTCAGGTTACTTAATCCCTTGTGTTAGTAATCTTCAATTTAGCAATTTTCAGCGGATGCATCTGTGTTATCAATTTTGCCCAAGAACAAGGCTGCAGAATGGTGTCTTTCTCCTGTAAGTCATTTGTTGTAAACAGCTTGGGAACTTGAAACTAGGCCATTGTTCTGCTACCACTGCCGCCCATTATCATTGCTGCATTGTGTTAATGCGCCTAAGATAAGTAAACTTGCATCAATGCCCATTCATTTAATAGATTTTCACACTGCCGTACACGCTCATGCCTTTTCTTTAATTATCATTTTATAGGGCATGGACAGTATGTTATGAAACTTTACAGAAATTGTATTGTCAAATTCAATTATAACATCTCAGTGGACTTTCATTTTGAATTGGTTTTCAAAGTTATACAATTTATGATGGAACAAAATTAGTGGCAGAAATCTGTAAGAAGGGTATCAAAGGGATAATTTAGATAGATGTGATTATGAATGAGATACTCACTATCTTACCTTGCTTCAAATTGATGCAGGATGGATGAGATGATGCGTGGACAAAGAGGCTGGAGAGAATTAGCCGTACTGGGAGATAAGATAGACAAAGTTTCTGGTCTTATAGAAGGGTTCATTTTTTCTCCCAAGAGTGTTGAAGCTAAAAGTGGTGCATTTAATGACCATACTGATCAATGGTCTTCTGAAGAGGTACTTGTTATACCATCGTTAATTCAGCTGCATTTAACACTGGCACTATGTTTTCCATTTGCTTTGTTATCCATATCACCAGATGCATCTCACAAAAAGAAGTCTAGGAAAACAGTGAAGATATTCTCTGCCTGCTTTGTATATATTCCATGTGATGTAATACTTACATATTTGACCCATAGGAATGAGTTCGCTTTTACTTCCTACCCAGATTCAACCCCTCCACAGCCACCTTACACAAATAAAATAACTCATTTCCCTTGCTTACCATAGCATTGCAACCCTGTTTCTTAAACCAGCCTAAATGATCGGTATAAATTCAATCAACGGATTCCCCTTGCCTCCTGACCCATTGGGCAAGTGGAAGACATTGAACGGCTCTTTACATTTCCTATTGCTTTGGTTTCAGAAAGTAAGAATCTACGGTTTTGCATCAGACTTGGTTTCTAGCAGTCCTGCATCTATTTTGATGTTATAATGAATGTTATGGGAATTTGATTAGTTACTTTCTGTTTGATATATTTTACTATGTAATCGGATTTTCATGAAGAAAAGCTTTTGGGCTTGAAACCAGGGGCCTCACTCTGATTTTGATGGACCGAATTCTGGAAGCACAGCTTGTGTTGCTATCATCCGAAACAATCAACTTGTTGTTGCCAATGCTGGTGATTCTCGTTGTGTTATATCCAGGAAGGGTCAGGTATTATATTGTTTTAATGCAATTTTTACCTATGGACTTTATGTAAGGATTGCATTTTGGGGCAGCTTTGTTCACATTTAAAAAATTATCTCAGTTTCATAAAAAATTAAAAAAAATTATCTCAGTTATCCCAAAAAGAAGGTGTACAGCATCCTTAAAACACACGACAGAAACCAAAGCCTCCCAAACACAATCAGGGCAATCATGGAATGCAGAAGAGGCCAAAGCCCATAGAAAGGACCGAAAATCTAGCCTTATCTCATTAAAAGTCCCCACACTCACCAATTGAACTGTTCCTTAACATCCATATCAGCCAAAAAGAATGGTTATGTTCATCTTCTGAGATTTTGATTTCGGCGAATCTCGCATGGACAACCTGCCCCTGACCCCAACTTTTGTGCCAGTTTCTAGGAATATATCAATTGGTTTTCTGCCATTGTGTTGTTTGCTGAGCTGCTAATCTTTAACAGTTTTTTTGTCTGATGAGCTGCTATTGTGATGCCTTATTGAAATTTTAAATGCAGGCATATAATCTGTCAAAAGATCATAAGCCTGACATTGAGAATGAAAAAGAAAGAATTCTGAAGGCTGGTGGATTCATCCAAGTTGGAAGGGTCAATGGAAGTTTGAACTTGGCCAGAGCTATTGGTACAAAAATATTTCCTTAACATGTTAAAGGAGAAACCGAGAAATAACCTCCTTTTTTTTTATATTTGAATTGCCTGTAGTTTAAAATTATGTTGTTTGCAGGGGATGCAGAATTCAAGCAGAACAAACATTTGCCTGTTGAAAGGCAGATCGTAACTGCCAATCCAGACGTAACTAGTGTATGAGACATTTCATTTTGGAATTAAATGATATAAATTGGGCTGAAATTTTTTAACCATATATAAATGCAATACAACCAATCTTACAAGAAAGAAAACTAAGTCTTTTTTTTCAAGATGAAAAGCCTTTTCTGGGGATTGAAGTTATATTATTTAGATGCTAGTCAGACTTTTGAACTTTTAAAGCAAGAAAGTGCTGTTTTTGACTTTTTATTTCCTTATTAGACTTTTGCTGGCATAAACAATTGGGGTATGCCATTTATCAGATTTGTTTGCAGTTGCACTAATTTTCTATTGTTCAAAGTTTTAAAATTTCCCTTGATGTAGGTTGAGATTTGTGATGATGATGAGTTTCTCGTCATAGCTTGTGATGGGATATGGTAAGTTTGTTTCCCTTTTTAATTTACTTTCCTATCCGAAAAAATAGGTTTCTGTCAATTACTGTGTATATTTTATCTCCATCTGATATGTTCTCCAACGCCAAAGGCTATAGGGGTAAGACTAGAAAAATTGGAAGGGTGGAAGGAAGGGCTTTATGTGGTTGGTTCTTCTCACAAGTTAAGATGGCTATTACTTAAGCAGTTAGCTAGAAATACATCCTGTCGAAGAACCAATTACCATCTCTTCAGAAGCCTGTAAATGCATGGAATTTAACAATTACTGGTTAATGTAAGAATGAAGTTATATATAGTTGACGGTCTGATGACACTTGGCTTTAACTAGTATATATACAAGATTTGCAAGCTCTCCAACAATATAGTTATGGTTATAAATGTACAAGTAACCTTGTTAGCTTCTTATTTTCCAAAATGTCGGAGGAAAATAATCGAAGTTGAATCTCCTGTGTTCTGTATCTGGATTTAAAAGTTTTCCTTTAAGGGAAGAATCTTTGATGTGAAGGTCTGCTGATTTGAACTTGTCTCCGTTGAACCTGTTACTCCAGTGTATCATGTGATAGTAAGCCCAAAACTAAATATTATTGAAGAATGCACTCGTAAATTCATATGTGGTTCTCTGTCAAGATTTCCCTGTAACTTAGTTTCGAATATTTGTTCCCATGGGAAAAAAAAAAGTTAATAATATTGTTTATTATCCATCCAATGCTTGCGCGAGAGAAAATATGTGTGGTAGTAAGGTGAGGTGAGTACTTTCTTTTAGTGCCATTTGGTTTACTGTTTACCTAAGGCAATTCCCGAATGCTCTCATATTCTTGTTTGTCTGTGTTGTCAACAATTTAGTTGTTATCTGTGCTTGCTTTTTCTCCACCTTCTTTACCTGATTGGTTTCAAGATCTCAACTGCTCCTCAAAGTATTGTTCTTCCAGTTGTTACTTCATGTCATTTAGTTTTGACTCCTTGTTAGGTTCTTAGAAAGCACATGTTTGGGAGGTCAAAAGGCTGACAACATTGTTGAACTTGTGTCTCTGTCGTATGATTTTTCTAATGCTGTATTTTCTATTTCTGAAATATAAGTGAAATTAATATGTTCCTACTTTGTTGACACTGATGCACGCTCTCTAGGGACTGCATGTCAAGCCAACAACTTGTGGACTACGTTCGGGAACAATTAAAACATGTAAGTTGAGGAGACTTCCCTTATATATCCAAATACATACCGTCTGAGTAACATAAAATATTTGTATGATAATATAGGAAAGTAAACTCTCGGTGATTTGTGAGAGAGTGTTTGAAAGGTGCTTGGCACCATCGTCTGGTGGAGAGGGGTGTGACAACATGACAATGATCTTGGTTCAGCTTAAGAAACCTGTTACTTCAGCTGCTTCTGTCGAGGACAAGCCTCTCACGTCGAATCCATCATCTGAGAAGGATAAAAGCTCAGCAAAAGCTAAATAGATCTTCCCATGACTATCGAATGACTGCATTTTCTGCAAGTTAGGGCTTTTGGTGATCTCAGAAAATCATAAATTCGTTCGGATTAGGAAAGAATTCTCATGACAGTATGTGTTCACGGTGTTTTGTCAAGTACCCGTATAGCTTACCAGTTCTGTACATGTGTCTGGGAGTTTGTCTTTTGGGTTCCCTCCAGATTTTGAAGAGCTTTGCCAGCAAATTTTTAAGACTGAACACTTGCTTCAGATGGTAACCTGACCAAGAAAAAAATATATCAAGATTTTATTCTTTTTCTTTTCATAATGTTTGTGTGAAGTGTGAACAATAATTCTATGAATGAACACCATGCAGTGGCTGTACTTGAATACATAGAAGTTTTGAATTGGATACATGTCTAACGAACAATACATAACTATATTAGTAAGCTACAATAGTTGTCCCAGAAGTATACAATACATAACTATGTTGATGTCTTCAATGTATTGTCGAAGATTTTTTAATGAAGTTTCTCTTTGATAATTTAATGGTATATTAAACAAACAAAAAAAAAAATATTGGTATATTTAATTATTGGGTCCCAAAATAGATCTACACATTTCTCGTTACAATAATAAATGGAAGTGTAGAATCCTCTAATGTTTTATGTTAGATACGTGTTTTACAGTACAAATGTGTATAATACGTGTATTGAATCTTCTAAAATATTCATATAATGTGTTTTATATGGTAAATACGGAATGGGAAAAGTACGAATAAAATATGTACGTGTTTTATACGGTAAAATTTTAGCAAGATACAACTAAAAAGTTCAGCCACTATATAATATTTTAATATAATTTATTTAAATATTTAAATATATTATTTTTATTCAATAATATATTTAAAATATAGGTATAATACGTAAATTGTGTCTGTATTATTCAAAATTTTGTAAACAATACGTATATTAAACGTGAAATATGTATGTACGTGTATTGCATATTTGTGTGAAGCCCTTTATTTTAATATATAAAAATGTTTTGCTATCTATTTAGGTTTATAAGTTAAATTATGTTTAATTGGTTATAATTGTATATATGTAGTTATCTTGCCACATAGTATGTATATATATAGTTGTTACTTTTATAATAATTATTAAGAATAATACTTATTTGTTTGATACATAATTGGATTTGTAAGGGTGCCACGTACAAGCTTTATCACTTAAGCTGGTATTGTATGTACATCAAATCTTACTCACATGCACCATCCTAATTTCTTCACAAGTGTCCACCCATATATGACTAAGCCTTTGTTTAAAGCATGAGCCGTTGGCATCAAGGGAAAATTGGAATCAAGCATATCACCAGCCTCACATTAGACCAATCAAAAGCCATTAGTGGTTGCCGCCTCTTTGTAGTATAAATAGGACTCGTTGATGGTTCTTTTGAAACACACACAGTAGATTGTCTTGTGAAGTAGAGCAACACTACAATGACTTGAGAGAGAGAGAGAGAGAGAGAGAGAGAGAGAGAGAGAGAGAGGTGAAGAAATTCTTGGAGTTTGTCTGGTATTTTTTTAACTTGGAGCTAGTTTTGGAATCAAGGTTGGGGTTTTTTAGGGGCCTTTACAGAGATTGATTTAATTAAAATTTGTGAAGTATTATATTATGCGTGGTATTACAGTTTGGTTGGTATTCTTATTAGGTGTTTGCATATTTTTAATTATCATTATATTATTTTATTAATATTGACATGTTCATATGTTATCGGAGATGGCTGGAATTCTTGAGTTGATAAAGAAATTATGGAAAAGAGGGTAATGGGAAGGGTCTTTTGTATAGTTGAGTCTTGCCATTGTAGGGACCAAGTTCAAGCGAGTCCGTGTGTACAGTAGAATAGGATATCAGCGGTATAATTGTCAATTGGGTGATTTGGGCTTAGAGATCAATGGCTTAGACAAGATGACTAGCAAAAGGAGAATTATGGGATGATTGAGATGGGTGTTAGTTTATATACTGGGGCATTCGGAATCACAGTGGTATGGCGAATACTATGTGTGTTGAAATATTGTTCCAACTCACTCAAACATTGTAAGAACCCAAAACAAAATATCTAAAAAGAAAGAAAATATCTAAAGAGTAAGGAAAATATCTTTTTAGCAAAAAGACCAATTTGCCCTCGCATATTTTAATGGGGAAAATTTGACTTTTTAATCGAGAAAGAATTTGGGAATTCCGCTTGCGCCATTGCGTAGAGCGCGGCGAAATGAGTTCGTAGACACGGAGTAGACCCGAATCGGAGCTGTAACGAAGAAGTTATGGTCTAAAAACCTCGAAGGGCAAAATGATAATTTGGTCAAAAAGTCAGATTTTTATAGCTCTCTCTCTTCTCCCCCGTCAGTTTTCTCTCTCTCCTTCCGCGCGATTTGGGTCGTGCGACCCTTCGCCTTCCAAGCGACGGCCCAGCCACCACAGGCCGAGCCGATCTCCGCCGTGGGTACCATCGGGTCCGTCTCCGTGTTGCCGTCGCAACCTGACCAACCTCCACCCCGGGGCCGCCCTGAGCTGGCCGGAAAACCGTGTTTTCCGACGGAGGTTCGTCCGAAGCTACCCAAACTTCCAGCTCGAAATTCTCCTTCGTTTCTCCACCAAATCGATCGAGTAAGGTATGGTTTCTCAGCTATTTTTCGTGCTCTAGCTGATGGGTATATGGGCTTCGATCGATTTTAGCTCTAAGGGGTTCGATTTTCGAATTGAAATCTGGCCGGAACTTCGGCCGCTCGAAACTACCATTTCCGGTCACTTTTTGGTGGTTGTCCAAGAACAAAAGTGACTCCAAATGGGGTGTTTTACCTAGGGTAGGAGTTTGGAGTCTTGGTTCCGAGATTTTTCGGCCACCCGAAATCGCTTTGGACACCCAAAGCTGCCCGCGCGTGCTGGAGCGCGTGGGCGAGGGTAGTGATGTAATTCTATGCAGTTTTGTGACCCTCGTGTCGTCACGAGCGCGTAGGATTTCGCGGATCTCAATTCGGAGTCCGTTTGAGCCCCGAACGGATTTTCCATATCGCGCGATCCGTGGGTGCAGTGTCGTTAAATCGTCGGATCGCGCTGAATCTCGGATATGTCGGTCTACACGATATCGGGATCGTGTAGGATTCGACGGATTACGAACCGAGTCCCGGATACTCCGGAATCGCGAACCCTGGGGCTAGGGTTTGGATTTTAAGCGATAACGCAATTTTGGCTAATCCGACCGTCCGTTTCGGACCAAACTCGCAGAACATGGTTCCTCCTCTGTAAGGAACCTTCAGGGGAGCCCAGATTGGCCATCGGAGATCGTGGACCCACGGGGTCCCGGATCGGCCGATCTGGCAGTTTATCGCTTAGTAAGGCTTCGGGTCTCTTAAGACCGTTCTAACTATCTAAAAAGCTAATGTGGGCTCAGGAGTAACTTGGTTTTGAGTGCACGTATTTCTAGGAGCCGGGGGCAGGGTGTTTAATTTAATTCTTTTATTCAGCAGTTTATTTATTTATTATTCATGGATAATCAGGCATCAGAGGTCCAGTCGACCTGCAGGAGGAACCTTCGAAGGGTCAAATTAGCTCGGACCATCTGTGAGTGGACTTTCTTCCATAAATGTTTTATATAAATAAGTTATATAAATGAGTTATACAAATGAATTTATACAAAGGATTTTTATCTTGATTTTATATAAACAAGTTTTTATAAATAAGTTTATATAAGCGAATTTCATTATTTGATCTTGAATAAGTATTTTGCAAGTCTTTGAGCATGTTTTATACTATTAAATATTTTGAGTATCTATATGATGAAGGTTATATTTAGTAGCATACCTTGAGTTTTTATGTAACAGAATAGCAACAGCATTGAGGATACAGTTAATTATTCAGATTTTAGAAAGTTATCAGATTTCCTAATTAAACCACCGTGTACCCATTTATCTTTGGTGATTACCCATAGTCGGACCGATGTCTACGGACATCCAGTCTGATTTTAGTTACGTCAGTGCACTTGACTTTGCCTCACGAGTTTCGGGGACGCTCGGACCGTGAGTGCCAGGATTTGCGGCTCGGCAGACTTGGTGTCCCGAGACCTGCCAGGATTGCGGCTCGGCTGACTCTGTGTCCCCGAGACCTGCCAGGATTGCGGATCAGGCTGACTACGGTCCCCTGCATCTTGCCAGAGCGACTCGAGCTGACTTGGTGTCCTCGAGGAATCTGCCGGCAGATCAGGCTGATCATAGTCCCCTGATTCTGCCAGTTTGCGGCTCGGGTAGACTGCGTGGCGCCCGAGACCTGCCAGGGGAATTGACGGATATGACAAGGGTACAAATAGGTGGTATTTTCCAAGGATTTTAAGCTCTTTTATTCAATTATGGTTTTCAGCTATTTCAAACCAGTTTCTTTGATATTTGCGCATTTTATATCTTCATATAATTGTTCAGTTTTACGAAGCTACATGCATACGATATATATATATTCGGATGAATACCTTATATTAAACACAGGTGAACTTTAGCCTTACTTATCAAGTTATTTTTACTATGGGGGTTATTATGATTTTTAACTGTTTTCATAAATCTTATGTTTGGTCCACTCACATTTTCAACCTGTTTTTCGCCCCCAGGCCATAGAAATACGCGGGATCCACCACCGGGCCATTCAAAGCTTCCGCATCGCCACGTAAGGTAAAGTTTTGTAGTTGAAACCCTGAAACTTAGAAAATGCTCTGATATATATAGTTGAAGTTGGAAAACTGGAGTGGAGATCTGTTATTTGGAATATTCTGGCAGTTGGTGTGAATTTATGGGTTGTTTAACAGGTGGAAATTTTTGGGATTAGTCAAAATACAGGGGAGACTCTGCCGAAATTTCGGCAGAAGTCTAAGGGAAGTTAAAAAGAATTTGAGACAAGAAGGGTAAAAAGGTCATTTGTGCCCGACATTGCCAGGTGTCGGACACGCACAGGACTTGGCTCGAATTCCAAAGTGGAAATTGGGTCGGGTCCTGTCAATTTGGTATCAGAGCATAGGTTTTACTTCCTGTAGACTTCGCACTCTGTGCATCCTCGTTCTCTCCTCAAGTTGGGCCCAAATGGTGGTGGTATCCGTAGGAAAATTAGATAGTTATCCCGACGTAAGGGGATGAAATTTCCAAGTCAGACAGGAACTGCATCGGTATCTGAACCGGCAGAGTAATCTCTTGTAAAAGGTTTGTAAGGAGCCGTACCTACTGTACCTAGTAGGCAGGGAGATCCTAACACTCAGTAGACCATGGAGATGTTAGCCCGGGCTATATTCAGCCATGAGAGCCATCCGCGAGATGGGTGGATCAAGTAAACAGGAGTAAGAGCTATAAATTGGAATAAAAATGGTATCTAGGAGTAAAAGAGGATTGAGTTGAAGGAATATAGCAAGTCATAGAGATCCTGGTTGTTCCATAGGAGAATAAAGTTTTGGGCAGGATTTGGTTAAGAAGTGATGTTAAAATCCTCTGACTCGTACGGAGTAAGCATTTTGGGAACAAAATATGATAGTCAATTTTACTTATAAGTCTATAGAAGGTGTGAATACATGAGTTTTTGCAGCAGGATAGAGGATATTAGTTAAACTCGAATACGAGAAAAAGGTTTCACGTACTGTGTTTTACTAATAGAGATCAGAAAGTAAGAAATAGCGCCTGGTTGCGTTAAGGTTAAAAAGCCTCCATCCAAGGTATTGTGGTTAGTTAGTAGTTGGCTAATGTGGATGCTGTGGTGATGTCTGTCCCAGTCAGATAAGGGGCCGACTATGGGGTGCACTTTGTGCACAGTATTTGGAGATAGGTAACAATAATCAGGAAGAGTTTAAGAGAGATACTACAGTGGTGATTACAGTTTCCCATCATCGGACGGCCGCAGGCTTGGAGGCCATCGAACTGGAGCTAGTGTAAGTAGAGGAACCAGCTAGGATGGTAATATTGCAAATTGTTTTAAGGCTGGTGTAGCCAGAAGTATGGAGAGATAGGTGTTGATAGGCTCTAACAGGAGAAGTTGCCCTAATATGCCAGATGTGGTAGGTACCCTTCTAGACCCTGCTAGCGGGATACCAGCTTCTACAGTTTAGAATTAAGAAATCCAGGTTAGGTTTCAGCTGGACTTAGGTAAAAGAAGCTTTTGGGCCTTGATTTCAGCTTAGTACCGCAATCCACTCTAGACAGACGACCAGTTTAAGAAAATGACGCAAATTGTAGGAAAGTTATTGGGACATAAGGTACTACAGTTTCAGAATGATTTGAGTAAAAAGATGCTGGTTTGAGAGTATGCCTTAAGTGACAGTTGTTGGATTTCCTTGGATTAGATGTTTTCAATAGATGCCTTACTCGAGATATAGTATGGATCACCCAAGTACGAAGAAAGAATGTTAAGCAAGGTTCATGAAATCTGGAAGTATTGTAGGAAATAAAGAATCTGATTGAATTAAGCAGAAAAAGACTCTAAGTAATCCAGGATTGGCAAGAAGTTATGCAGATATTAGAAGAAGGATCTTCAGATAAGTATTCTCGATAGTTATCGCCTGAGGAAGGTATAGTGAGATTTAAGGAAGCAAGGGAGTCAATTTTAGCTGTATCGGACCCAAGGAGATTATAGAACGTGTAGAAAACAAGCAGTTCAGATTTTGGAAAGGAAAGTAATTAGCTTTCAGTGGTATTTGCAGTGTAGTAACCTGAGTTGCAGATGCAGGAGTAATCCTTCCCCCGCTTGGAATCACAGAGAAGTAAATTTCGAGGACGAAATTTTTGTAAGGGGGGTAGATTGTAAGAACCCAAAACAAAATATCTAAAAAGAAAGAAAATATCTAAAAAGTAAGGAAAATATCTTTTAGCAAAAAAGACCAATTTGCCCTCGCATATTTTAATGGGGGAAAATTTGACTTTTTAATCGAGAAAGAATTTGGGAATTCCGCTTACGCCATTGCGTAGAGCGCGACGAAAGGAGTTTGTAGACACGGAATAGACCCGAATCGGAGCCGTAACGAAGAAGTTATGGTCTAAAAACCGCGAAGGGCAAAATGGTAATTTGGTCAAAAAGTCAGATTTTTATAGCGCTCTCTCTCTTCTCCCCCGTCAGTTTTCTCTCTCTCCTCTCTCTCTCCTTCCGCGCGATTTGGGTCGTGCGACCTTTCGCCTTCCAAGCGACGGCCCGGCCACCACAGGCCGAGCCGATCTCCGCCGTGGGTACCATCGGGTCCGCCTCCGTGTCGCCGTCACAACCTGACCAACCTCCACCCCGGGGCCGCCCTGAGCTGGCCGGAAAATCGTGTTTTCCGACGGAGGTTCGTCCGAAGCTACCCAAACTTCCAGCTCGAAATTCTCCTTCGTTTCTCCACCAAATCGATCGAGTAAGGTATGGTTTCTCAGCTATTTTTCGTACTCTAGCTGATGGATATATGGGCTTCGATCGATTTTAGCTCTAAGGGGTTCGATTTTCGACTTGAAGTTTGGCCGAAACTTCGGCCGCTCGAAACTACTGTTTCTGGTCACTTTTTGGTGGTTGTCCAAGAACAAAAGTGACTCCAAATGGGGTGATTCACCTAGCGTAGGAGTTTGGAGTCTTGGTTCCGAGATTTTTCGGCCACCCGAAATCGCTTTGGACACCCAAAGCTGCCCGCGCGTGCTGGAGCGCGTGGGCGAGGGTAGTGATGTAATTCTGTGCAGTTTTGTGACCCTCGTGTCGTCACGAGCGTGTGGGATTTCGCGGATCTCGATTCGGAGTCCGTTTGAGCCCCGAACGGATTTTCCATATCGCGCGATCCGTGGGTGCAGTGTCGTTAAATCGTCGGATCGCGCTGAATCTCGGATATGTCGGTCTACACGATATCGGGATCGTGTAGGATTCGACGGATTACGAACCGGACTCCCGGATACTCCGGAATCGCGAACCCTGGGGCTAGGGTTTGGATTTTAAGCGATAACGCAATTTTGGCTAATCCGACCATCCGTTTCGGACCAAACTCGCAGAACATGGTTCCTCCTCTGTAAGGAACCTTCAGGGGAGCCCAGATTGGCCATCGGAGATCGTGGACCCACGGGGTCCCTGATCGGCCGATCTGGCAGTTATCGCTTAGTAAGGCTTCGGGTCTCTTAAGACCGTTCTAACTATCTAAAAAGCTAATGTGGGCTCAGGAGTAACTTGGTTTTGAGTGCACGTATTTCTAGGAGCCGGGGCAGGGTGTTTAATTTAATTCTTTTATTCAGCAGTTTATTGATTTATTATTCATGGATAATCAGGCATCAGAAGTCCAGTCGACCTGCAGGAGGAACCTACGAAGGGTCAAATTAGCTCGGACCATCTGTGAGTGGACTTTCTTCCATAAATGTTTTATATAAATAAGTTATATAAATGAGTTATACAAATGAATTTATACAAAGGATTTTTATCTTGATTTTATATAAACAAGTTTTTATAAATAAGTTTATATAAGCGAATTTCATTATTTGATCTTGAATAAGTATTTTGCAAGTCTTTGAGCATGTTTTATACTATTAAATATTTTGAGTATCTATATGATGAAGGTTATATTTAGTAGCATACCTTGAGTTTTTATGTAACAGAATAGCAACAGAATTGAGGATACAGTTAATTATTCAGATTTTAGAAAGTTATCAGATTTCCTAATTAAACCACCGTGTACCCATTTATCTTTGGTGATTACCCATAGTCGGACCGATGTCTACGGACATCCAGTCTGATTTCAGTTACGTCAGTGCACTTGACTTTGCCTCACGAGTTTCGGGGACGCTCGGACCGTGAGTGCCGGGATTTGCGGCTCGGCAGACTTGGTGTCCCGAGACCTGCCAGGATTGCGGCTCGGCTGACTCTGTGTCCCCGAGACCTGCGAGGATTGCGGATCAGGCTGACTACGGTCCCCTGCATCCTGCCAGAGCGACTCGAGCTGACTTGGTGTCCTCGAGGAATCTGCCGGCAGATCAGGCTGATCATAGTCCCCTGATTTCGCCAGTTTGTGGCTCGGGTAGACTGCGTGGCGCCCGAGACCTGCCAGGGGAATTGACGGATATGACAAGGGTACAAATAGGTGGTATTTTCCAAGGATTTTAAGCTCTTTTATTCAATTATGGTTTTCAGCTATTTCAAACCAGTTTCTTTGATATTTGCGCATTTTATATCTTCATATAATTGTTCAGCTTTACGAAGCTACATGCATACGATTATATATATTCGGATGAATACCTTATATTAAACACAGGTGAACTTTAGCCTTACTTATCAAGTTATTTTTACTATGGGGGTTATTATGATTTTTAACTGTTTTCATAAATCTTATGTTTGGTCCACTCACATTTTCAACCTGTTTTTCGCCCCCAGGCCATAGAAATACGCGAGATCCACCACCGGGCCATTCAAAGCTTCTGCATCGCCACGTAAGGTAAAGTTTTGTAGTTGAAACCCTGAAACTTAGAAAATGCTCTGATATATATAGTTGAAGTTGGAAAACTGGAGTGGAGATCTGTTATTTGGAATATTCTGGCTGTTGGTGTGAATTTATGGGTTGTTTAACAGGTGGAAATTTTTGGGATTAGTCAAAATACAGGGGAGACTCTGCCGAAATTTCGGCAGAAGTCTAAGGGAAGTTAAAAAGAATTTGAGACAAAAAGAGTAAAAAGGTCATTTGTGCCCGACATTGTCAGGTGTCGGACACGCACAGGACTTGGCTCGAATTCCAAAGTGGAAATTGGGTCGGGATTTATTATTCATGGGTAATCAGGCATCAGAGGTCCAGCCGACTAGCAGGAGAAACCTTCAAAGGGTCGATTTAGCTCGGACCATCTGTGAGTGGACTTTCTTTCGTAAATTATTTTATAAATGAGTTATATAGAGGATTTCCATAAATAAGATTTTATAAGTGATTTTATTTTGATTTTTGTGAACCTGGTCTCTTAAGTGCGACCAAAACTTCTGTGAAATATGGGAATAATATTGTTTTGTTATCACGCATGACATACTGTAATTGACTTAAATAATAAAATAATACTATCTCCATTTAATGTATTTTCAATAAAATTTCGTTTCCTCACCAAAAATAAATAAATAAATCTTAAATCCAAACACATGCATGGTGCTTGTTTATTTAAAATTTTTTTTTTGCCAAAGGTACTTGTTTATTATTCAAACCGCGTTGGACCTAATTTAATTACAATAATTCACAACTAAATATAGAAACATGTTACTCGTGCGAAGTATGAAATAAAATCATTAATAATGTAAACGAAATCTGCATGCTATTCAGGGTCCAGCATCCCTAAATTGAAGGGCAACAAAGATTTATTTAACTCGTGGCATGCTTTGTGGGAGCCACGTGTCAGTCTTCAAACATCTCATCCACTCATTTAAAAAGGGTAGCTCCCCATTTGTATAAATAAATAAATAAAAACTCTGCATTATCTGTTTTCCTTATTTTACGAGCCACGCAGCACGCCTTTATAATCGCCACTTAAATGTTACCACGTGTCCTCATGCCACGTAACTTTATATCCATGCCCCTGTCTCTTTCTTAATTCTCTTTCTCCCCCATAGGTTTCAGTTTTTTACCAGCAAGGACAAAATGCAGAGACTATTATTCAGTCACGCCACCTAGTTTAGTTTAGTCTATTAGACATTTGGAAAATAAAATTACGTTTTAAATTTCAGTTTTTGGTTTTTTTTTTTTTTTGAGAAATTCTATTATTACATTCATAATTCAGCTAAAAAAGCCACTGGCCATAAATGGCCAATACAAACTAGCCACAAAAGGATCATTACAATAACGGAGCCGTCTAATATCAAAATTAAGACAATATGACATGTTTCCACTAACAATCAGGTAGAATCGAAGAAACTCTAACATAGGCATCCCAATTAAAATTGCAAACTTAGAATAATAAAAATAAGATAAAGCTTGAAAAAATCAAGTCATAGTATATTTTTCTCAAACTTAATATATGGCAAATAGAGATGTCGTACCAAGTAATGCGAAATTGCTAAGTCGTCGTGAAGTTGATATGAAAAAAGTAATGAAATCAGAAGGTTGGTATATATATCAATCCTATAAGTTCATGAACCCACTCTACATATTGAATTCCATAGGTGGGCAAGTTCAAAAAAAAAATTTGAGAAAAAGAAATTTCACCCAAAATGCATTGAAAAATTGTAATTGAATGCAATGTTCTATCGCATATTTTGTATTTTAGTGAAATTAAATTTTCCTTCATGAGTTTGGTAGGATGTAGATTTTTATCATTCATTGAATTGTTGCTAAAACCTCACTTTTAAAACTAAACTCATATAAATAATCGGGAATAGAATAGAATTAATTATTTGTGCTAAAATAAAAATATCGGTATTTGATGAGTTGTTGCAAAGTTGATGTTGACTTGATTGTGAGAGATTAGAGATGCACCCAATTATTATAGTAAAAAAGCAAGGTTAAGGGGATGCAAGAAGAACAAAAAGGAGGTCAATGACTTCAGCCTAAGAATTATAAAAATGAAATAAGAAAAAGCTGGCCTATGAGCTCAACTTAAGAATTATAAAACTAAAGGGCATCCATCAATAATAAATAGAGAAGTTGGATTTGTAGGACAAAATTATTTAAATATCGATAAATCAATTGTTGCTGAAAATTCAATTCTAAAACTAAATTTAATGGCCAACAGGGTCCATATATAGACCAGTTATCTTAAGCTCGAATCACATTGGATTTTGATAATGTGTGTCAAACAAAGTATATGAGAATTTTCAGATATTATATATATACAGTCCTGATCTCTTGGACCCCTGTAGTCCAAGAGATTTATGGTCACTCACCGTTGGATGTAAATTCACCGGTTCACTCATTTATGACTTGAATCGGGTAATAATCATTTATGTCATATTGCATTTATATATATCATTTTGAACCATTGAATTAATATCCAACGGTGGGTGACCACAATCTCTTGGACTCCTGTGGTCCAAGAGATCGGGACTGTATAAATATATATATTCTTCTTCAATATAGAGATATTCATAAGGAAGTACACAGATGTGTTAATCCTAAATAAAATAATAAATAAATCTCAATTATAATATGACTAAGTGCCCGTTTGGTATTGCTTATTTGGGGTAATAAGTGATTTTTTAAAAATTTTGAAAAGCCTAATCCGTTTGGTAAACTATGAGAAAATCACTTATTGTTAAAAATTACTGTGAGACAAGCTATAAAGGAAAACAGCTAATGAGGTGCTTTCATTTTCTGATTATGGAGGAATCAGTTTCGAAAAGGCGCTGGGTTTAATGATTATGCGGCAATCATTTTCTGATTATGCATAAAATCAATACCAACAACACTTTTAACAAAAATTTTACCAAACGCCAAACTGCTTTCTCTCACAGCTGATTTCTCTCACAGCAAATCTGACAGCGATTATTTTCACAGCACAGCAATGCCAAACTAGCCTTAAAAATGGGGCTAAGTAACTAAAATCCTAACTAAATAAGAAATTAAAATCCTAACTAGATAAGGACTCGCTCACTAGCAATGTATGTGTGAGAAATTATAATCCCCTTATAATTTAGACTATCACTTGTATATATATTTTTAAAATTAAATTTAATGTCACACAAATAGTGTCTAACTAAAACGGCCACAAAGAATGAAGATGATTAGACTTTAACAGAAATCCACTCCTTAAAACAATAGAAAGAGTCTCTTTACTAACGAACTTTAACAAGTCGCACTTATATATTTATATGAGGGAAAAAGTTGAATTAGTCAATTAAATATGTGAGACAAAAAATGCGAAAAAATCTAAAATAGGGGTAGCCAAAGAAGAATAACTCAAAAAACAGCAGAGAGAATATCCTCCAATATAAACCCTAAATTCCACAACAAAAGTCTCCAAATATGACTAGGACCAAGTGAGAGCAAACCAGATAAGAATTGCACTCTCTCTCTCCTCTTTCCCTTTTACCTAATCCACAAAATAAGACAATACACGTCACCATGGAAACGGACCCAATGGATAAGGACCTCCCAAGCTCACACCTCTCCACCTCACAAGCAAACTTCCCTCTATAAATATAGGTGCTTTCCTATTTAAAAGAGTCCATTCTATGAATCTCCCCCTCTCTCTCTCTTTTAATTATTATATTCAACGAATTTTCAATCATTGAGTCTTTCAAAACCCGTTAAAACCACTTCGCCCTGCCCATTGATCCATTCAAAACAACGTTTTATATATATATAATAATATAACTTGGGTTCTTCTTTTTATAGCCAGAGGTTTGTTGGGTTTTTGAGTTTGATTTCTGGGTTTTGCAATGGCTGCTGTGGCTGCTGGTGTTATTGGGGGTAATGGGTCTTCTTGGAATCTGTTTAAGGACAAGCCCAGGAAGAAGAAGACGGTGAATAAGGTTATGGTGTCTTGTGTTTATTCTTCTGTGATGGATCCTTACCAGACTTTGAAGATCCAACCTGGTGCCTCTGAATCTGAGGTCAGGAAGGCTTTCAGACAACTTGCCTTGAAGGTTTGTTTACATTTGATTTAATCTCCGTTTTGATTTATTTTTTTCTGGATTTATTTTTTTCTTTTTCAAATTTTCAAAATTTTCCCTTAGTATTTGGTTTTGAATAATGTATGTTACCAAGGAGAAAAGTAGGCACTTTTGTTACTTTTTTCCTGTTGGGATCCTTTTCTTCTGTTACTGTTTTTTTTTTCTTGATGGGTTTTTTAATTTATTAGCTATTTTCTACGAATCATGTGTTTTGGGTATTTATTAGGGATTTTATTTAATAGGCACTATGTTTGATTAAATTTATAATCAAATTTTGTGAGTTTGAATGATTGTTGTGGGGCTTTGTTGACTGATTGGACTTTGTCAATTGCAGTATCATCCAGACGTATGCAGAGGAAACAATTGTGGAGTTCAGTTTCACCAGATCAATGAAGCTTATGATGTATGTATTTGTCTTCCCTTTCGTATATTCTTTTATCAATCAAGCCTGTTATTTTATCTTGGATGTATGCATGTCATGTTGTTCACTTGTAATTTCTGTGCAAGATGATGTCCCAATAAAGTTTTTAGATGCTATCTGCTTCTTCTTTTGGACTATCAGAGAATTAATTGTTTATGATTTTGTTGGCCTCTTTTGTTCCTTATCTTGAGGTTGGTAATTGAAGCATAAACCAGTCATGGGCAAAGATGCTCTCTTAACCCATAGAACAGATTGGATGAGAGTCAAACCCTATTGTGAATATGACTTTAATGCAATACCATTCAAAATGTAAGCATAATTAACTGTCACCAGAACAGAATCCTGCACTACTAAATTGTGGATGCACTTTTTATATTCCAAGTCTTTGGATAAAGTTTCCGGTTAGATTTCATTTGCAGTTTAGAATCTGATGAGTGTCTGATTAAAACTTGAAACTGTATTCTGATCTATAAAACTTGAAATTCCATGACTGATTTTTAGCATCTTTATGAATTATATGATGTTGATGGAATCGGGCATCTTTTGAGACATTGCAAAAAGGTCTTTGTGGTGTGTTAGGTATTAGGTTCCTGGATAAGCTTTCTGATTATGATGTTTTATCAAATGGTAGGGTCCCAATAGAAAAATTGTGTTCCCTAAGATACTGTTAACAATTATCTGATCATATATACTCTTGTCTATGCAGATTGTTATGAGCGATTTGAGAGGAGAATCTACTCCATCTCCGATGTATGAGACGTACGATGAAGGAGTTGATGAGCCGATGAGAGGAATGAACGATCCGGATTGGGACATGTGGGAGGAATGGATGGGATGGGAAGGAGCTGGAATCAGGGACTACACATCTCACATTAATCCTTATATTTAAAGAAGAAATGTAATTAATCAATAGATGGGTTAAATCCAAATCCCTTTGCAACCTAAATGGTTGTTCTTTGTATATAATGGAACTGAGGATCAAATTGTCCTTTTTGTACATAGCTCAAGCAGGCAATGCCTCACCTCACCATTTACAAATGAAGAGTTCTCAAGATTTCTCGTCACTATTGCAAATTGTCTCTTTTAATTTTAATGTTTTATCTAAAAAAATTCTATATGCTCGACTTGTGTAGATTGATGTTAATGTTCCTTGTGTTGATATTGTCACTACATACATTTGCAGCACCTGCAAGCTTTGCCGAGTTCATTTTTTGATCGAATCTTTAGCCAAGTTCAAGAATGAGAGAGAGATGTGGTTGTCAAAGAGTATTAATAGTGTGGTACTAGAGTAATTATCAACCTAGCATATGGACTAATTATACTATGCGATCGTGTTCTAATACCAACAAAGATTTCTAAGCTTCGTTGGAATAGATTTCCTAAAAAGTATGAAGTCGATACGACTTGAAAATAACAAGTTAAAACATTCGTTGGCATGCGATGCGATCATCAATCCATGTCCTGTAGAGAAAAGAAATAGCCGTGAACTTTAAAAAGGCCAGCCCATTGGGCTTCAGAGTGGCACAACCCATTGGGTTGAATTACCTTATTCTAGCCCATCCAAAAATACAGACCGGCCCGTGTCCGGCCTTATTTAATTGGGACGTGCTTTAGCAGGTCCAATCCATTTGACACCTCTAGTTATAAGAAAGATGTACAGTCTAATGAGGCTACTACGAAGTATTTACTCATGAGCGGGGCAAGCTCTTCTATTCTGGTTCATGGTTTCTCTTGACTATCTAGTTAATCCAAAGGAGAGATCAAGCTTCAAGAAATAGTGAATGATCTTATCAATACCCCATAATACTTAAAATCAAAACCAACCTTTTAACTGAAGCAGCAGCCTATATAAATAAATAATTTAAATTTTGAAAAAAAGGGGTTGAAAACTTGTTTATATTCGGTCTTGAACTAGGAGTTTGGATTATTTCAATTTCGTAAGAGGAAAAAAGTTGGGGTTTTGGTTGATGGGCGGCTAGGTTTTGTTTGGGATCATCAGAATTTATAGTGTGGGCCTATGTTGTTGTGGGCTCGGCTTATGACAAAAAGGAAATGACAAAGAAAGAGGCAAAACTCGAAAAAGAGAGAAGGCCCCAAGACTTCGGCGTAAGTTCTTTTCAAAGGCTGTCTTAACTTTTAACCTCTTTAACTTTTTTTTTTTTTGGGTTCAAAATAACCTCTTAACTAATTTGGTTAATTTTCACTGCAAAAAAGGAATTGAGTTCGGATCATTACTTGACTCTTTATAGGTTTTTTATTTTTTATTTTTTTATTTTTTATTTTAAATGTTAAACTTGTGACAAAGAATCATTTTTTTTTTTGAAATAACAGTCATCATAGGTTTTATATCTAAGTTTAATAGAAACTAATTACAGTTTGATAATCTATCCTTTTTTTATTATTTTTTATATTGACCAAGATCTACTTTGAAGTCAATACGTTTCGAACTTTAATTGGATTGACCTTTTACATCTAAGAAAGCATTGTGATTGTTGACGTGGATTAAATTTTTTAGTCAGAACAATTAGCTCATCTTCTTGTACCTAAATTTGAATCCCCTTATCTGTACATTAAATTAATCTGTATTTTAAACTACTATTTATATAAATAAATAAAAAAAGCATTGTTCTTTCTAGAAATATTAAATTTCGAAATGTGTAGATTAAAGAGCTTTTGGGGCCACTTTTGTTATTATCCTTTTATCTTTTAGGTTTTATTAAGAGATGGAAAAAAGAAAAGAAAGACAAGAAGAAGAAAACAATCCAGTCGAGTTGGATTTATTTGGATCCGTTAAGGTTCGGGTTAAGGTCCGGTTGACCCATTAAGTTGTCGAAGAAGTAGGAGAGAGAGAGAGATGCAGGATCCATTTAAAACGGGTCGAAACAAAAGCAGAAAAAACTCACGCCTTGTACTTGTGTTCAAATTCATAATTATTAATTAAATTGTTTTTAATTTTTTCCTGTCAGTAAAATCATTATTTCATTTTATTTAATTATATACCTTTTTGAAACTCGAGGATTTTGTTTCTAGGACGTGTGAAAATGATTGCTTCTTCTTCTTTGGTTCCTCTTCCAAAAAACCAGTAAGCAAACCGCCTGATATGCCCACCGCGAATTTCAATTCATAGCACAATTGGGCATGCCAAAAATCTCTCCTTTCTGGGTTTTCATCTCTCATTCTCCGATTTCTGAATCTAGGGTTCTTATTCAAACCAATCAATTTTTCAATTTCATTTTGAGCTGAGTATCATCAAGAACACCAGCTCCTGGCAGCAACCCAGGTTTTCTTTCTCATTGCAGGTGATTGTGACTCTTATTTTCTTGCTCCATATATCAATTCACATGCTTGTACTATATCTGGGTATGTGTTTATGGTCTGGAAACTGGGATTTTGGACATTCAGCCACCAAACTCGTAGCTTTTGAATTTGGAGTTTGAATCTTGATGCCTTCCATTTTATTTTGGTGGAACTGTGGATTGAAGTTCATAAAGTTGGTTTTGTTCCCACGTTTGCATAAGGTTTTTCTCTGCTATATATGGTTATGTATGGTGTGCCACTGCCATTCTTTATGGAAATCATATCCTTATTCCATCATTTATTTTCTTGGAATTCTTGATGAATTGGGTTCCTTACTGTAATGTAAGATGGGTATTTCGGTAGGCAATTAATCATATCTAGCACACATGAACCATAAAATGAAGTACTTGTGCAAACATGAAAGCCTGCGATCAATGATTTTGGCAACTTTATACATAAAGACAGCAGATAATTTTAGTCCATGTATCTACTTCAATTTGTAAGTGTAGTATTAGAAAATTATTTTGTTTTATCTTATTTTAAATGTTGCAGCACTGAGAGCTCATAGGTAATGGAGGACCTCAAAGAGAGGCTGCTTCCGCCAAAAGTCCCAAAACCTGCATCAGCTATTAACCTTCGGGAGTCATCTTATCGACCAGCAGCCTTTGGAAGGCAACCCTTTCAAAGTGTGGATGTTCTGGGGCTGAAGAAGCGGGGCCAGGGCCTTCGGTCTTGGATTCGTGTTGATACGTATGGGAATTCTCAGATCATTGAGGTTGACAAGTTCACCATGATGCGTCGTTGTGATCTACCTGCCCGTGATCTACGCCTGCTTGATCCTCTATTTGTTTACCCTTCAACCATCCTTGGAAGAGAGAAAGCTATCGTTGTAAACCTAGAGCAGATTCGATGTATAATTACGGCCGATGAGGTTCTTCTTTTGAATTCACTTGATAGCTATGTATTGCAATATGTGGTGGAGCTTCAGAGAAGATTGACAACAAATGGGGTAGGTGATGTTTGGCAATCTGATGGTTCTGAATTGAGTCGGAGGAGGGGAAATAGAAATTTTGATAGTGTGTTTGGAAGCACATCTCCTGATTATTTGCCCTTTGAGTTTAGGGCCTTAGAAGTTGCTCTGGAGGCTGCCTGTAAATTTCTTGATTCTCAGGTGTGTAAATGAGCACAAGAATTTGGGTTCTCTCTCTCTCATCATATTTCCTTGAGCACATATTTCTAAAATACTCACATAACTTTGCCTTTTAAATATTGTTTGAATTCTGCACTATAATTGTTGAAGGATTTCAATGATACTATCATGTGCAAGATGGCCAGTTAATAGTTTATGAAGACTTGTAATGTAATGCAAGGAAGTGGAGTGTATCAGCAACAATATCCATGCCATATTTTGTTTAGCTCAAGTACCAGATGTTTATAAGTAGCTATATGTGGTTATAAAACTCTTTTGCGAACTATATATTATGTTCGGTCCCTGAAATCTGGTGGTGATCCATCTAAAATTTAAACTTGTATCTGTTTTAATGAATGCTGAATCATACTTCTGTTAGCCTTTTATTTTACACTGATAGATCAAAGTCTGTGTACCCTTTTGTCAAGATGCTATTATGATACCAAAGATTGTCATTATTGTGTGAAATTGTTTTTATGTTTTGTTTTTGTTTTTGTGTTTATGCCTTTGTCCTTTGATGTTATGATATGATGTCAAACAATGTTATGATCATATTCTTTCACTAGTTACTGAAGAGATGAAGTTTTCTTAGATCAGAGAAAATCTATAAATTTGTAGTATTCAGTTGGTATCAAATTTAAAGACAGTCCATGATGTAGGAATTTATATAGTTTTGAGGTCAGCGCCTAACGCTGAGTGATGATGATACTTGCCTTGGTGCCTCAGCCACTTATGTGATTAAATTTTTTCATGATGATTGAAGCTAAGCACGTAGTACCTTGCTATTTAGAGCAACTGGTGTGCCTTTCATTTTCATCAAGCACTCAAAATAGGTGTATCTGTGGTGTGGTGTTTACCACTGAAAAGGATGAGGCCGTAGACAGTGAAAGTACAGATGATTTGAAGAATCTTTTTCATTGACTCCTTGCATGCTTTATGGTCATCATGATAATAATCCATTTATTCAGAGTTCATTTCTTTGGGGGCAGAGTGTGGAGTTTTTGTGGGATATAAATATATTTTGGTCGGGTTTAGATCCTTTTAGAGTCTAAGGAACACCCAATTATTGTATGGGGGGAGGGATATGTTGTCAACAGATTCCTCATGTTTGTTTGTTAGTTTCTACCTTTGGTATTCAGCGGACATTTTGTCCTCTGTTTTGTTTGCTGTGTGGTTAATCAGTTCTTAAAACCTCGTTTCTCAAACCAAAAAAAACAATATCATGGATTGGTTATATTTCCAATAATGCTACAAATGCTCTTTACAAATTTGAATTCCCCATCGGTAGTCTGAACATTTTCTTGTTGGTTAAACATTCTCCTAGTTAGTAACTCATTTAATAATGGCTTGTTTATAGGCAGCTGAATTAGAAATTGAAGCATATCCGTTACTAGATGAGCTCACGTCAAAGATCAGTACACTGAACTTGGAGCGCGCACGTCGATTGAAAAGTAGACTCCTTGCCTTGACTCGGAGAGTTCAGAAGGTATTGCATAATCATTTCATTTGTTATTTCATCCTGCTTAAGACTCCAAATGATGACCAAAACTGTCTTCCAACCTTTGAGCTGCATCTATTTAGGTTCGCGATGAAATAGAGCAGCTCATGGATGATGATGGAGATATGGCTGAGATGTATCTCACTGACAAGAAAAGTCGTATGGAGTCATCGTTTTATGGTGATCAATCTGTGCTGGGGTACAGATCTACTGATGGTACATCTCTTTCTGCACCTGTTTCTCCTGTAGCTTCACCTCCCGATGGCCGAAAGCTTGAGAAAAGCCTGAGCATTGCAAGGAGTCGACATGAAAGCATGAGAAGTTCAGATAGTACTACAGAGAGTATAGAAGAGCTTGAGATGCTGTTGGAAGCATACTTTGTTGTCATTGACAGCACCCTGAATAAGCTGACATCGGTATGCATAGCACTTGTTTTATTGAACTTTGACATCAGTATATACATCAATGACTATATCTAATCATTCCAGTGTCATATTAACTTGAGTAGAATACAAGCTTATGTTATTTCTGTCCGTGTTTCAGTTGAAAGAGTACATTGATGACACAGAAGATTTCATAAACATTCAGCTGGTATGCGCCTCGTTTAATTTATTTTTTTCTCAATAAATGTCTAAATGTCTCTCAAATATTGCCTAAAACATTTGTCTAAAAACTGAATAAAGAAGAAAAGAGATAGTTTATTACTTCTTTTTTTTGGGTCAATAGATAGTTTATTACTTTTAGTCTCAAATATTGCCTAAAACACTGTTCAAATATCCAAAAGCTGTTAAACAATTATATTGAACAAATAAAGACGCTAGGTAAGTGTACTATTAGTCAAAAGTCCCTTCATGATCCTTTTATTGAATAAGTACACTAGACTTAACTAAGTTATTAGCATTGAATGTTCACTGAGGGACCTCATTGTTTTACTGCAGACTTTCTAATACAATTTGAATTTTGCCGAGGACTTATCATTAGAAACCTCTATAATACCATGCGTAATTCATTGGCTAATGCTAATTCTATAGCTAAAGATTACAATAATGTTAGATGTTACTTCCAGTTTCGTTTCTTTGAAATTTGTCGGTATGAAGGGAACAAAAATTTAACGCTAGAAAGTTTTTGCTCGCAGGATAATGTCCGAAACCAGCTGATCCAATTTGAGCTACTACTCACAACTGCAACATTTGTTGTTGCTATATTTGGGGTCGTAGCAGGAATCTTTGGGATGAACTTCACAATACCTTTGTTTGATAACGCTGGTGCATTTAAGTGGGTACTTATAATTACAGGTGTAACTGGCTTTTGCATATTTTCTGCATTTGTGTGGTTCTTCAAGTACAGAAGACTGATGCCACTTTAGATGTAAAACGAAACCTCAATGAAGGAATTACAAATGAAAAAGAAAAAAAAAATAATTTATTGCTATTGTCTATGTTCCTTCTTTAGATTAGGAGGAATTGAATTGAGGAGTTGGATTGGGGTAAATTAGATTCCAGATTTCTACTGAAGTTTAAGTTTATTAAATCATATGGATTGAGGAGAGTTAGATTTCGGATTCCTATTGAAGTTGTTTACTAAACCATATGGAATTGAGGTTGGAGTGGTGTTAATTACTAAAATGCCCTTGTTGTTAGGTTAAAGTAGATGATAAATTTGGAATTTAAAAAATTGTATTAGGATATGATAGGTAAAAAAGATGAATTTCTAATGGGTTAGATATACAGGAATTAGAATACCACATTCAACCAAAGAATTGAATTATTCTAAAATTAGGTATTCAATTATTAATTTTGTGTGAGTTTTATTTACTTTTTAATTTCTTGATGTGAAGTAAACACAATAATCATCCATACTTGAAATTCAATTCATGATTAGTATACACACTATAAATGAAAAGTTAGTTGGATGGATAAAGCAAAAGGCAGAGAATGGTAACATATTTAAAATATCATAAAATATCCTTGATTAGTGCAAACATTAATAATTAAAATTATTAATTAAATGAGGATAATATTGTAATTTCATATTTTTTCATATTTAAAAAAATTTAAAATTAAAAGAAAAATCAGATAATAGATCATATTTTTATAGATCACAACTACCCATTATCTTTTTTAATTCTAAAATAAATTTTTTTTTATATTTATTTTAAAAAAAGTCTCTCACAAGTGCAAAGAGGCTAGTGTGCACTAAGCAAGAACTCTTTGGTCGGTGAATAAACAGTTCAATCAGTTGTTGATTGGTGTGGTTTGATAATTATCATTCTGTTTTAATAAGAATGATGCTAAACGAACCCTAAAATTAACAGAGTATACCCTATGATCTAAGTACACCCTAATATTTAAATCAAAATGTAAAATTAACTAAGTACACCCTTTTTAACTACACAAAATACCCTTAGTACACCCTAATACACTATATCACATCTCATTTGCCATGTCATATTTTAATTTCTTCTAAAGCTTTTGTTCTTCACATTAAAAGGAGTCAATTTGAACAGATATTGGTTTCGTTTTTGTTCTGCAAATTCCTTTTTATTTTTCCTCATCTCAATGGGGTTTTGATTTAGTCTTCAAATAACGAATTTGTTCAAGCTGGTTTGACAGCAAGCCATATGGGTCTAATAACTACAGCAAACTTGATTCAAATGAAAACTAATTTCCAAATGCCTTCTTATATTTGAACTTTAGATCCAACTAATATCTTCAATGATTGTTATAAATAGTTATACAGTCTTCCACTTTCAAATTTGGTCTCTTAATAATTTCCTTAACCTTCATCTTTAATAAAGTAGTTGTTGGGCAGCAATGGAGGGCTGTTGGTCGGCAAAGGAAGGAGCAAAGGTACGTACATTCAACGATAGCTCTTTGCGCCACTGCCAATGCTTGCTGCGTTGTTCGCCATCAGCATCAAGTAATACGTTTGATTAGGGTTGGATATGGTGAGTAGGGTGTACTTATTAAAATTATATTTGTTTTACAATTCAATATATCATTTTTGGTCATTTTATATTAGGATAAATTAGTCATTCAATAAATAGTTTGGTAGTAGGATGTACTCAGTTAATTTTATGGTTCATTTAACAGCACTCTTTAATAAAACCTTATTTACAGAGATATATGCAGAATGGCTTGTTTGCTTGTGTTTTTCTCTTTGGACTAAGACGAGCAACCTTGAAAGTTGGCAAACATGACCGGTTGAGATACTTTGATGGTAGACCTGGCAACGCATCGTGTCGTGTGAAATTATTCCAAATTTGATCTTCTAACATATCGTGTTTCAATATATGAAACCTATTCACAATTTTTGCAAGTTCGTGTTTCTTTCACCCATTTGCTCATTTTGCTCTAGCCTTTTTTTCAACAATACCCCAACAACAAAAAAGTATTTAGTATAACATGAAGAAAATGTGTTATAATGCTATAAAACTTATGTCGAACACATTACACAAAAAATGTTCAAAAAGTTACAAAACATCATACATAAGAGAGATATAAGTTTTAGGGTTTAGGGTCGGCTGAAAGATTTTTCACAGAAAATAAGAACTAAAAGCATAGTGCATAAAGATAACATGACAGTATCGTGTTTCACGAATGAACACTGACTCGATACGTTAATGTTACACCCGTTATGGATCTGCCCCGATAAAGCTTGCCCCAAACACTTAAGTTACATATTCATGTTGTATAGTGTACGTGATTTGATAAGGTCTACTTGACAGTGCATGAAATACAAAGTAGAGACGTGTTAGATACAAGTTGTGGCCATCACTAGGTGCAGTGGTAAATTGTAAAACTCTGGAGTATGTATGTATTCGGTTGGGGTCATTTTTCCCTTAGCAATGACACTTTTGATACAATCGATATTGGAATATGGAAAAATCGAACGCAACTTCAAGTGCCATTGTAAATGCTCTTGACCAATTGAACAACAATTCCCTTGGCACATTATTTACTCCAGTCTACCTGACTCTGTAGTGCCAATTTACCAAGCATATTTTTGTTTGCCCCTCAAAATTTTCTTGGCTGTATCAAATAAAAAAGTTGAATGAAGTTGAAAGAGCACTATTCACCTACTAGACACGCTGAACCTCAAAATGCACAAGATTAAGAAAAAAGTAGTGCTGGCCTTCTTCTTTTTTTGGTTCAACCGCCATACTTTATAGTGCAACTCAACATGACACCAGAAAGAAGCCTGATTGACATAACAAGAAATAGAAGTTTGCTTCTAGCTGGTTATTGACAATGTGTTCCTCATGGACTGTAGATTTGTAACTATCACAAGGAAAATAAACAAAACTATTGCTCCTCAAGGATCATGAGAAGCCAGTATCTCTTCCAG
Organism: Prunus dulcis; assembly: GCF_902201215.1. Taxonomy (NCBI): domain Eukaryota; kingdom Viridiplantae; phylum Streptophyta; class Magnoliopsida; order Rosales; family Rosaceae; genus Prunus; species Prunus dulcis. The sequence continues at coordinate 7,489,474 of NC_047652.1, read as the reverse complement.
AGAACAGGTTGAGAAGGCAAAAACAGTGCCAAACAACAAAGACCTACTGCACCTTCCAACCATTAAAAGAAGGGAAAAAAAAAAAAGCAGAGGAAAGTTACACACCCTTAACAAGAAAGCTTTCAAAATCATTTAGCAGAAGAAGCCCCTGAAGAAAGTCTTTGGCTCCTTGCCTTATCAGCTTTCTCTAAGTAATCTTGATGGGATTGATGCTTTGCCCCTACAGGAGAGAACACAGTTTGAATTACATTAGGCAGATAAAATACCAGCAGCATAACTCCCCTTGTGCATATGAAAGGGAGACTGTCAAATCAACCGGCAACCGAAACAAAATCTGATAATGAAGTACGAACCCCATTCATACAAGGCACATTCATGGATTACAACCATCAACTAAAGAAACTACCATGAAAATAGTACCATGTATTTACCTACAATATGGTAGTCAAAATCAGTGCACATTGTCTTTTCCCCTTTCTTTTTTACACACAACACACAACAAGAGAGCAGAACAAAATTTCCTATGACAACATGCATATTAAGATGAGCTTATATATATTATTTTACATATAAAAAAACCAAATAAATAAACATTAATTCATAAATACAAATTATTGTAATTCCCATAGCTCAGATAGTCATAACCCAAATCTAATTATTCACTAAATACACAAAGGAGGCTCGAGCAATCAGTAAACACTTGACCCAATTTACACATTTGGATGAATTTAATTTAAACTGATCTGTGTAGTAGAATGGAACCACTTGATCCAATTTACACATTTCCAGTGTTTGGTTGCCAAGAAAAATTAGGAAAATTCCAAAACCTAAAATTTGCAGCTGCATTATGCTTAAACCGAAAACGACAGCGCGAAAATCCAAAAAAATAGTGAGAAAGATAAACAAACCTCGAGTCATGAGGTACCAAGGAACGGCAAAAACGGCGCTGACAAGAACGATGCCAGCAAATACGTGCTTCTTCTCACCGCTGTACATGTAGTGCTCCATTTTCGCCCTAAATCCCCTTCCTCCTGCTCCTCCTCCGGTTGCGCTACTGGTTTTGGGCTCGCTGCTCATCTTCTTTTGCCTCTTCAACTTTCCCTCAAATTTTCTCACTTCCTCGCACTTTTTCTCTTGTGGTTTATTTGAGCCGTCAAACAAACTCAGGCAGGCTCGGGTGCATCATGGCGTCGTGTTTGGCTGTGGGGTTTTAATTTCTCAACCACGTGTAGGATTCGTAGCGACCAGCTTCGCACTCATTTTATTTATTTATTTATTTTTTAACCCAAAAAATAAATAAATAAATAAACTACGACCCCTTTCCCTTTGGGGTCCTTTTAACGGAAAATTCTGTGGTGCCTCAGCTGTACCGGTACAGCCGGCTATCCAACGGTTGAGGTTCCATGTTAAAAAATGATGGCTGAGATTCAATGACTTAATGACCTGTTCAGCCTTTGTGATTCAGCATGTGAGTGGCATGTGAGGAAAGAGAAAGGCAGGTTTGGAGGAGAAGAAGACGCGGCCAGTCCGCTCCATTCTGGTTTCCAAAATCGAACACAACATAGGGAACTAGAGGACTCTGTGAGACCCCATTTCCTGTCTACCTCTGTGAATACTGAGTTTTCGGAGCAGTAGAGACTCGGGCTTTAGCCCTTTCATCTGAAGTGAAGGGGGGCTTACAGAAGTCACAGCACCAGAGGAAACTGTACATGAAGCCGATCCAATCCGTAGCGCCTCCAGGAGCTCTTCTCTGTGCTTGCCCAAATCCAATCCTTAGCAACTCCATCTGAGGAGCAGATTTCAGCCAAAACCCAGAAACCCACTTCGTCTTCTCCAGCTGCTTCCTCCATCTTGGTAAGTTCGTGTGTTGATTTTCGTTATGTGTAATTGATGGTTCTATTTAATTTATTCTTCTTTTGTGTGAATTTTGACCGGTGTGGCTGTAAATGAAATTTTGGGTTTTGCCATTTATTTGTTCCTTTTAAAATTTAATATGTGATTTACAATTTGGCTGTAAATGAGAATTTGGTAGATTATTGTGCAGTTGATTAAAGAATTTAGAAAATTAAAGTTATGTACTTAACGAACTGCTCTATTTTTGCTTTTCAGTAACTTGCTGCTCTAGGTAAACATCGATTTGTCTTCCCTTTTTGTGCCAAACGATAGACAACTCCAATTTTATCGCATATATTTTTATGTTCTCTAATGATTGTTAGTAAGTAATCTCTATTAAGTCAGCCAACCAGCTTTCATTTTCTCTTTTTTGGTAATTAAATCAAGGATTTTGTTATCATGTTTATATGATGTGAGTGAGGTGATTTTTGGTGCTGTAAATTGCTAATCACTAGTGATTTTGAATTGTTGTTTCAGTTTTTTCACTGAACAATTCGAGAAATTAATTATTCAAATTTTGTATTTCTTTTCCCACTCTGCATTTCTGCTGGGTTGTTATAGTGCCTCTTGATCTGATTGTATATATAAATACCCATGAGGCCTCTGATTGTGTATGATTTAATTATGGTGGGAACTTCACTTCACACAGGACTTGGCAAGCAAGTCGATGTTTCAGTAATTTGTTGGTTATCTGAAGCCTGTATTGCAAGCATTAGTTCCTGGTATGAAGCACTCGTTTCAGTCTCTTAAGATATGCCATGTAGAAACCCGGAGATCATTTATGTACCCTTTATGTTGGTATGTGTTTGCTTGAATTCCAAATACTTGGAGGGTGTTGATATGTTTAAACTCAACTTTAAGAACTTGAAAGGGAAGATGGGGGTCTGTTGTGCGCAAACCCCTAATTGTTCAGAAAAATGAATCATACTCTTTTGTACATGCATAATTATACCTGTTTTTTGAACTATAAATCGAAGGTCGAAATTAACCGAAATACAGAGCATGAGAAACGGTAATGGGCAATAAGGCGAACATCTTATATTACAAAACGACCAATTATCGAAATTACGTTGTACTACACATTGTCATGTACCACAAATGACTTGAGGGTAGATCCCGAATTGTGTACAACACAATGTCATTAACCCTAATATTGAATAATAGACATAGGGTCATAATAAAGTCTCTGCTTGGTTTTGTTTGTCATTGCGCTATACATTAATCAGCATAGCGTTGTTAAGCTTTGTTCAGTTTGCACACAGGGGGTCGGTATTTGCCTTTAGCACATGCAATTGCATGACAATGCTGCAATGCAAGTCCTTCTGTGCGCAAACCCTTAATTGTTCAGAAAATTGAATCATACTCTTTTGTACAGGCATAATTACACCTGTTTTTTGAACTATAAATCGAAGGTCGAAATTAACCGAAATACGGAGCATGAGAAACGGTAATGGGCAATAAGGCGAACATATTATATTACAAAACGACCAATTATCGAAATTACGTTGTAATACACATTGTCCGGAAAAACAGACATCACTAACTTACTTTTTCAAACAAATGGGCTATTTGTTCACGCGAATACAAGGGTTGCGTTCGTTGAGTAAAGTTGCCCATTCTGCGGAAAAATGGCCCCAACTAACTTACTTTCTCAAACAAACGGGCTATTTGTTCACACGAACGCAAGAGATTGCGTTCATTGAGTCCGTTCCTCGGAAAAGTGAGCTCAACTAACTTACTTTTTCAAATAAACGAGTTATTTGTTCATGCAAACACAGAGGCTGCATTCGTTGAGTAAAGTTACCCGTTCCCAATGGACCCAACTAACTTACTTTTTCAAACAAACGGGCTATTTGTTCACGCGAACGCAATCGGTTGCGTTCGTTGAGTAAAGTTGTCCGTTTCCCGGAAAAATTGGCCCAACTAACTTACTTTTTCAAACAAACGAGCTATTTGTTCACGCGAACGCAGAGGTTGCGTTCGTTGAGTCAAGTTGGACATTCCCCGGAAAAATGGGCCAAACTTTCAAACAAACGGGCTATTTGTTGACGTAAACGCAGGGGTTGCGTTTGTTGAATAAACTTGCATGTTCCACGAAAAATGGGCACAACTAACTTACTTTTTCAAACAAACGGGCTATTTGTTCACGCGAACATTGGGTTTGCGTTCGTTCAGTAAAGTTGTCCGTTCCCCGAAAAAATGGGTCAAACTAACTTACTTTTTCAATCAAACGGGTTATTTGTTCACGTAAACGTAGGGGTTGCGTTTGTTGAATAAACTTGCATGTTCCACGAAAAATGGGCACAACTAACTTACTTTTTCAAACAAACGGGCTATTTGTTCACGCGAACGTTGGGTTTGCGTTTGTTGAGTAAAATTGTCCGTTCCCCGGAAAAATGGTCCAAACTAATTTACTTTTTCAAACAACGGGCTATTTGTTCACGTAAGCGCAGGGGTTGCGTTCGTTGAGTAAAGTTGCCCGTTCCCCGGAAAAATAGGCATAACTAACTTACTTTTTAAAACAAACGGGATATTTGTTCATGCAAAAGTAGAGGTTATGTTCGTTGAATAAAGTTACCCGTTCCCCTAAAAAAGGGACCCAACTAACTTTCTTTTCAAATAAACAGGCTATTTATTCACGCAAATGCAGAGGCTGTGTTCGTTAAGTAAAATTACCCGTTCCCTGGGAAAATGGACCCAACTAACTTACTTATTCAAACAAACGGGCTATTTGTTCACGCAAACACAGGGTTTGCGTTCGTTGAGTAAAGTTGTCCGTTCCCCGAAAAAATGGACCCCACTAACTTACTTTTTCAAACAAACGAGATATTTATTCACGCGAACGCATTGTGTTCGTTGAGTAAAGTTGCCCATTGCTCGGGAAAATAGACCCCACTAACTTTCTTTTTCAAACACATGCACTATTTTTTCATGTGAACGCAGGGGTTGCGTTCGTTGAGTATGTTGCGTTCATTTGATAAATTTAAATGTTGGTATGTTCGGTAAGAAAAAATAAGAGTTCACGAGAAAGAAGAAGACATGATTTTTTTTTTTTTGTTTTGTTTTGTTTTGTGTCAAAGAAATTATTATTATGTTTTTTTAGAGAAAAAGCATATGGGTTTGATATATACGATTGTTAATTTAATTGGATTTTCCCCTTATAATTTTCACGTGCTTCTTTTTTAAAACTATTTAAAATTTTGTTCTTATAATAAAAAGAGAATAAAATTACAAATATATTCACATAACCAAGACTCGAACATAAGCCCTGTATCAAGGGATATGCACTAGAAACCAACTCCACTAAATAAATTTTTATGTCAATTTGTTGCACATTGAAGTATATATACAGTTGTTATAATATTAATATAAATTATATAAACTAAAATAAAAATTAGGGGGTCCTCAAAAATCAGGGGTCCTGTGCATTGGGGGCACTTGCACTATTCCCGGGCCGCCCCTTCATACTAGTTGGGTTAATCCTAACTATCTCATATATGGGAAGACAGTAAGGAGCTCAAGAGAGACCTATGTGCACCATGTTCAAACATGGCTTACAAACTGCTCGGGTTATGTAACTTGGTATGACTATTATATGAATCTAGATGGTTGTTCCTCATTGTTTGAACTTCATTTGAGCTCTTCATTTGTGTAGATGCACACTTATCTAAATTGTAATCCAATGTTAAAAAGATAACGATATATTCCCCGAAATATCCGTAAATTGGAGACCTGATATTATTTGCATGGTAGATATTTTAATACTTAGCCTTACCTTTGGGATTTCTAAGAAGAGGGTTCTCAAGATTCAAGCATGTGAATAAGAGAAATCAGTCATGATACTATGTTAGAATTGAGCCAAACAGAAAGAAAATGAACTAGAGAGAAGATAGGTGACGTATTAGGAAGAAGGGGAAGGAGTGTCGTGAAGGAGGCGCGTCAATTTTTCCCCTTGCTTTTAACCTGTTAACCAACACAACCGTTTTCCCTTGTTTTAAAAACACCCCCATGTGAGTGGCTGTACCGGTATATAGTATATTATTATATATTATATAGTATTATATTATATAGTATATAGAAGAAAATTCTATAGAATTATAAATTCTAAACAAAAAAATTAGATTTTTATATTTGTAATTTGTTTTCTTTAGTTCTTTAGAAAAAATTTTGAACTGCGTCGAAAACGAGAGAGTCTTGTTCGTATAAAATCAATATATACTTATATTTATTATATCTAAATTATATCTACATACAAAGTAATAGAAATAAAATAGAATTATAGTGGATGAATATTGAAACAAGACATGTACCATAGCAAACAAATGAAACTAGGCGGTTCGATCTGGTCGTGAAATGTTTCGATGTCGTGAAGAAAACCAAAAAACCATTTGTAAGCGAATAATGGAATTACATGACGTGCGACGGTCGTGTCATGCAATTGCACTTGCTATATTACAAAAGAACCCAGACTGTGTGCAAATAGGGATATATACATGCAATTACACCTAATTTGTAAACTGTAAACCCTTATGACCTACTGTCAAACTTTTTACTTTGCTTGGGAGCGTGTTATTGGCTTCCTTGCGATGGGATGATGAGGGATGAAGGGACCATGTTCGGCCAACTTGTCAAGTTGTTCGTCGACAACTCTTTGAACGAACTCCCTTACTTCCTTTAGATGCGTGTTTTTTGGAATCGGTCTGTGCTGCATCTAGTGATAAAACCCTTCTCATTCACTGAGTCGTTTACTTGCCTACTCGAACCTTCCAAGGCAGAACCATATGTAGCCTTCTCTTTAAGGTTTAATTTCCTCCATTTATTAGCAATCTCTTCTTGTACCTGGAAAAAAAAATCTCATTAAAAGAGCCTTTTTAATAAAATAATTAATAAACTAACCCAATCCATTGCCATCTCTCACCTTATTGTCCAACTTTGCATTTGCCACTTTCCCCATTTTATGTCTTTTTTTTTTCTTTTTTTTTTTGTAAATCATTTATTTTTAATCAAAAAACCATCATAATATTAAGCAACCACATTTTCGATTTTTAGATGTACGTGTAACTTACATGAAATTAAAAAATGCATCTCGGCCAACTCTTGATTGTTGCACATTACTGTCGACCTTGCGCTTTCCTTTTGTTGATCCCCTTTTTTGAGCTTCCATAACTTGCACAAATCAAGTACAAAACACTATCATGCATGTCTTTAGCGCCAAACTTTCAAAATGACAAACCCACTTCATCTCATGAATGTGAGAAACCTACTTCCCCTCTTGCCCCAAGTCATCACCACAGAATTTCAATTAACAATACCATAAAACAATGTTAACTTACCTTCACAAGGAACTAATACCAAATGCTTTCACAAGGGTCGATTGCAGACGAGAGGAGTGCCAATAACCCACCAGTGACTGGAAAAACTGAATTCCAATTCCTATTATCAACCCAAAATGCTAACCCCTAAAATTTTCCCCAAAATCCAAACCCTAGAATAGGTGGTTTTTGACAATGATGACAAAGAAGAGAGAGAGAGGTTGCAGAAAGGAGGAAGAAACTTTCTACAGAAGAGGAGTTGAAGAAAATGACTTTGAAGATGATGAAGATTATCAGTTTGAAGTTGAAGCATACCACTTTGCGGAAGAAGAACGTCAACTAAGTGTGCATGTGAAATCGTTTACCTGTTCACCTTAGCAGCAGCGCGTGAAATCGTTTACTTGTTGACCAGGTCCGCTGGTTTCCCTTGTATTTTAAAAAAAGTCACGCGCTCGGCTGTACAGAAGGACTCTAATCAAATACACCAAAAATCTGACCAACAGAAGCTCTATATTTTGACTACCTAATAAATTTTTGTTCACACAATAGACCCCCATCTTCCCTTTCAAGTTCTTAAAGTTGAGTTTAAACATATCAACACCCTCCAAGTATTTGGAATTCAAGCAAACACATACCAACATAAAGGGTACATAAATGATCTCCGGGTTTCTACATGGCATATCTTAAGAGACTGAAACGAGTGCTTCATACCAGGAACTAATGCTTGCAATACAGGCTTCAGATAACCAACAAATTACTGAAACATCGACTTGCTTGCCAAGTCCTGTGTGAAGTGAAGTTCCCACCACAATTAAATCATACACAATCAGAGGCCTCATGGGTATTTATATATACAATCAGATCAAGAGGCACTATAACAACCCAGCAGAAATGCAGAGTGGGAAAAGAAATACAAAATTTGAATAATTAATTTCTCGAATTGTTCAGTGAAAAAACTGAAACAACAATTCAAAATCACTAGTGATTAGCAATTTACAGCACCAAAAATCACCTCACTCACATCATATAAACATGATAACAAAATCCTTGATTTAATTACCAAAAAAGAGAAAATGAAAGCTGGTTGGTTGACTTAATAGAGATTACTTACTAACAATCATTACAGAACATAAAAATATATGCGATAAAATTGGAGTTGTCTATCGTTTGGCACAAAAAGGGAAGACAAATCGATGTTTACCTAGAGCAGCAAGTTACTGAAAAGCAAAAATAGAGCAGTTCGTTAAGTACATAACTTTAATTTTCTAAATTCTTTAATCAACTGCACAATAATCTACCAAATTCTCATTTACAGCCAAATTGTAAATCACATATTAAATTTTAAAAGGAACAAATAAATGGCAAAACCCAAAATTTCATTTACAGCCACACCGGTCAAAATTCACACAAAAGAAGAATAAATTAAATAGAACCATCAATTACACATAACGAAAATCAACACACGAACTTACCGAGATGGAGGAAGCAGCTGGAGAAGACGAAGTGGGTTTCTGAGTTTTGGCTGAAATCTGCTCCTCAGATGGAGAAGACAAAGTGGGGGGAGCTTCTTCAGGCTGTAGAAAGCTGTGCAGCTGTGACTTCAACGAAATAGAGCTGTGGCTGTGCAAAGCTATGGAGGAGGAGATAGACGAAATCGAGTACGCATCCTAGGTTTTGAAGGAGCATGATTTTTTTTCCTTATTTTAACTGGTTAACCAAAATAACCAGTTTCAATTGTTTTTAAAAAAAGCCCACGTGACTAGCATGTGATCGGTTGTACCGGTACAGCCGATGCACCACAGACGCACTCCCTTTTAACTGCCCAATATTAGCAAAACCCATCGCAAGTTTATTTATTTGCTTCTCTGAAAACATGTCAGATGTGTATCCCTTCAAAATCTTTAATCATGAATTGGATATCTTGAATAATTATAGCTATATTCCATGGATATTGACTTTTCTTGGGTAAGATCTAAATAAGAGCTTGAGAATCTTCTTCATTATTTAGCTTTTTCAAATCAAACTTTCGGGCCGAATAAACTGCATTACGAAGAGCTATAGCCTTGGCTTGTAAAACAGAACATGCAAAAGACACCATTTCCTTCAACTGACATCGGAACTGGTGAATAGGTGAGACTCAAGTATGCCACATAGGGATTTAATGGAAATTTTGAACGTGAAGTCAATGATAGAATAAGATTGTAAAAAATTAAAAAAGATTAAGGTACTTAAGTGTTAAAATTGAGAATGCAGGCACAAACATACTTTAAAAGTGAGAATTCATGATACTAAATTGAAATTAACCAATTTACATGACAATAATTAAGTGGTCTTAATCTCCACCTTTGTTTTAAATAATGCCTCCAAAATTCAGGATTCATGCATGCTATGAAATTCCTAGAGGCTGATGGAGCTTGAAGACATAATTAATGAAGTGGCACACGCGTGTAGAGATGTTAGTTTAAATTAAACTAAGTAAAAAGAAGTTAATATAATAAGGATAAAATAGTAATTAATGATTATTAAAAAGACCAAAAAAAAAAATTTCTCCCATGTTTTTCTCTCACTACTTTACTTTATTTATTTATTAATTTCTTCTCAACTTCTTAAATAATATCGGTCTCACATGCATATCGTATGATGTGTGAAATTAGTTTTCTAGGGTAAAACTATAGAAACTGATAAATATTTTATCCAGTCTTATAGTCCAAGCTTGTGACTAAATAAGAAATTAAGTGTTGAGGCCTTGTCAGCTACACAAACTAACCTTTATAATATTCGGCTATGTAAATATTTGTTATTTCTTTCCTATTTTGGTACAAATATGTATCTTTCTCTTTCCCTTTTCCTTTTTTTTTTTTTTTCAAAAGAAAATCTTTTTCTTTCCTTTTTTTTTCAAAAGAAAATCTCTCTTTCCTTTTTTTTTTAATCAAAGAAAGTCTATGTCTTTCCTTTTTTCATTTTGTATATAGCCGTCCCTTTTTCTGTCTTTCTTGCCAATCAAGCTTCAAGCTCCAAGCTCCGATCATGGCTGATGCCCTTGCCCTGGTTTCCAGACTGTTAGACCAACTGGACGGAAAGGAGGAATTTACAGAGCTCACCGGAATCCTCCGCCACATTGAACCAGTGCTGGAGGATGCAGAGAAGAGGCGAGTGAAAGAGGAGCGCGTGAGAGTCTGGTTGGAGAAGCTCAAAGACGTGAGCTGCGACATCGAAGACGTGTTGGATGAGTTGAGCACTGCCATACCCAAATTGGAAGAAGAAACTCATGGAACAAAGAAAGCTTTCGTTTTGATGAAGGTATGCTTTTCTCGGCTTACCTCTTGCTTTTGCTGCAGTCAATTAGTCAATCGGGTCGGTCAACGACGTCGTCTTAAGTGTTTGAGGGAAAGACTGAGTGTGATTTTCGCTGAGAGTCATGGGTTCAGGTTTAGAAAGTACAGAGAGATTGATCAGCCGGAGAGAGTAGGAACAGGAATTTCTACCTCCCATAAATTGATTGAAGAACCGAGTTTATATGGTCGAGATGAAGATCAGAAGATGTTAATAAGAAATTTGGTATCTGAGAGTAGTGAAGAGGGTGTGGTTAGGGGGCCTGGTGTCATCTCCATTGTTGGTGTGGGTGGAATTGGGAAAACCACTCTTGCACACTTAGTATATAATGATCAAAAGGTTAAAGCTCATTTTGATTTGAGAATTTGGGTGTGTAAGTCGTTTTCGTCTCGTGAGTTGAGGATTGCTGAAGAAATTCTTCAAGTTATTGCCCGAAAAACTAAGACATCAAACTTGGTTGAATTGGAAGCTTTACTCGAGAGTATTCGTGCATCTGTTTCAGGAAAGAAGTTCCTTCTTGTGTTGGATAATGTGTGGGATCCCCGGGATGCAGACTTTTCGAAGGGTTATCTTCTTTGGAAGCTTTTGCGTTTTGGTGTGGCGGGCAGTAGAATTTTGGTGACCGCAAGAACTGAGAGCATGGCTAAGAGGATTGGAGCATCTAGGATGATTTATCTAAATGCATTGTCACAAGAATCTTCTTGGTTGACATTTAGGCAAATTGCATTTTTTGGAAGGGATGCAAGTGAGTGCAAACAACTAGAAAAAATTGGTAAGAAAATTGTGAAGATCTGCTATGGCTTGCCTCTTGCGATAAAGGTCATCGGGGGTCTCCTGCACTTTAAGAGTAGTAGAGGAGAGTGGGAATCTGTTTTGCGAGAGATGATCTGGGAATTGGGACATGCCAACAACATAAGCACTTTTGACCTGCTTCTGTTTAGTTATCATGATTTGTCTCCTGCACTAAGATGTTGTTTCTCATATTGCGCAATTTTTCCGAAAGATCACGTGATTGAGAGAGACAATTTAATTAAAATGTGGATGTCACAAGGTTTTCTTGGTCTCAGTGTTGACAGAAACAAAGAGAAGGAAATGTTAGGTCAAGAATACTTTATGAACTTAGCAATGCGGTCTTTCTTCCAGGATTTCGAAAGAGATTATAAAGGAAATATTATCAAATGCAAGATGCATGACTTGGTGCATCTCTTGGCCCAATATGTCACTAGATATGAATGCTTTATCACGGGTGTTGATTGTGTTGAAGAGCCAGACGTTGAAGGCGCCCTTCATTCTACTTTTGTCCAAGCACCCGGGGGTTACATAGGAGAGCCAGACATTAAAGGGGCTCGTCATTCGACTTTTGTCCTAGCACCTGGGGATGCAATTCCTATCTCAACGCACAACAGAAAAGGACTGCGCACCCTCTTCACTTTGTGTTCAATGAATGTTCCGATAAATCCCGGGACATTCGTGCATCTAACATGTCTTAGAACATTAAATTTGAGTCGCTGCTGGTTCAAAGAACTACCACAGGAGGTTGGTAAGTTCATACATTTGAGATATCTCAATTTATCTAGTAATGATGAGTTGGAAATATTGCCGGAGACATTGTGTGATTTATCGAACTTGCAAACCTTGTTGATCAACAATTGCATGCAAATTAGAAAACTACCAGAAGGGATGGGGAAACTAGTGAACTTAAGACATCTTCACCTTGATTATTGTTTTAATCTAGAGAGTTTGCCGAGGGGAATTGCGAAGCTGACTTCTCTTCAAACACTCGATATGCTTGTTGTACCATGTGATGATGAGGAAGAAGCATTTAAGCTGGGAGATTTGAAAAATTTGAACCTCGAAGGGTATCTTCATATTTGTAGGTGTGGAAACCTACAAAATGTGACTGCGGCTGAGAAAGTAGAACTCATTACTAGAGGGAACCTTGTTGATTTGAATCTAGATTTTGATTGTAGTGAAGAGAGGAGACTTGAAGATAAAATTATACTTGAAGCTTTACAACCACATCCAAATTTGGAATCTTTAGAGATTCTAAAATATCGAGGCACCACCATATCTCCAGATTGGATGCTGCGGTTAACAAATTTGAGAAGGCTTATCCTGCATTCCTGCTCAGATTGTGAGTCTTTACCTCCTTTGGGGAAACTCCCATCCCTTGAATCATTGGAAATATGTCTTATGAGTAGCATGAAAAAGGTTGGGTGTGAGTTTTTGGGAATAGATTCTGGTGGGTCAGAAAACTCATCTATTATTTCATTCCCGAAATTGAGGGAACTTCGATTTTCATCCTTGTTCAAGTGGAATGCATGGGTAGGGAGTGCAAGGTCCATGAAAGGAGATGCTCTTATCAAAATAATGCCAAGTCTTCATACCTTAGAGATTGACTCTTGCTTTTGCATTAAAGTGCTTCCATACTTCCTCCGAAGAATACCACTGCAGAATTTGACGATCAACAAGTGTAAAATTCTCCAAAAACATTGCCAAAAGGAGAAAGGAAAAGAGTGGTTCAAAATTTCTCACATCCCAAATATCAAAATTAATATTTAATGTGTTCAAAGACGACACCCTTCAAGTTACAAACACATTGGTGAGATGGAAGTGAAGACTTCGGAGACTTTTCAGATATTGCACAAGATAATGAAGGGCAGGTTCCAGAATATGAAACTCTCAGTTTAATTGAAGGACTCGACAAGTCTCATCGGGCTGCTCTGGTAGCTTCTCCTTCCTTTGGACATAATTGGTTGCAACAAATATAGCTAGTCTTTTTAATTATGACCGAATATTTTTCTTTCAAGCTACATAATTGTAGGGTTCTGTTTTCAATATATTTCTATTAGTTTGAGGTTTAAACGAATTTCTCTCTTTTTTCTCATTACATTTCAAGTAAACATTAGCTGCATATACGAGGTGTCAGACCGATTTTTTTCAAATCATTTTAGAGCCTGATCTTATATGACTGCAGAAATTGCTTGTGCACGAAGGGATTTCACGTGTTTCACATGATTAAAGATAATTCCTCTGCATTTCACCTAAGTATTTCTATCCAAATTATCCAGCGTCGTGAACCTTTTTTCGTTAACTATCTTGTGCGGAGACAGTTAGCCCTGCCTGCTGCCATGCAGCAGAATTTGCAGTCTTGGCCCTGTTCTTAGGAAGGGCTGGTAACTTTTTCTCTCTATTTTGGGGAACTTGGAATTCAAGTAATAGGTCTATCAAAATATAGGGGACGATTGTTAATAAATGCAAGATTGCAGTCTCTTTTGTGATACTTAAGTTGTCACTCTTGTAAAACAGGGGTTTTCTAAATGAGTGAGTATGAAGTATTTATCCTTCCAATTTGCAGTAAAAAAGAAAAAATGGAACTATAAAATGCGAATTTGACGGTTTGCAAATTTAAGAGCACTAGCATGAATTACCTCCTTAAAAAGAAAGCAGATTGCTGATTAAGAGTAAAATAAATTCTGCACAACTTGGCATTGTTGAACAAAGGGTTTAAGACCTAACCGCCACAAAACAAAACCAAATTCTAGGCATCTATGTGCTTCTGAAACAGAACAAAAATCTGGTTTAACCAGATCAACAAAATGGAAATACTAGGATCTAGATGTGAAGTTCGACTGAGTTATTGTGATGTAAGAAATTGAAAGAGTTCTAGTGGTATTTATCCCTGCTTAATTGGGATATATTTGGAAAGAAAAAACAAATAGTTTGTGTAATGCATTAATAACATTGTTTTAAGAGAGAAGATTGCTAGCACTCTCCCCAAGCGATATTGGCCAGGGAGAGTGGAACACATTACCTTAGTTTAGATTCCAAATTTGAATGCCTAGTCTTTTGCCAAAAAAAAGATGCATTATTTATTGTAGAGTGATGAGTGAGGGTCAATTAGTGAGATTAACTAGTTTTAACAATCATTAAAGTACTAACTATACCCTTGTCTCCCTTAACCTTGTCAGATTGGCTGTAAAAACACAATGGTTTTCTCAAATCATTCTTTGCGCCAATTTCTTTCTCAGACTCATGATGATGCCATGTGAATCGCTAGAAACATGTAAAGTGTATGGCCAACCCAATAACGAAAGTTTCGTAAGGGAACCAGAGTAGGCTACCATGAGACAAAAGATCTTCTTTCTAAAGAGATTCTATTCGGAAACTATTATATGTCCAAGGTCAATATTGAAATAATTTCAAGTTGATGGAAAAAAATGTGAATAAAAGATCCCACTGAATTGAATTTGGTCCATGAATCTAAGAAATAGTGAGAATTCTTGATCTCTCTCAATATCTCTCTCAATTCGAAAATCCAGGATTTGAATTGATGTCCTTTCATTGAGTCCTCCTAAATTGCATTGATTTATCCTAAAGATTTCATTTCAATTGGAATTTGGTTATTCACCATGTACGAGGATCCCCGCTAAGCATCCATGGCTGAATGGTTAAAGCGCCCAACTCATAATTGGCGAATTCGTAGGTTCAATTCCTACTGGATGCACGCCAATGGGACCCTCCAATAAGTCTATTGGAATTGGCTCTGTATCAATGGAATCTCATCATCCATACATAACGAATTGGTGTGTTATATTCATATCATAACATATGAACAGTAAGAACTAGCATTCTTATTGAGACTAGAACTCATAGGGAAGAAAATAGATTTATGGATGGAATCAAATATGCAGTATTTACAGACAAAAGTATAAGGCATTTTATTTGCCCTTTTTTTTATTTTACATAAAATAAAGTGTTGGATATCATAGCATTTCCTACAAATAGCTTTTCCTGTGAGTTCATATAGTATCTATAACATGAGTTTTCAAATTAAGAGCAGACACACATTTCTGCACTCATTAAATAGTTAGTGTAATTTTCTTTGAAATTTCTGATTTATTATTAAAGCAAAAAGATTCAATTAAGTCCAATGAGAAAGTAAGAAGGAAGAAACCACACACAAAAAAAAAAAAAAACAAATAAACAAAAAAAAGGAAAATCTAAAATGAATTCTGCAGGAAAAAAATAAATGAAGAAGCAATGGCATTGAAGTACATTCTGCAGAAAGTCTTTCCTAAACCAAACAACAGATGGAAAACAAGTAAAACACATAGCAACATAATGTAAGAAAGAAACTAATGGCAACATAATGGAGATCCTCAGTTGCTCCAAGTTTTTTTTTAAACCTATTTACCTTCATTGTCTAGAAGGTGATTCAAACTTGGAACTCGTACACGCATGGTATTACGACTAAACAAAAGTAAACAAAAATTAGGACAGAAGCCTACAAATGCTTTAAGACCTAACCAACAACAAATATAAACAAAACCATATTCTAGGCATCAACTAGCCCCCTCAGTAAACAAACACTAGACAAGGATTCTGCATATAAGTAAAAGCAAAAGAACACTAAAAAATAAAATGAATTTTGCAGAAGTAATGGCATTGCAGATTCAAATGATTTAAATCCAATATGGTAGTGTTTTGGGGTGGTCAAAATTCACGCAATCCGCAAAGGAGTAATTCCTAGTGGCGCAACTCCTAGCAGCGTAGAATTCCTAGCGGTGGAATTCCTAGTCGAGAAATTCTAGCAGCCGTGGTACCTTCTCAAAAAAAAAATGGCTGGGTGCTTCCCTTTGCAAAAGTGGCCGGGCGTATCCTTGCAAAATTGGCTGAACGCTTCCTTTTGAAAATGTGGCCGGACACTTCTCATAAAGTTGGGCCAAGCACTCCTTAAATACCTTGGTTGGTGTCTCCTTTGGCAAAAAGCTGGGCCGGGGTGGATTTTCTCATTGACTACCTGGGTGCCCTCCTCACAACACTTGGGCAAGCAAAGTTGGCCCGAGAAAGCTAAAGTTTGGCGGGAGGTATTTCCACAAAGGGAGTTGAAGTTTGGCAGGAGGTATGTCTGCCAAGTTCCCAATATTCGAATATATTGAGAACTCAAAGAGAGTTCAACATGGAGCCAAGCCCAACATCCAAATATTTGGAGTTCCCATACCTCCCACCTTGGAGGATGGTCAGCCAACTCTAGAATCCTAAAAACTCAAAGGGCACGTGGTTCCACCGGATGTCAAGATGAAATCTCAGAGGTCTAAGCCCAAGCCACAGATTCACGCCCAATATTTCCGGAGGTCAGTGTGCACGTGACGAGGCCTCACAAGGAAAGAATTCAAGGAGGTTGATGATGATTCATAATTTTTCAAAACGAGAGAAAATCAAGAAATCATAATATCTCCGCTGACATGATCCACGGATTTAGAGCATCCACAATGGATTGCCTAAACCACCACCTTAGATAAAATTTAGGGAGGAAGTAAGAAAACCCACCTCCAACCATGCTCTTTATCTAGCTCCTAAAATAGGGAGACCTTTAGGAGCTCTTAAATCTGAGGCGAGAGAATGAACTCTTAGTGGCTCCCTATAATTTAATGCTACCCTATTTGATGAATATTTTTAAACACTTAATCAATATTGTCCATTTTTATATTCTTTTTTCATATAGATGGACCATTTATGTTGAATTAAAATATAATTCTAGCATTTATGACTCCCTAAACTAGAGAGTATGATTGAAGTTGAAATTTTATAGAGAGCTCCTAAAATCACTTTTGTGTGTTTTTAGCTATATTTTAACTAAAAAATGGAGAGCATGATTGTAGATGCTCTTAAGGGGCTTCAAAAGGAAAGAATTTTGAGGGAATTGATCTTTGGCCATTCAATGGCCAGCCCATGGGCTGACGGATGCCCTATATAAACCTTGCTCAACGAAGGCAGAAGACACAATCAGACATACAAACCTATTTTTCGTCTTGCACTTTTCTTTTCCTAGACTTAGGATTTTACTTTTCAAGCACCTAGTGTAGCAAGTTCTCCCTTTTCCTAGAGTAACTTTAAATTCTTGCGATTTACATTATCTTGTCTTTTAAATTCAAGTCTATTTCAATTGCTTTACTTTTCATTGTTATTGCATTTTAATTAAGTTTAATTTAGTTTATTGTTCTTATAGCTTTTATTTCGTTCTTACTTTATTTATTGCTTTGTCTATTTTATCACACTTTAATTCTTGTCTATATATTTAAACGCACATTTAATTTAATCACACGTTTTTCACTTAATCACAAAAACATCCATCCAAAGCTTGCTTAACCATCCCTGAGCTCGAGGAAGTGAAAGAACCTAGGCAAAGAAGAGGTTCCTTGCTTGGCCGATCAATCACTTGATCAGAAGTCAGAATCGCAACATATCCATCTACTCACATTCCATTCAAGCCCAAATTCATGGCTTGGTAGTGGCATGCCCTGCACTCAAAAGAAGAAGGACCAAAAGTTTCTTCCATCGGCCACCTCGACTGAAGAGAGGGAAACTGGTAGCTTAATTATAAACCTGCCACTTGTGGTGTGTGGAATGGAATTCAAGGGACTGTACAAGTAACAAATATGACACCATTCCTTTTCCAGAATTAGGCAAACACAGGACTAATAAAAAGAACTCAGGGCAAAATTTGATTTGAGTTCAATGTCGAGAATTTAAGCTTGCAAAAACTTATATTATGGCAATTTCATGGAAAGAACAGCATAGGCAGAAGTAAAGAACAATTAGTATATAAATTTGAATTTTTTTTTTACAATTTCGTGGTTATGAACTTGAAATGAATAATTTCAAGTCATTGACTTTACAAATAAAAAAAAAATACAAGAATAAAGAATCCTAATGTCCAGCTGGTATCTCAAAACCCGGTAGGGGATGAATTCTGGGAACAGTGGCAGTGCTTGCACGGTAATCTGCTTTCGGTTTGAAGTAAGAGACACCATATGCATAGCCCAAAGATGAGTTGACCACCTTCAACTTGGCATGACCCGCTTTTGATGGTTGAGGCGGCGCTACGAATGGATGAGACAAGAGCCTTTCCGCTGTTGATCTTTCACAGGACCTCATGGCAAGGCAACTCTTCAGAAAATCCCTGGCCACATCTGAGATCTCGGCCGGAATTTTGGAAGTGCGTAGATGATCAAACACCGTCACGTCGACGGAATTGTCAAGATCACAACCAGGCTTCAAATCCCAGGGGGAGTTTCCGGTTAGCATCTCAAACACAATACAACCAAGAGCCCAAATATCACAGGACTGATCTTGTTTGTTGTCAAATAAAGCCTCTGGGGACAGATACCTAGGAGTGCCTCTCCACCGACTATAGTTGTCCTTGGTTTTCTTAGCCAACCCAAAATCTGCAATCTTGGCTACAAAACTAGTTGTAGCACCAGACCTAGCGGTAGTAGAAGTAGTGGTAGTGGTAGGCACAAGCAGAAGGTTGTCCGGCTTCAAATCGCAGTGAACATAGTCACACTTGTGAATGTGTCTAATCCCTTCAAGAATTGACCTTGTATATCTTCTAACATCGTATTCAGGCAATCCAAGACCATTGGATTTTTGTATGAGGCCATCAAGGGTTCCTCCAGAAGCAAATTCTAACAACAAGTTGTAGACCTTGTCACCCTTGTCTGTGGTTGTGGTCTCTTCACCAAAGCGCTCGATAACGAAAGGGCAACCCTTGATCTCGAACAGAACCCCTGCCTCATGTTCAATAGACTCCGAAGCAGACACCTTTGCCGATTTCACCGCCATCATCGCAGGCAAATTGACCATACGGCTAAACTCACCCCTTCTTCGTTTCTTGGGAGTAGCAAGAAAAACAGAACCAAAGCTTCCTTCTCCAATAAACTCCCCTCTCTGCCAGTGCCCTCCATGACTCCACATGCTGTGCTTTTCCCGTTCTAATTCTTCTTCAACCTTTCTTTTCATTCTTCTTCTTCTTCACTCAGTTCTCAGTTCTCTGTTTTCCCTCAACAAGGAAATAAGTATTTCTCTGAAAAAAATTAGCGGCTTGCTTGATTGATTGTGCCCTATAATGCTTTATAGTATTGGTTTAGGGAATAGGAAAATGTATGGAATGTGTGGTATTAGGGTTAACGAGATGTATAAAGTCGGTCAGGTTTAATTGATGCTTTTGTAGGTTTTGATTTGTGACGTAGCCACCAAGCTACTAGCTAACAGACTAGAATTTCCACAATACTTTATCTTCGTTTTTTTTCAATATCGTTTTGTTATTGGTCTGAATTTTTTACCGTTTGGAACGGAGAGAGGAGAGAGGAGATTTGACAGCTGTGGAACGCAAAGATGGAAACCTTTCCTAACAAGAAAAGGAGTTAAATTTATTCTTATTACTTTTTTGATGGAAGAAAAGAAGTTCAAATTTATTAAAGAAACATTACCCTCCGCTTATCACAAGATAA
>NC_047652.1:7394707-7469540 GCF_902201215.1 Prunus dulcis | reverse complement strand
CAAACACCTCCTTATCAATTGTAAATTCCAGGATCTTATCCTCAGGCAGGAGTGTCGTTTCTACATAACGACAAAGGCTTTTTAAAGAAGATGGCGCCTCCATATTTGAATAATCACCAACTTCATTAACCTGTTTAAAGAAATGAAAAAATGACGTGGTAATTCAATAAAGGCGACGGTTTAAGGAATAAAACGTCGTCTGAAAAGTATTTAAACGACGGTGACAAAACCGTCGTGGTAAATATTTTATTACGTCTTAAAACAATTCCGCCGTCTAAGTTGTAAACAAACGACGGATTAAAGAAAAATAACGACGTCTGAAATTTTGAAAAACAAATAAAAAAAGGCAAAATTATGTGAACATACCTTGTCGTCATGCTTTTCTTCATCTTTTTTCTCCTTCTCTTCTTCCTTCTCTTCATCTCTTTTTTCTTCTTCCTTCTCTTCTTCTTGCTGATGTTCCCCATTTTTGGCTTTATCATCCTCATAATGGAGGGATTTCACCTCACCTCCTGAGCAGCTAGCTTTGTCAGACATAGGATTTTTGGGGCTTTGGCTAATTCTTTGTTTAAGCATGCCTGGATCAAAATTAGGAATTAATTGGGAAAGCTGACTAAGGAAATGCTCCTTCTCAGCCTCTACCAATTGTTTTGTTCTAGCCTCCATCCTTAAGGCCTCTTCCTTTGCCTTAGCCTCCATCTTTTTAGTCTCTTCTTGAAGGAGAACTCTTAAACTCTCCTTCAAACGGTCATCAAAGCTAACCCTCTGTGGTTTGGGTAAATTGAAATACTGCCTTGGGGAAATCCCAGCACCTACTCCTCTCAATCTGCCAGGAAGCTCGGGGCCCAAAGCCATGGTCAGCACATCTTTGCTGCCATCTACTCTGACTTTGCCTTCGGAGACTTGTTTCTGCAATTCATCCTAAAACAAAGATATACAAAAAAACACGACGGTTATTTATATACAAACGACGTATTATAAAATTTCACACGACGCAAAAACATATAAACCGACGTTATTATAACTTATCACGACGGTAGTTATACCACCGACATCTTATGCTATAATTACAGAAGTTTCGACGTTATTTAAAATGAACCATAGTGATTCCTATTTAGACCTTTAACGACGTTATTTAAAAAGTGTCGACGTGGTAATACAATTCACACGACGCTAAAATGAACCACCGACGTCTATTATTAAAGAAAACAGAGTAGTGATTCCTAATTAGACCTTTAACGACGTGTTTTAAAAGTTTCGACGTGGTAATATCATTCACACGACGAAAAAAATATAACATCAGACGTTAAAAGAATTTTTCACAGTTTAATAAAAATTTAAAACAGAGTGAGTAGGCTTACAATTAATTTTGCTTTTTCTGCCACCTTTGGATTGGGGATGTTACCATGTTTGTCCTGTCTAGCTCTCTTCCATAAGGTAGATCGATCAATTTCTACCCCAGGCATGGTTTCCTCCAATTCATCCTCCAATCCAGCATATCCTTTTTGAGACAATCGATGATTGTACTCGAGTTTCTCCCTAATCTGTGCATGTTGAGAATGCACAGACTCAAAATCTTGGGAAAGCCTTGAAGCTACAAAGGCATCCCATTGTGCTTTCTCTATGAATTTATAAGTTTCCGGGGGATGGCTTAATTTCTCCTTGTCATTGGTGTATGGAAGGATATAATGCCTCGTTAGTGTAGACTTGAAATCCTTCCATTTCTTGGCAGCTGAAGCTAAAACAGATTTCTTGCCCCCTTGACCTACGACAAAAGCCATGTCAGCTGCCTCCCATATCTGCTCCTTCCCATATCTGCTCCTTAACATCCTTGGGGATTTGGGACCATTTCTTGTCCACAAGGGGAACTCTGGAGCGAGCCAAGACACCAATGTATGACTGCATTTCAATATGTGCTTGGCCAATACCTTTCCCCATTTTATTGTACTCAACAATTGGCCTCAGTTTCTGAAGCTTTCTCTTCACAACACGAGGCATTATGCTCATACCTCGACCAGTCTTTGAATCATCAGAGATTGTTGTCTGGCTTGTTGGTTCTGTCTCAGCAGATGATGAAGCAAACTTCATCTTCTTTGAAGACTTCATCTCCTTCGAAGACTTGTCTTGAGGAGCTACCATTCCAAGCTTCTTGGAGCCAGAATCCTTAGTTTGTTGTTGAAAAACCATTTTAACTGACAAAACTGCAAGTGAAAATATTTCAGGAAAAGATTAAGAACACAAACGACGGTTATTAATAAAATACGACGTATGATCTGATTTTAAAAGACGCAATGAAATAATCTCAGACGTAATAAATGTTTAAAACCATTATTTATATAGCGTCGTGGTACTTATGTTCACACGACGTCAATAGTAATACACCGTCGTGGTAAAACCATTAATTATATAACGTCGTGGTATTGATTTTCATACGACGTCAATAGTAATAAACCGTCGTGGTATTAACATTCACACGACGTAAAACAATAAGACAGACTGTCGTCTATATTAGATACCAACCCTAGTTTCTTTTTCTTTATATTTTATCAAATAAGGGAAAAACAAAAACCATTGTTCGGAGAAATCAAACCTGCAATTAAACAAGCAAATAAAAAAAGACTTTATTTTAAAAACAACTTTGTCAATTTTCAGACGACGGTAGAACGACTGACGAACCGGCGTGGTCTACATATTTAACCACGTAAATAAGAACTACCGTCGTCTTATTTAGTTGAGGTAGTTGTCTTCAAAGTTGGACACTTTCCCTCTTTGTCTGTATATTTTATCAAACTTGGAAAGAAGTAAAATGATTTTGGCCAGAAAAAAGGTAAAAAGATTTTTCAAACAAAAAGCGTATGAGCATGCAAAACAGTAACCAAAATAGTGAAAATGAAAGCTTACCTTTTGCGTGCAATGAAAGCAAGAGGAAGATGATCGATGTTTAAGTTCAGAGACGACGAAGAAGGCGAGAGGAAGACGATGAGAAACTCTGACAGTGCTCTGACAGGAAAAAAGACGAAAAGTTTTCTCTGGGAGATTGAAATTTTTAATCGGGTTTGGAAACAGTGCATGTGTAAGTCAAGTAGACGAAAAGTTGCTTACATATAAAACCATTTCAAAAAAATAATACGGCGGTTACATATAACTACGTCGTTTTTAACTAACACGACGCAATATTTGTTTTGAGACGTGGAATCGTCAATTTAACGTCGTTAGGTTTAATATAACCGACGTGGATTTTAATTTTTAAATTATGAATAGAATTTTTTTTCCCGTGACTTTTCAGTTTATTTTTCAATTACAGTGCGTTATAAATAGAGTTTTTTTTTTGGAGGAAATTTAAAATGAAGGAAATTAATATTCAGGAATATGTAAAGTTTCTTTTTTGGATGACAGATTTAAATAAAAAAAGAATATAAAAACAACGACTGTTTTTGTTTTTATGTCGTCGTTTTTAGTCGTCTTAAGTAAGACTAAGACGACGTGGATTTATTAATTTACCGGCGTTGATTGTACAATTTAAACGGCGGTTTTTTGGTTCGGACCGCCGTTGGTTTTAAAAATTTATTCTATAAATTTGTCGCTTTCATTCATTTTCGCGGTTAAAATTTAGGGTTTCAAGTTCTTCCTCTCTCAGAGACACTGTCTCTCACATCTCAAAGACAATAATTTGGATGTCTTTCTCAAAGAGAAATTGAGCTTACTCGCATCAAATCTATGTCCACAAGAAGAAACTTGTCAACTAGCCTTCTCACTTCCTTGATCAAGCCTGATAGGACACTTAGTGCTTCTGAATACTCCTTGCTTTCCATCAAAAGAGATGCAAGCCTGGCCTCCACTCGCTGTCGAAGGAAAGTTCGCTTCTCGGGGAAATCTGAAGATCAGATGTGCCTGATCCTCTGCTTGATTTTCTTTACTAAGAAGATCCGTCAGATTTGTGATAGCCTCTTCCTTTATCAGTAGAGCTTCAGAAGAAGAAGATGGGTTTCAAGAATGCGATAAAGAATAGAAATGGCTTCAGATGGCCTCTAAAGCATTAGCAATCGAATCAGTAGTTGCTGGGAGATATGATGAAGACATTGTCAATGCTTTTCTCGTCGTTTATATTAAGGTAGATTTATAATTACCGACGTAGATTATTTTGTTAAACGTCGTTAAGTTTAATACAACCGGCGTGGATTTTATCAACTTCGAAAAAATTGTCTCTCTGATTGCAAATCTGTGTCATCTGTTAAGATTATGATGTGGAACAGAGTTCCATCTGGTAAGATTTCATAACCCTTGGGATCAGAAAAATCTGATTATGTCGGCGGTTTTCTATATAAACCGTCGTGGTTATTTCAATTCTTGTCATTAAGTAGATCTACCGACGTAGGATAAGAAAATCAAAGAAAAAAATTGTAAACAAAATTTCTTATTAAGACGACGGTTTAAATTAAAGTTACGACGTATAAAATGAATAAATACGACGTTAAAGATTTAAAGATAACGTCGTAGAACTATACGAGAATGGCGTCGATATATTTATATTTTCCGTCGTTGTACATTAATTTAATACGGCGATATTTTGTATTTTAAAGCCGTGGATTTGTTTGTAATTATACGGCGTCTTACACGAAAACCTCGTCGTGTTATTTTATGAGTAAAAACGGCGGCTTTTATTGAAATCGTCTTCTTTACTTTCTACGTCGGTCGATTCATAACTTCTGCCGTTCTTTGTTGGCTTTGATTTTACACTGCGGAAATCTGTTTCAAATAGGCGTCGGTTGTTTAATTAGGTACGTCGTTGTTTTTGAACAGCCATTTGAATCTCCAATTTTTAGTTGTCTAAGGTGGTATTACCCGACGGTGTTTCTAGAACCGTCGTCTTTTTAAAAACCACGACGGTTTTCACTTAGACCGTCGTTGTTTTCTGGTCGTCTTTTTCACTTTTTGTAGTAGTGCCCACTCAAACCACCACCACCATCCACACTCAAAATTTGTCGTGGACAATTGTAGTTTTTAATGTGGTTTTTTTCTATTAAGTATGAAATATAATATTATCATTTCATTTTTATGGGTCTATTTTGTATGAATTTTTTTTAACCTTTTACACGTTGACCCCCGAAATGAAATTTCTTGAATCTACCACTGGTGCCTCATGATGACTAAGTTGGGTGGTTGCCAACGTCCATCTTATGTAATATTTGACCCATATTTTAAAAGTAATACCTTAGTTATTACAGGGATGTTGGCATGTTAAGTTCCATTTATCGAAGATTCACGGACGTGATTATGCAGAGTTTGGATTATGGACAGTCCAAGTTGATCTCCTCTACATCTTCATACATGTCACGTTGTGTTGCAGTCCACGAAGACCACCTGGTGGCCAGGTAATCTATCCTTATGTCCAATGTTGTGAAGAAAATTACATCATATGCCACTAGTTAGAAATGACAATTTTCTGCAGACGCATACCAAAAATTCCGATTTCTCTGTCTCCGTCATCTATGCACGTTGCAGTATACCTGGTATCAAGGTGTGATATTTTATACTTATTACCTGCTCTTTGGGATGGATATCATGGAATCAAATTCGTTGAGTAACTTTTTGTGGTTTCCCTATCCTTTCTTCTTATGCTATTTTTTTGTTATTGTGTACTGTTGAGGCATGGAAGTTCCTTTTCTGTAAGAATCACATACTTTATTAAACGCCACTGGAAATATGAACTGTCCAAACTGATCGTTATATACAACACCATTTGACAATTGAATACCAGGCAGTGCCCTGTTCCAAGACTGAAGTGATGGAAAGACATGACCGCTTGGGAACTCGAGTACAATCTTATATTTTGTATATTTTGTTTTGTGATTCTCTTCCTTGGATGTAAAGACACGCACTTTGCACTTGATGCTCTGTAGAATGTAACTGCATTCTAATCTTTCCCAATTCTTAGCTACTAGTGATAATTCAAGACATCATTACTTCCAGCATGTTAAAAGCCAAAAGCCCTTGTAAACCTAGTGAGATTATAGAATACTACGGTAGTATGGTCACATGGTACATCTTGCATACACATGTTATAATATAAGTAGATATTTATAGATACTATTCTCTAAAAGGGGGAAAATGGACCATATCGTCCACTCATATTATAATACGTATGCAAAATATACCATGTGACCGTACTTCTATAGTATTTTATAATTTCTCGTGAACCTGGTGGCCCATGAGGGGCTGCATGATATGGAGCTCTGGTCCAACTTATTGGCTTTTGTTGTAAAATGAACAGTATATGTGGGAATATTGAGTTGCACATAAAGTAAATGACACACAATATTCATGTATTGGCTTCATGTATATGTTACTATTCATCAAGTCATGAATATGAGTCTATTCATGCATACAGTACATTTGCTAGTACAATTACTATTCATGTGCATGGCATTATTCACGTATGCAGTTACTATTTATACATTTGTCAGTACATTTACTATTCATGTGAAATGAACTATTAATCGATACGGTACTGTTACATTATCAAGGAGTTTCAGGTCCTGATTTACATGTCAAGAATCAAGGATCTTCATGTCTAATCATTTGTTTACAAATATAGTACCCGGGAGAGCGCCAGCTCTCATATCATTATCATCATTAAGGATCTTGAGGTCTTGATGTAGTTGTATGATGAAGATCAAGGAACTTCTGATCCTGATTGGTGTATGTCGTAAAACTCATCATATCATACAATTAATTCATAAAATAAATTGCTATAAATTTTTGGTAAATAAATTGCAGGTATGGACGATAACCATACTTTAAATAATAAAGTAAATGTGCGATAAAATAAATATACTTTTATGGGCACTAATCCTACTCCATACTTTAAATAAAAAGTAAAGGAAGTTGTGTGGACGATAAACATGCTTCACAAATAAATACTGTTATATAGGTAATGAACCTACACCATACTATAAATAAAGTAAATATAAGAATAAAACCACCACCAAATATATATATATGTATACAAAGAGCTTCTATTGAGGGATCCCTCAAATAAGCTTATTCAAGGGATACCCCTTGTAGGCTCCACTCCGGATTGTATTTCACTAATTCAAACCTTCTATTTTGTAGATACTCATTCAAAGATATCTCTACAAAAAATCACTTGAATCAGATATCATTTGACCACTCAATTGAGTTATTGAAATTTTAGTATTTTCTTGAAGCACTGTGTTCATTGATTTTGTAAGACAAAATTGGATGTCGAAACGGGTTCCGATTTGTCTAATTTTTTGTAAGGATGATCTATGAATGAAGACCTAAAAAATAGATAGTTTCGATCATTGGGAAAAAAATTGTAGGGTACCCTAAAGAGCGTTCCTCAAATAAAATTATTTGAAGGATCCCTCAATAGAAGAGAACTGTATATATATAATATAACATATTATATTACCATCAACTTTTCATATTAATATCAAATATACTAATACATAAAAATTCATGTCAAAGTGTGATGGACGAGGATTATGATTGCCACATTAAATGGTCGTGCAGGGTTGACCACATGCCCTCTGCTTTTCTTCCTTCCATCAACACAATAGTTAATAATATAAATAATAGTGCAAAATAGAAAATTATACTTGAGAGCTTCTCGTGCTGATAATGTGTTGTAAAATGAACAATATATGCGGAAATATTGAGCTGCACGTAAAATAAATAAGACACAATATTTAACGAGTTTCAGCCATGCCTACATCCTCAAAAAGCAGCAGCAGTAATTTTTCTACTGTGTAAAATAATAGGATTACAACTTTAGTGTTTACAATCTCAGTATATGCAGAAAGATAACCCAACTGCTGCTGTTGCTGCTGTCCATTGACACCATTTTCTTGAGTATATTTCCTTTTTTTTCCCTTTTTCTTTTTATTTTGGGTCTAAATTGATCATCTGCTAGGGAAGATGGGTAATTGCTGCTCAGTCACTCTGCAAGTACAATGCGATGCATTGATCAACCGCTGCATAGACTGCACCTTTGGACGAGCAACATACGTGTGTTTCATGGAAGAAAATCTCAACTCTCTGGGCACTGCATTAGAAGACTTGCAGGCGTTGAAGAATGATGTGAAGACCAGAGTTTACCTGGCTGAGGCACAACAACTGAAGCCATTGGACCAAGTGCAGAGGTGGGTTTCAAGGGTTGAAGAGATCCAAGTTGAGGTCAATGAATTGGTCAAAGATAGAGATAAACACCTTGAGAAATTATGCATTGGAGGTTGCTGTTCTAAGAGCTGCAAGTTCAGCTACCAATTCGGGAGGAAAGTGGCTGAAAAGTTGAAGCAAATCAATGATTTGAAGAGAAGGACTTTTGATAAGGTGGCTGGGGAGGCTGCCCCGGCGTCGGAGAAGAGACAGACGACTGAGAAAACTGTGGGGATGGAATCCATGATTGATGTGGTCTGGAGGCAACTTGAAGAACCAAAAGTGGGAATTGTTGGGTTATATGGAATGGGAGGGGTGGGGAAGACTACTCTTCTGGACCAGATCCACAACAAGTGCCTGGACACCCCGAACGATTTCGATCTTATAATCTGGATATAGGTTTCCAGGAACTTCAAGCTTGATAAAATTCAAAATGAGATTGGGAGAAAAATTGGGTGGTTCAATGAGAAATGGAAGAACGAAGAGGGGCAGCAAAAAGCTGACGAGATATTCAGGGCCTTGAGTAGGAAAAAGTTTGTGTTGCTTTTGGATGATGTGTGGGAGCGTGTTGATCTGAAAAAGGTTGGCGTTCCTATCCCTGATGAAACAAACTGGTCCAAATTGATCTTCACTACCCGGGATGAGGAGGTATGCAGCCAAATGGGCGCTCACAAGAAAAATAGAGTAAAATGCTTGGCAAGCGATGAAGCATGGAATCTGTTCAAGAAGAATGTGAACGTCGCAGAAGACATACTTTCTCTTGATCCGGAAATCCCTGACTTGGCTAAAATCGTTGCTAAAAAGTGTGCCGGTTTGCCTCTTGCACTAATCGTAGTTGGTCTGGCCATGTCTTGCAAGAAGACAAGAAGAGAATGGAAAGATGCCATTGATGTTTTAAGGAAATCTGCTTCAAAATTTCAAGGTATGGAAGAAGTTTTCCCTCGTCTCAAGCTTAGCTATGACAATTTATCTAGCAATGAAGTCAAATCTTGTTTCTTGTATTGTGCTTTATTTCCGGAAGACTTTTCTATTCATAAGGATGAGTTAATATATAAATGGATGGCCGAGGAAATATTGAAGGAGTATGCTGATGTAGATGGAGCTCTAAACAAGGGTTACTCTATCATTGGTAAACTTGTTCGTTCTTGTCTATTGGAAGATACAAGAGGCCACGTAAAAATGCGCGATGTGATTCGTGATATGGCGTTGTGGTTAGCTTGTGAATTGGAAGAAACAAAGGATAATTTTATGGTTCAAGCAGGTTCACTTTTGACTGAAGTTCCAAATGTTAAAAAATGGGAAGGTGTGAAGAGGATGTCATTGATGGCCAATGACATTGAGAATCTTGAGATAATACCTTCATGCCCCAGTCTACTTACCTTATTGCTCAGTAATAATCGTTTGAAGATGATTAGCGAAGGTTTCTTCAACTCTATGTGCAACCTACAAGTTTTGGACTTGTCGAAAAACAAGGATATAACCCAATTGCCATCAGGAATTTCAGACTTGGTTTCACTGCAATATCTTGATCTATCAAAGACAAGCATACAAAATTTTCCAGTGGAATTCAAGGCTTTGGTGAAGCTAATATATTTGAACTTGGAGCACTCCAGCGAACTTGAGGTTATTCCGCATAATGTAATAGCGAGCTTCTCCAAACTGAGAGTTTTGAGACTATATAAATGTGGTACTTGCAAATTTAGTATCCTTGTTGGGGATAATGAGCACCTGGGAAGTGAATTGCAATCTTTGAAGCACTTCGATATGTTGACCTTGACCATACAAAGTGTTTCTGTTTTCGAAAAAAATTTCACCTCCAACAAACTACTGAGCTGCACTCAATTTCTATGCCTTGATGGTTTGAGCTTTCTTTATATATCATCACTGACGTATATGAAACGTCCACATTTTCTTACCATTAGTAGTTGTGAAATTGTGGACTACAAAGTCTCAAGGCAAAGTTCCTTTGAACACCTACAAGAAGTGGATATACATGATTGCCCCAACTTGAGGGACTTGACGAGGCTAATTTGTGCTCCAAATCTCAAGAAACTGTCTGTACGTTCATGTTCCAATATGAGAGAAGTAATCCAACTTGAAAGACGGGATGAAGTTGCGCAGCTAGAAGAGATGAATCACTTTGCAAAGCTTGATGAATTGATATTGAAAAGCCTACCGCAGCTGCAGAGGATACCTTGCCTTTTACATATCTGAAGAGAATCGAGGTCCTTGACTGTCAAAATTTAAAGAAGCTTCCTCTCAACTTTAGCAATGTTCCCAAACGAGATCTTGTCATTGCTGGAGAAGAAGACTGGTGGAATATGTTGAAATGGGAGGATGACGTTACTCGTAATGCTTTTCATCCCTGTTTTAGACCACACAAGTAAGTGGCATTAACACCAGAAAGAGTTAGATATTGAATCTGTTGGGCGCACGAAGCAGGAGTCAAGTCCAAACTATGATTCCAGGTACCAAGAATTACATGATTGAGAATCTTTGTAAATTTTGTGTAATAAGTATAACATACGCATGTATTTAGGTACAATATTTTGTAGCCTTTATCATTGTCTTTGAGTCTCTACCTCACATGATCAATGTATTAGGTGAGATGCCAAACCCTCCAGGAACTTTTTTGGCAAACTATTGTATAATTATTGCTTTGGCTGGAGTTGTAGAGGCCTCTAGTTGTTCTTCCTTATTTTTGTGTCGTGGTTCTTGTGTGGCTTTGTTGGTTGCATCCTTATCAATTATTTATTTGAAGAGAGAGAAATAACATGATCATAGACACTTTGCCTTGTAGAAGTCGGAGATTTTTAATTTTTTTTTTAATTTTTTTTTTTTTTATAATCTTTTCTGGGTGTGGTAATTACCTCTGTTTCTGACCCTACCTTCCTTTTGGGCCTGTGGCATGGTACTTTGCCCTTACCCTCTAGTATTCTCCTTCTCGTTTCTCCTTTTTTTGACGTTCTTCTTTCTTTTTATCATACCCTCAGCATCCACTATTTTACGCTTTCAGTAATGGTCTCAAATGCTTGGCAATGCAATAAGTATTAACTAAATTTTAGTAGCTTGTGGTTACACTCTAAAGACATGTTAGTCCATATCTTCTTAATTTTTACAATTAGATACAAGTGATTCTTAATTTTAAATTTATTACAATGTGATTTCGCCAGCAACTGGTCTTATATGACCCGAGTACACACAATATTAAGAAGAATCTTTGTTTTTATGGGCGTGACAATATTTTATCACAAGCTATTTTCTACTCAGAGAGTCTAGTCCCGGTCATAGACTCATAGGGAGATGAAGAATGAAATGAGCAAAATATGCTTTCCTAGACTACTTGGTGTATAAATTTTTAAATAAATTACTAGCTTGATCATTGATTAGTTTTTGGTTCGATTGAGAATCAGGTTGAGCTTGTTTATTTATTTACTGCCGTGGCAGAAAGTTAATGACGACACCCACAATTACCAAAATGTTTTGCAGCAAGCCATATAATATGATGAAACTAGTCTTCTAATTTGGGTTTGATGCATAATTGAGTTTTTTGTTCTTTGTATTAATTCGACAGACACTGGTCACTATTAATATGTTTGTGTAGTTTAATCCTAATTAACCTCTCGACCCAAAAAAATATTTCCTAATCAACCTAATAACATACCAAATTCCACTAAGAGAGCAGCAACACACACAATAAAAAATCAACTTTGAATTAAATTCTAATATTTCGATTTAGCATGACTTATAGCATCTGCAGTCGTGTTCTCTATTTTCAAGTAAAGTTTCAACTTCAAAAACTTGAACTAAAATACTTTATAATTACTATTTTAATTAAAAACTTAACCATTAATACAACCAATCCCTACCTAGCCTCTTGAGAAAAATTTACCTTTAAGTTGTCAATGAGCCACTTCATTTCGAAGTTCCAATCACCAATTTGCCTGTCAATATTGGTTTTAGAATAAGATTAGTTAGTCCATAATCTTAGAGTGAACCCACATTGACAATAAGGGCGTTCTCAATTCTCTATAAATTGATGACACAAAACACAACTTTAGTTTTGTTATGAAATGTGACAAACACAACTTTAGAATATCGTTCGGTGGGTTGGATTAGTAGAGGATTCCAATCCAATGTTTGGTACTAAAGATAAATATAGACGAAGATAATCTCACCATAATTTCATTAGGTGCATTTTTATAAGATAACTAATTCTATGAAAAAGTTGGATATACAATCTCATTACTAGATCCGAAGCTTCTACATTTATCTGCATTTCATAAAATCTAGATCATCCAAAGGATCCAATGCTTGAGAGTATGCCACATCATTCATTTGATATATTTATAATTTTCTTTCAAAACTGACAGTCCATCTCTAGCCTCGCCTACCCATGTCTCTCTTAGTTCTTTTCCTTTCTCTTTGTATTATAGTCTTTATTTATTCATTTATTTTGGCTTCTTCTTCTACTTTGAATGTGTATCAATTGAAGATGGGTATTGTAACCTCAACATTGAAGAAAATTAAACTGAAATCAAATGGGTATTTCCCTGATCATTTTGGGCTTTTCTCGATGACTAGAATACAACTTTCAAATTAGCAAGTTGCAATAACTTTGGGATTTTCTCGATCACTACAACATCTTGCAGATTGGAAGATTTTTTAATTTATCAACTTAAAGTTTTTTTTTTCTTTTCCGAAATGGAAGTATTTAGCTATTTTATGTTTTTTCGCAAATCATAATGAATACTGATAGAAGGAAAACAACATTACTAGCCAAAATCCGTTCTTATTGAACTTATAAGAAAATATTGTAACAGAAAAAAAAAAAAAAGAAAAAAAAAGGGGGTGAGGACGACATGAGAAAGAAGATGAGTGCGCAAGTTGAGAGAGAAGAGGAAGATACAAGTGACGACATTTATAAAAAAATTAAACAAACTTATTATAGGCAATGTGGTATTCTCATAAGAATTGGATTAGTTAGAGGGTCTAAACTTTATGAAATGCAAGTAAAATGCATTGTCTCTGAATGCAGAAGCTCGAGCTCCCCCACTATTTTAGCATTCTAAGTCACAAATTGGTCTCGCCTGAGTGATATACAATTTGATACAATAATGTAGTCACGTGAGACGCACTTATATATGTGAAATGAAGATAACATTATTTTGCTATTCCAACAAATTACGGCACGCTACGTGTAATACCCTTTCACATGACAGTTTGTGATTGCTTCCCGTTTTCACCATTGTTCAGATTTTCTTTGCCTTTTCTCCTAAAACTCAGCCAAGCTGGCGTTCGACATGTCCCGTAGTCTTTTCTTCTGGTAAACTGATGGCACTTCCCTCCATAGCAAGAAGGCTACGAAGCAAACATCCCCAGCTCTTCCTATCACACACGCTGCTCCCGTCCATTTCTAACTCACCGTCTCCTCCTCATTCTTCACACCCTCTCCCCCAGCATCTCTCTCAAACATTTCATCGAACACTTCTCGTTCCCGTTCACACCCCTCGCCATTTCTCTACTCTCCAACCCTTCTCAGCCCAAACTCTCAACGACCCATTGGGCTTCAATGCCCAACGATTCAAGACAAACGACCCGTACAAGTCGGGTCTCACCCAATTTCTCGAATTGCTCAAACATGCCTCCCATTTTGCCTCAGAAGCCGAGGCCATGGCTTTTCTCGACAAGTCGGGCATTGAGGTGAATGGAGATACGATCCTTTTAGCGATTTGGGAATTGAGGGAAGACTGGAAATTGGCGTTTTTGGCTCTCAAATGGGGTGAAAAATTGGGTTGTTGCGATGAAGAGGCTTGTAGTTTGATGGTATGGGTATTGGGGAGTCACAGAAAGTTCAGTACTGCTTGGTGTTTGATACGGGACTTGCATCGGGCTCTGATGGATACACGGCGTGCTATGCTTATTATGATTGAGAGGTGAGCTTGAGCTTAGCTTTTGATATTTTTTATTGTTTTGATTGAATGTTGATTATGTTTTGAAATTGAATATGGTGTTCAAAGGAGGTTTAATTTAGCTACATTATTTTCTAGTTAGAAGTAAACGTGGTTGTAGAATTTTCTTCTTTGGTGCAATCAAACAAGATGCTTGGACCTCCTGAAGTTCTGAAATCAAACTAACTTTTCTTGTTTTGTTTCTGGATGGTTCCCAGAAGTGGTTTCTGGGGTTGCATACTTCTTGCATTGTTCGCATAATTCTACGAATATTGTAAAGTATGGATCTTTATGGATTAGAAATTCTTTTGTTGCTTTTGCTAGCTTTGGGACGTTTGGATTTTTGTTTTTATGATGGTTTATGAGATGAGTTTATATAAGTCTTCAACCACATCCACGACTTTGTGCTTTCTCAAACTTATACGCGGTTCACTAGTGTTATTCAAAAAATTAATTTTCCTTATTTCCCCTTTGGTGTTCATCAGATATGCATCTGTAAATGATCCATGTAAGGCCATTAAGACATTCCAGATGATGGACAAGTTCAGGTTGACTCCTGATCAAGAAGCATTCCACACCCTCTTAAATGCTCTCTGTAAATATGGAAACATTGAAGAAGCTGAAGAATTCATGCTTGTTAATAAGAAGCTTTTCCCACTGGAGACTGAGGGCTTTAACATTATTCTCAATGGGTGGTGTAACATATCTGTTGATGTATTTGAAGCCAAGAGAGTTTGGAGAGAAATGTCAAAATGTTGTATTACACCAGATGCAACTTCTTATTCACATTTGATTTCCTGCTTGTCAAAGGTTGGAAAGCTTTTTGACTCCCTTAGGTTCTATGATCAAATGAAGAAAAGGGGCTTTGTTCCTGGCCTTAAAGTTTATAATTCATTGATTTATGTACTAACTTGTGAAAATTGCTTTAACGAAGCTCTCAAAATGCTGGGCAACTTGAAACAAATGGGTTTGCAGCCAGATTCTACTACCTATAACTCAATGATATGTCCTTTATGTGAATCAAAAAAGCTAGAGGAGGCAAGGCAGGTGTTGAGCGCTATGATAGAGGATAATATCAGCCCAACCATTGAGACTTACCATGCATTTCTCCAGAGCACAGGTTTAGAGGGAACTCTTGAAATTCTTAATCGAATGAAGAAAGAAAATTTAGGTCCTAATGGCAATACCTTTCTTATGATTCTTGGAAAGTTCTTCAGATTAGAGCAACCTGAGATGGCATTGAAGATTTGGACAGAAATGAAGCACTATGGAGTAGTGCCTGATTCTACACATTACACAGTAATGGTACAGGGCCTGGCAGCTCGTCGTTTGTTAATGAAGGCCAGGGAACTTTTTGCTGAGATGAGGTCAAACGGATTTTTGGGAGATCCAAAGCTTGAAAAGCTTTTAAAGGAACCAGTTGCAGGCAGTAGTGTAAAAGGAAAACAGAGACTGAGACCAGTCAAGCAAGCGACAAGGGTTAATCAAAAACAAGGCAGGATGAAGAGATGGAAAAGTCCACACCAATCAAGAGAGGAGAAGACATCAATTGAATAGTCTAATCTGAAATTTTGACTGCATGTCAAAAATCTTGGAAAGATCCTCTCTGCCAGTTCT
This sequence comes from Prunus dulcis, assembly GCF_902201215.1. NCBI lineage: Eukaryota > Viridiplantae > Streptophyta > Magnoliopsida > Rosales > Rosaceae > Prunus > Prunus dulcis. The sequence goes on along the minus strand of NC_047652.1, from coordinate 7,453,791 downwards.
TGCAGAACTTTTTGCAAATTCCATATGGAAGATATGGGTTGTTGTTGTTGGAAAAGTTGCTAAGGAGCTTCTGCAAAATTGACTCCTAGAAACCTTTCAACTTGTGCTATCTGGTTTTCATTCTTGACAGCTGATCAAAACAAAATTGATTTAGCATTTAGAAAAAAGGAACTGAGCCTCTTCAATGGTGCAAAAAATTTATTATGAAGGAGCATTTGATTCACATTGTTGTGGTATTTGGGGATCAATGCTATTGTTTCTATATGTTCCCGGTACGCATTCCACTTGATCCCTCGTGTTCGTATTACATTTTGGCAAATGAATGCAATGTTTGCCAATTGGTTCATGGACTTGATTTGCATTTTTTGTTGGTTCACATGACTTGAAGTAGACTGTCTTTCCCTTTCCTTTGTTGTTTTTTGTTTGCTCATACTGAATGGAATGGATGTTTCTTTTCATAAGTATTTTTAATTTGGAAATTTGGTGATTTCTTTTTCTGCAGCTTCTCACTCATCATCTGTGCTGGTGGAACCTATTATTTGGAGATACAGAGTTTCCAGACCCGTTTAGAAGGAAGAGAATGAAGAACCTTTTGCTTTATAACTCATAATTGTGAACAACTCTTGATGTAAGATATTTTCACTTTTTTTCCTTAGCCTTGGATAGCAATACTGGAAAAGTTCTAATAGGCCGTTGCCTTTCGTCTATGATTCGTCGGTAGAGGTACAAGTGTTATGTTTTCATATGGACAAATATGGGAACACAAATATGTATACATCTTTGAGACTTTATAGACATACATACATTTATTACCATGATTGAGCATTTATTTGCAGAAGCATCATATTTTGCAAAACCAATACAAAATGGAAGTGTTAAGGTGTTTCTTGATACAATTGGATGTAACACTTTGTATGAAGATATTCAAGTGACAAGAAGTACCGTTGTCTTTTACTCAAGTGTCTCCCTCCCCTACCTCTTGCTAAACCAGGCATTTCTTTTTGGCATTATTTCATATGTCAAATTATGAGGAGATATCTGTACGAAATATTGAAATGCAAGGAGCAGGAATGTCAAAGTCACCTAAGGCAGCAATCTTGGAAATAATTTTTCATATGAATACTTTGGTAACAATTGCTATCCTCCTTCAAAATTATATTGCTCTCTGGGTTCACAGCTTAAGAAATCCAATAGACTCGTGTGTAAATCCTCTTTTAAGAAAAACACATTAGAAAATATTGGCTTCAGTCAGGTGATGGGAGGGCATTGGATGACAACGGGCCAGATATGTCAATACCATCCAGTCCCCGCTTCCCATCCCTGGCCCTGTCCTTGCCTCCATCTCTGTTTAAGCGGTTTCGGGAAATCTCCATCCCTGTTCCCATCGGGGGCCTATCCCCATCCCCGCCCCGAATACCCCCTTTTTTTTTTATAAAAAAATATTAATGCTTGACAAAATAACCCACATTAATTTCATAGTTCATATTTGGGGAAAGAAGGAAAAAAAGCAAATCTAAAATAAACAAAAACTTGGGATATTCACATACATTTGCTCCTGCTTCAAGAAACATTTCTACGCACGAGATCTTGCCATGCATTGCAGCAAACATAAGTGGAGTCTGAACCTTTTTTAATAAAAAATTCAACACACACTACCAAATTACTATGTACGTTTGAACCAAAAATCATTGATCTACAAGTTGATATTCTTTTTTATAAAATTATTTTCCGTTGATGCCTCATTAACATTTTCTAATAATTGATAAAGTGCGGATTTTATATGCATAAATGGTAAGAAATCACTTGTTCATAGACAACGAAATTGTTTATAAAATTGAAAATCACATAGATCAACGATCAGAACAGAAATGACCCACATCTGCAGTCAACTGACTGTCGCACAGCTCTCAATAGTCTGTATTGATCCACGACACCGGAATGTCTTACAATAATTTTTTTTCGCGTTGCTTCTTATTTTGTGTACCAATTTACCAAACAAGGACAAAAATGTGGGTAAGTTATTAAAAGCTACTCCAAGAAAATATTAAAATGGGGCCTGCGTGTTTGGAGAGCACAACGGCCATTTCCCAATGCCTGATCCATCTACTCATATCATATGCCATCAATAGTTCTTTTACTTTTCTTTGTCGGTTCTTTTTACTATGTTGCAAGTTGATAAGATTTTTTTATGGAAATATTGTTTTGGAGTTCTGTGAAATAAACCAAAATAATGGGGAGAAAGAAGAATTGTTTGTTTGTGGAGCCCACACAAACCCAGAACTCAACTCGACTCGACTCCTTTTTGAACTGCCTCCAGCGAATTATTTCCGTTAACCAAGAGACAGAGAAAGCGGAGAAAGAAGAAACCAACCAGAGAAGGAACATGTGGAAGTCTTGTAACACAACCCACCTCATCTTGTTTCTCCTTTTCATCTCCAGCCTTGCAGTCCTCACTCCAATCCTTGCCACTGACCACATTGTTGGTGCCAACCGTGGCTGGAACCCTGGCATCAACTACACCCTCTGGGCCAACAACCAAACTTTCTATGTTGGGGACCTCATCTGTAAGCTCGCTCTCCCTCTCTCTCTCTCTCTCTCTCTCTCTCTCTCTCTCTCTCTCTCTCTCTCTTTATGTTTCTGTCTTTAGATTCATTTTCAAGTACTCAGTTTGCATTCCAGAACCCACTTTCTTTGTTGGGTATTTTTGTTTTCACTTTTCTGCTGCTTGTTAAAAACTAAAGTTTAAATTTTTTATTAAAAAAAAGAAGAGAAAAATGGTATCATATTATGGTACACTTGAATTGCATTCTAAAACCCACTTTCTTTCTTGGGTATTTTTGTTTTCACTTTTCTGCTGCTTGTTTACAACCAAAATTTTTTTTAAAAGAAAAAGAAGATAAAGCGAGATGTATCATATTATGGTTACTATGGTATACTTGAACTGAACCTAGCACATTAATTTTGGATTTCTTTAGCTTAATTGTCTATCTGAGATACCTTTCTTTCATATTTTTTTTCACAGTTCATAGCTGATCATTGTGGTACTTTGAATATTGCTGTTGGTGTGTGTACACACAAATTTACTATCTTTTTGGGCTAATCATACAATTTGCTATCTGTCTTAGCCTTTTTCTGTGTAAGTTTTTCTTATTTATCCTGGTCTTCCTTTTATTCTCAAAGTATATTGCTTGTTAACTTGCAGCATTTAGGTACCCAAAGAACCAGTACAATGTGTTTGAGGTAAACCAGACTGGGTATGACAACTGCACCTTGGACAGTGCTGTAGGGAACTGGAGCAGTGGCAAAGACTTCATACCCCTCAATCATGCCAAGAGGTATTACTTCATTTGTGGCAATGGTCAATGCTACAATGGCATGAAGGTCTCTGTTGTTGTCCATCCTCTGCCTTCACCACCCAAGGCCGCCCCAGGTGCCCATAATTCTTCATCAGAATCTGCTGTCCTGGTTGTTCCTCGACAGGGATTTCGGGCCTTAGCGGTCTCTTTGGCAATGCTGTGCTTTGGATTCGGATGGGTCTAGTTCTTGTGGTGTGTTTTGGATGTGGAAGCTGGTGTAACTCAGGGAAGTGTACAATTTATTCTTATTTGTTCTAGTTTTAAGCTTTTCTTTTTTTTCCTTAGTTGATGTTCTTTGGACATTTACATTATATGATTTGGGCTGAACTCTTCTGGTTTTTTCCTTTGTACCCTCAACTGTATTGCCTAAACTTTGTTTCAAATTAGCAAAACTTTACAATTTGATCATCCTTCAACTATTTTAATCACCGCTCTGAAACTTTACAATTTTGACTTTCTGGGCCATGTTTAGGATTAGACCAACACCCTGTCTCTTGAGTTGTCTCCTCAGGCATCCAAACTAGTTTAATAGGAGCGCAGGCTTCACTGCTATGACCAAAGACTTGTCAGCGACTACATTGTGCTAGCTTCCAAGACTAATCTACCATAGGCACAGCAAATATTCTCCATTTCCAGTTGCAACAGATGTAGGCAGTTCTTCAGCTGCATCTACTTCAACATGGAGGTGTCGAATAATCAAGCCTTGTTCTTTGCATAGTAATTCTGTCCATTCAAAAAGGTTCCCATGGTAACAGTTTTCCATGAGCTTTGCCTTCTCATTGCCCAAGCATTACTTCCCTTGCTAATTTTGCTTGTTCTGCCCTGTCTTTTGACAAGAATTTCCAGAAAATAAGAAGGTTGCATGATTTTGTAGCTTTAATACTTTATTATCCGTCAAGAATCAAGATATACATAGCCAAATGAATACATTATGCATGTAAGATCCTAATGGATGGGGGAAAACACAAAAAAACAATTAAAAATTTAGAAGACCAAAAATATTAATTTCTATGTAAAGATGCTTAGATATTAAGGGAAGAAGAAACCATTCAAAATTTATGATTTAAACTGTGAAGGAGAACAAAACATTAATATTAGAAGCTCTTTATTAATCTGAATCTCCTTGCCACTTCTTTCATGGTGGGATTATCATAAGGATCTGACTCGAGACACCATAATGCGAGCTTGGTGCATTCTGCTACTTGCCCCATGCTTGTATCATGCAAATTTTCCCATTCGTTAGAATTCACTAAAACCTGAAAAGCTTGTAAATCAGCAATGTTCTTTCCTGTTAGAATTTCACACACTACAATCCCAAAATTGTAGACATCACTTTTCCAGTTATAACACCCCCGAAATTTTTAGTTGTGGAGCAAAGTGGTGTGGAGCCCCGAACACTTTGGCATCAACATGAGTTTCACCACAGGGAATTGGTACGGGGGTTTGGAACTCATACAATTTGGCAACATAGTCTTGGTCTAAGAAGATATGTTCTGTCTTTATATGTCGATGGATGAACCTCTTTCTCGTGCCATAGTGGAGATATGACACTGCATCTGCTACTTCAACTGCAATCTTTAGCTTAGTCTGCCATTTTAGCAATTGACTGCCCCTATAGATGTGATGGGAGAGAATTCCCTTTGCTGGGAATTCATAAACAAGAGTAGGCAACTCAGTCTCAAGGCAGCAGCCCAAGAGCTTCAAAACATTCTTTTGCTTGCTCATGTTTGAGGCAATAGCAGCTTCATTTGTAATTAGTTCTAGAGGGTCCATGCAACTATTTGAGTCTCCTTCAAACTTCTTCACTAGAATTTCATGATCGTCATGAACTCCTTTGTACAGTTGGAAGTTCCAATTCTCATGTGTCATTCTATCCCAGTTGTAGTTGTTTGTTGCCTTCTTGAGCTCTTTTCCAAAGTACATCCGAATCGGATTACAATTCCCATTAAAAGAATGGATGAGCTGTTCCAGCATCACAGCTCCATTCTTCAGGAAATAGCCCCCTTTTCTCTTGTTTTTGTGGTTTCTGAAGCGTGATAGCATACCGAAAGATTGGTTTTCCAGTTGATAACAATACAACTTAAGCTGCGGACATTAATGGCTCAGTCTTTTTGTCCTGTGCGCAGAGAGTCAACTAGGGGTTATCACTTTCTCCAAGTTCAAATTTTATCTTTGTCTTCAAAGGCATACCAAACCCAATTTATTTTCAAAGTCTTCAAGTCTATTCAAGGTATTGAAGAGTCATGAAGACAACTAATCTTCCAATAAGCCACAGTGTCATTAAAACCAAAATAATGAAAACTACAACTGTGTTTCAAGAATAAAACCTTATGTATTACTCTAATAATTGTTCATCGTTTGTGGTCCAAAACCAGATGTTTTGTTTCTTCCACAAGCCTTATAGGAAAACACCCAGAAAAAACCAGGATAGTTCCTAAAGAATTATTAGTCAACAAGTTAAGCCCCTAGTTAACTGTCAGCTGAAACAGGACCACAAAAGCAGGCTAGTCCACAGATAGTGCTGCAACTTTGGCAACTGAAAACCAATCTTCGAATATGCTATCATGCTTCAGAAACAAGAAATACAAGACAAAAGAGGAGGGATGCTTCTTGAAGAATGGAGCTGCCATGTTAGAACAGCTTATACATTCTTTCTATGGGAATTGTAATCCGATTCGGATGTACTCCAAAGAAGAGCTCAAGAAAGCAACAAATGATTATTGCTGGGATGGAATGGCACATCGAGATTGGAACTCTCGATTGTACAAAGGAGTTCATGAAGAGCATGGAATTTTGGTGAAAAAGTTTGAAGCAGACTCAAGTAGTTACATGGATCCTCTAGAACTGATTACAAATGAAGCTGCAATAGCCTCGAACATGAGCAAGCACAATAATGTTTTGAAGCTCTTGGGATGCTGCCTCGAGTCTGAGTTGCCTACGCTAGTTTACGAATTCCCTGCAAAAGGAAACCTCTCACACCACATCTATGGAGATGGCCAATCACTACAATGGCAGATTAGGTTAAAGATTGCAATTGAAGTAGCAGATGCAGTTGCCTATCTCCACTATGGCATGCCGAAGATGATCATCCATCGAGATATAAAAGCTGGACATATCTTCTTAGACCAAGACTATGTTGCAAAGCTGTCTGAGTTCCGAACCTCAGTGCCAATTCCGTTGGGTAAAACTCATGTGGATGTTGAAGTAATTACCGGGACTCATAGGTGCCTGCCTCCTGAATATGCTATATCTGGACGTACTTCAGAAAAGAGTGATGTCCATAGCTTCGGAATTCTGTTATGTGAGATCTTCGCAGGGAAGAGATGGGATAGTTTACTAATTTGGTTTAAGGAGAATTCTAACAAAGGCAGTTCAAGCTCATATAACGAGCTAGAGTTTAGACAGTTAGCAAATCTTTTCGAAACCTACTTAGAGGCCAATGTCTGGGAAGAAGAAAACAAGAAGCAAGTAGTGGAATGTGCTAAGCTCATAGAGAGGTGTCTCAAAACAAATCCGGATGACAGGCCCATCATGACAGAGGTAGCACTATCACTCAGATTGATCAAAAGCTTATAATATTGAGATGATCAATGGTCAAATTATAAAATTGTCATTGTTAAAAATCACCACATATAGAAAGATGATCACTCTCTCTTTCCCTCCCTAGCTGCTTATGAGAAGTATGTTAATATTATGTTTCACTTATAATACGATTCTTGCATTTGCTATTAACTAGTTTCTGTTTTTTTCTTCTTATTTTTACACTGAAAATGTTATCAGATGTCCCATAATATCATTCTTTGTTCTCTTTGTTTCACATTAAATGTTTGAATGTACCACAGTGTATTTAAGATAATGACATGAATAAGCAACAATGTGTTTTTCTTTATCTAAGCATTGATTTAACTTATTGGCAATCTGTGGCGTGGATGAATGTTGCCTGCAATCAGCAGAGCGTGATGATGCAGCAGAAATTCAATTTCGGACAATGCCATGTCCAGTTGGTAATAACATAAAGTAAGGGGAGGAAGGGTTGGAGCAGGGGAGGTGGGAAGATGGGGACTGGAGGTGGTGGATAAGCAATGTTTGGAAGGGTGAGAGTAGTAATGGATGGAGCAATGGCAGTACTAAGAGGAGGGTTTAAAGTTGGATCAAGTGGAGTTGTAGGACTAGTTGATGGGACTAATATATTTGGGGGTAGGATAATAGTAGGTGGGTTTGGAGGGGAGAAATACTTCCCTATCTTCATTTCATTTGCCCCCTTTCTTTATCTCTCTCCTCCAGGCAATGAAACGGTGGTACATAAGTTTTTCTTCTTGGAGGGGCTTGGAATTATCGTGTGAAGTGGGATAAGAGGGCTTGAAGGGTCTATTTTGGGAGGTTGGGATTGTAGGGATATCTTGGATAGGAATGTTAAGACTTGAAGGGGCTAAAGTTTGGGAAGTAATGAAAAAATTCCATTGCATCCAAATCAATCAAGATCTAAGTAGTTGTTCAGTAAACTATTATGCTTCTCGCATGCAGTATCCGAGTCTTGCCTATTTAAGGAATATAGAGGAGGTATGCGTCCTCTCGGTCGCCTTGACCAATCACAGATCAGCTCGAAAGTACCCCTTTTTATTATGATGATAGGAGGGGGATTGTAGGAATTGCTGGGGCTAAAGTTGGGTTTTCAAGGCTTGAAGGGGCTAATGTTGGGCATTCAAGGATTAAAGGGGCTAATGTTAGGCCTTCAAGGATTAAAGGGGCTAATGTGGGAGGTGGAGGTCATAGAATGTAGGGTGGTAGGGTAAGTGTTTTTTTTTTTTTTTTTGTTTTTTTGTTTTTTGTTTGTTTTTGTTTTTGTTTTTGTCGCAGTTAGGAAGGAGGAGAGGGTTTTTCTCATACACACTATTGTCATGGGATTTCCACTAGGCTAGACCCCGTTGGTGTAGGGTAGATGTTAAAAGATTAAGAGCACTTCCACCAGTTGACTCTTGCCATGGCAAGATTAGCCCTAGGGCAGGCACTATTCACGTGAATAGTGCCTGCCCTAGCCTGACAGGATCCGACCCAATTTCCGCTTTGGAATTCGAGCCAAGTCCGGTGCGTGTCCGACACCTGGAGAATGTCGGACACAAAAGACCTTTTTACCCTTCTTGCTTCAAATTTTCTTTAAAATTCCCTTAGACTTCTGCCGAAATTTCAGCAAAGTCTCCCCTGTATTTTGACCAATCCCAAAATTTTCCACCTATTAAACAATCAGTACATCCATCCCAACAGCCAGAATATCTCAAGTAACAGATCTCAACTCCATTTTTCCACTAATACTAGATATCAGAGCATACCCTAAAGTTTTCAAGGTTTCAAGGATTTTCTACAAACTCTACCTTGGCGCGGAAGCTATGATTGGCCCGGTGGTGGATCCCGCGTACTTCTACGGCATGGGGGTGAAAACAGTTTGAAGATGTGACTGGACCAAATATGAGAATTCTTGAAAACAGTTTAACAATCATAATAACCCCCACTATAAAAATTGTTAAATAAGCTGAATACGTACTCTTCATTTAAAGCATACTAAACTCAAAGCATTCTATGTAAATCATATTCAAGCTAGATAAATTTTATTCAAAAGCACTGAAATCAAAGCTTGTATAAAACACTGAAACCAAACTTGTATAAAAGTACTGTACTCAAACCTTGTATAACTGAACAAAACTATATAAATGTATCAATGCCTGAAAAATCAGAGAAGCTAGTATAAAATAGCTGAAAGTCATAACTGTATAAAAGAGCTTAAAATTCTTTAAAAATTTCCACCTAATTGTACCCCTGTTTTATCCGTCAATTCCCTGGCAGGTCTCGGGCGTCACGCAGGCTACCCGAGTCGCAAACTGGCGAAATCAGGGGACTATGATCAGCCTGTCCCGCCGGCAGATTCCTCGATGACACCAAGTCAGCTCGAGTCGCTCTGGCAGGATGCAGGGGACCGTAGTCAGCCTGATCCGCAATCCTGGCAGGTTTCGGGGACACAGAGTCAGCCGAGCCGCAATCCTGGCAGGTCTCGGGACACCAAGTCTGCCGAGCCGCCAATCCTGGCACTCACGGTCCGAGCGTCCCCGAAACTCGTGAGGCAAAGTCAAGTGCACTGACATAACTGAAATCGGACTGGATGTCCGTAAACATCGATCCAACTCTGGGTAATCACCAAAAATTAATGGGTACGAGGTGGTTTTAAAATAAAATCCTTTAGAAAAATCTGAATAACAACTGAAATCTCAAGTTGTGCTGCTATTTCTGCATAAGCCTCAAAATCTGTTTTCTATAACTCTTAAGCATGTAAAAGTAAGCAGCACACAACTTATAGAAATAAGTCTGTATTAATCATGCTCGGAAACACAATAAAGCTTACTCAAGATCAAATAAGGAATTTAGTCAAATAAACTCGTTTATAAAAACTCTTTTATATAAAATCAATATAAAATCACTTATAAAATCTTATTTATGGAAAACCTCTATATAACTCATTTATATAAAATAATTCATGAAAGAAAGTCCACTCCCAGATGGTCCGAGCTACTTTGACCCTTCGAAGGTCTCTTTTGCAATCCTGTCGGGCTCCTGGTGCCTGATTACCCATAAAGATTTAATTAATAAACTGCTGAATAAAAAGAATTTCAACTAAACACCTTGCCCCCGGCTCCTAAAAATACGTGCACTCGTTTCAGGTTACTCCTATGCCCACCTTAGCTTTTTGGACAGTTAGATCGGCCTTAAGAGACCCGAAACCTCAATAAGCGGTAAGCTGCTAGATCGGCCGATCCGAGACCCCGTGGGTCCACGGTCTCCGATGGCCAATCTGGGGTCCTCTGAAGGTTCCTTACAGAGAAGGAACCATGTTCTGTGATTTTGGTCCGAAACGGACGGTCGGATCAGCCAAAATCGCGTTATCGCTTAAAATCCAAACCCTAGCCCCAGGGTTCGCGATTCCGGAGTATCCAGGACTCCGATTCGCAATCCGTCGAATCCTACACGATCCTGACATCATGTAGACCGACATATCCGAAATCCAGCGCGATCCGATTATTTGACGACACTGCACCCATGGATCGCGCGATATGGAAAATCCGTTCGGGGCTCAAACGGACTCCGAATCGAGATCCGTGAAATCCTACGCGCTCGTGACGACACGAGGATCACAAAACTGCACAGAATTACTTCACCACCCTCGCCCATGCGCCCCAGCACGCGCGGGCAGATTTGGGTGTCTTAAGCGATTTCGGGTGGCCGAAAAATCTCGGAACCAAGACTCCAAACTCCTATCCTAGGTAAAACACCCCATTTGGAGTCACTTTTATTCTTGGACATACCCCAAAAAGTGACCCGAAATAGTAGTTCCGAGAGGCCGAAGTTTCGGCCAAACTTCAAGTCGAAAATCGAACCCCTTAGAGCTAAAACATGAAAAATAGCTAGAACACGAAAAATAGCTGAGAAACCATACCTTACTCGATTGATTTGGTGGAGAAACGAAGGAGAATTTCGAGCTGGAAGTTCGGATGGCTTCGGACGAACCTCCGTCGGAAAACATGGTTTTCCGGCCAGCTCAGGGCGGCCCCGGGGTGAAGGTCGGTCAGGTCTTGACAGCGAGACGGAGGCGGACCAGATGGTACCCACGGCGGAGATCAGCTCGGCCTGTGGTGGCCGGGCCGTCGCCGAGAAGGCGAAGGGTCGCACGGCCCAGTTCACGCGGGAGGAGAGAGAGGAAGAGAGAGAAAGTGACGGGGGAGAGGAGAGAGAGGGGGATAAAAATCTGACTTTTTGGCCAAATTACCGTTTTGCCCTTCGCGGTTTTTAGACCATATCTTCTTCGTTACAGCCCCGATTTGGGTCTACTCCGTGTCTACGAACTCGTTTCGCCGCTCTCTACTCAATGGCGCAAGCGGCATTCCCAAATTCTTTCTCAATCAAAATGTCAATTTTTCCCCTATTAAATAATGCGAGGGCAAAATAGTCTTTTCACTAGAAGATATTTTCCTTACTTTTAAGATATTTTCTTTCTTTTTAGATATTTTGGTTTGGGTTATTACATAGCCCCTTCCAGCAAAATGTGTTTCCAGCAGTTGGGGCTTGCCATGGCAATTACTATTCATTTTTTTGTTTTTTTCACAATTTTGTTTACTTAAACAATTAATTTGGATAATATTTTTGGATAAGATTTTTGGGTTCCTACGTGTCAATACTATTCATATCGGATAAGATTTTCGGTTTCAAATTTCAGATAAATTTTAGATAAATTTCAAATTTCAGATACATTTCAAAATTCAAATTTCAGATAAATTCAAAATGTCAAATTTCATATACATTTCGGAATTCAAATTTCTGATAAATTTGAAATTTGAATTTCACATTTCAGATAAGATTTTCACCCTCTAAGATTGCGCCACGTGTCATATCTATTTGTGTACATTTTTCTATAAAATCAGAGGTTCAGCTCATACCTCCCACACCAGTTCTTCTCTACATTTCAATTTCTCAATTTTAGATTTCATTCTCCATTCTCAATGGCAGACATGGAAGAGGTTTTGGAGAGGCAAGCGCGAAAAACTAGAGAAAGAATGCGTAGACGAGCTGCAAGCAAAAGGGCGCAGAGAGAACTAGATGAGCAACTTGGCATAGCAGTTGCTTTGTTGGAGGAAGAAAAGCAGGCTCGCCGTGGTTCACGAGAAGGCCGTCGCTCAAATGTGGACAGACATAGACATTCCCGGGGTAAGAATCTTATGGAAGATTATTTTATCCCACAATCTCTGTACTATGATGTTCATTTTCGAGGGAGATATAGAATGCAACCTCATTTGTTCAAAAAAATCATGCATGATATTTGCAATTATGATGAATATTTTGTTCAAAAGAGAAATTGTGCTGGAAATTTGGGACTTCTTCTAGAGCAGAAGTTCACAGCTGTGATACGAATGTTGGCGTATGGGTCATTTGCTGATCATGTGGATGAGATTGCTCGGATGGGGAAGTCCACTGTTTTGGAGAGCTTGGTGCGATTTTGTCATGCAGTGGAAACTCTGTACACCAGAGACTACCTCCGCAGACCTACGCATAGGGACCTGCAAAGGCTTCTCCAAAAAGCTGAGTCTCGAGGATTCCCTGGCATGATTGGTAGCATTGACTGCATGCACTGGCAGTGGAAAAATTGTCCAACTGCTTGGCAAGGGGACTACATGCTGGCGTCAGCTATTTTGTCCCAGACTTCGGGCTCGAGCTCGGGCCGATTTCGCCTTCGGGCCTGCCCGTTTTGGTGGCCCCCACGCTCGCCCGAACTGGACCTTTGCTGCTGGACGTCGTTTTTTGACCCAAACCCCCCCAGCCCGACTCGTCCAGCACTGCTGGACTTGCTCTAAAGATTGAAATTACTGTAATTAAATGTGCATTTACCACAAAGTTAATTGAACAATCAGGTTTCAATATGTATGGACTTTCAGTACAAGCCCATAAAATAAATACAGAACTAGGCTAGACATGATTGCATTGGTCCACTTGGTTTGCTCCAAAATGAAAATGTTAATAAACTTATCCACATTCTCATTTTGAATATTTGAAATTCCAATTATGATAAAATTGAACGTGGGTGCTAGCAAATGCTTTTTGTTGTTGTTTTTTATGGTTGAATAAAGAAACATGAAAAGGGGTCTCAGGAACCAATGCCTAGCTACATTATCTAGTTTTGTTGGTCAATTATTGACAAATATGATCATTTCCTAGAGCTGACTATAATTGCTTTCCTCCAATAAATATTTGATGGGTTAACGATCTCATGTTTTTTTTTGGTCAAGGATCTCATGTTATTATGAAGAGACTCACATGTTCAAGATTTTTTAAAACTATTTTTAAACTATTTAGAAGAGAGAGAGAGAGAGAGAGAGAGAGAGAGAGAGAGAGATAATTATTACTTAACTGGGTTTGGTCAAAGATGAAAGATCATGCATGCTTGATTTGCTGAGAATCCTCTATTAATATATTGTATTTCTTCACCTTTAATTTTCTTTGTTCAACATTACACTTATGCAGTAGTTATGGAAGCACTAATAATGCAGGTACACCTTCAGAATATATTACAGTACATTTATTTGAGAAAATTAGGCAACACCTTTTCTTTTTTTTTCCTTTTTTTTTCTTTTTTTCCAATTTCTTTAAACTTAGTAGAAAGTTTTTTTGGTTTCTTTGCATCAAAAGAGGGGGGAATTTGAACTTTTTTTTGGTCAAATGAGGATTCGAATTTGAGACTTGTTCTAATATTTAGAAAGAGAAATACCATTAGATTAAAACCTAATTGGGTCATCTTTATTAGGTTTACTAGGTCTTGTTCAACGAATATTGTATGGATAGAGGAGGGTTCTCCTTAGTTGGATACTCATTCTGTTTCAGTGGAATGAAAATCTCTTTAAAGATTAAGAAAATATCCGTAAACACATGTTGTCAGAGCAAACCAGAAAATTCCTCTATAATGTTCCAATTTTATCTGACATGTAACATGTGAGATGACATTTTCTGCTCAAAATGTAGTATACCATTGTCTAGCATGGCCCACTGAGAAAGAAAAATAGAAATAGTCCCACCAAAATGATGTTTTTCAAGTGTTGGCAAAGATTTCAGAAGGAAAAGAGCCCTCTAGCTAGTGTGCACAGAGCTCATTAGTCTGAGCCTGTGAAAGGAGAAAACATTGTATATCACAGGGATGACACTGTTTTGCTGTCTCCAATCAATTATGTTTCTCCATGGATGGTAATTTTGTCATATAGCGAAATATGATTAGTTGAAAATAGCGAAACATTGTTATCCTCGTGCCATGCAAGTTCTGCGACTAGTGGTGTCTATGATGCTTCCAAGCAACTACACCAGATAACCTCATAGATGGCTCAAATGGTACATAAGTAACTTGCCATTAGTGTTTTTTGTTTTTCTTCTTTCTGTTTTTTGGATGTCAGTCTTCGCAAGCTTTGGTTCATAATCCTTTTTTCTTTTACTTTTTGCGGTCCTTTCCTTCCAGCTCAATAAGGGGAATAATGCAAATATTGCTTCCAAGAGTTGTCCCTAATATCACACAACACATCCATGTTTCCCTTGCCCAGATAGCAAACTTTTCTTTCTCTTCTTTCTAGGAAAGGAAAAGGAAAATGACAATGACAATTCAGCAGGAAAAATTATGTGGATAGAGCCATGACTTAATGATATATACTTTTGAGTGATTAGTCTTAGCCTCTCGTGGGTTAATTATTTACACTTTAGTAGTGAGCAGCTTCGGCCCGTGATTAAGACTTCAGTGCTTCATGATCAATCTAAAAAAGCTCCAACCAAAATTAAAAGATCAATCATTTTCTGTGGCTGTCAAAGTTTTATTGGCTGGTGTAAATTAAAACCTTCTTAATTAGTTCATGTATCCAAAGAAAAACCCTTCAAATGTAAGGAAATGTGAGACAAACTTAAACATGGGAAGGCCTTTTGAGCAGCTAGATTGTTTCTCAAAGTTCTCCCATTTGATTTCTTGCATGCATTGACAAACCATCTACAATTGTTTCAAAACAGCACAAGCCTGATGAATCACTGGATAAAACAGAGGACCTGTATATTCCACTGCACGAATTTAAGGAAACTTTGGTCTGATTATGATTGAAAAAACAACAAAGGGAGTGTCAATAGGACTTGAACATTAACCCAGCAATGAAAAATAGAGCAGAATCATCTACCTAATTGCTAATATACACACAACAACCTCATGGTACACACAACATGCAGGCCATAAATTTGTTTTCAAATAACGATTTCGAATCATTGCTTCTATATTACACTCACCATAACCCCAGTGGGGAATGATAAAAGAAACTTGAAATGAAGAATATGTTATAGTCCCTACTCTGTAGTGGCAGTCTGTTTTCTCCTTGACCTGCTGTATAACTTTGAAGGCGGGGAGGGAGAGAACTCGAACGGGAGTGGTGGGAGATCCATCTCCCCTTTCAAGATCTTAACAATCTCCCCAATTTCCGGTCGTAACTCTGGCATCTTTTGTAAGCAAGAGAGAGCCAAATTTATACACAAACTTGCCTGGTCTTTATTGTACTCATCCTTCAATCTCTCATCTACAAGTTCAAGGATGTTTCCAGCGTGAGCTAACTGCCGACACCAGCTTATTAAATTTGCCTTTTCTAGCTTCATGGGTGATGCAAGAACATGTAATGGTCTTCTACCAGACACAACCACAAGGATTAGAACACCTAGACTGTAAATGTCAGCCTTCTCCATTAAGTATCCACACCCACCATATTCTGGCGCAACATAGCACAAAGTCCCTCTCATGCTTGTTGTGCTGCTGAGCTCACGGCTAAATAGATCGCCACTATAGACGTCACTTCCAACAGAATGTGCAGTCTTTTTCTTCCATCCCCTTCTGAAACTGAACTCCCCATTTTGATCACATTTATCCTGACTCTGCTCCCTAAAGTTCTTTCGTCTATGAAGGTACATCCATCTGCCAAAACGCGGCATTTTGAAGCCTTTCTTCCACTTTGTTTCGAGATTTTTCAGCTTATTACCCTTCTTGCTAATCTCAGCAAGGTGCTCTTCTTTCCACCACTCTTGCATCTTCCTGGGTTTCCTTTTGTGATTTTTCCTGCTCTTCGATTCTTTCTTCTCAAACCCCTTATTGGGATTTCCAAACCCAAATTCTTGCAACTGGGGTTCATTTGCATTTTCTAATTTATCAACTGGAGTTGATACATCTAACCCACGTTTCTCATGAATGCTCTTCTTTTCGTCATCCCAGTCGGGATTCGTAGATGGGCAAATCTGACTCCCTATCCATTCTGTAACATAATCTTTACTACACAATTCACCACTTCCATCCTGCTTCCACCACCAATCCTTCCCCCACTGTTTTGTATCCTCTGCATCATCAACACCAGAACCAGCAACAAAATTCAACTCCTTACTATGGTCAATGCTACTAAGCTCATCATCAAAAGGCACAAACCTATTATTCCAATCATCCCCACCTAAATCTACAGTTGAAACCTCTTTCCCCTTACCATGACAACTCTTCATATCACTCTCAAAAGCAATGTTGGCATTATAGTTCATAGAATTCAAGTTCAAAGCTTTAACATCACAACATTTTCTACTATTTTTCGATGAGGAAGAAGCTTGCAAAGCAAGAGCAAAATCTACCTCACTAGCACTCTCCACAGGGGTCCCAATCGCCGGAGTGTCCGCAGCCAAGTTCCCAGACAGCTCCTGGCTCTTCCACAGCTCCTGACTCTTACCCAAATCCTGGCTAAACATATCAACCCCAAATTCACCCTCCACCTTGATCCTTGACAAACCGAAATCCGAAATCTTTGCCCGGTAATCGAAATCAAGCAAAATGTTGCTAGGCTTAATATCACCATGAATAACTGGAGGATCACATCCCAAATGCAAGAACTCAAGTGCTCTGGCTACATCTGAAATGATCTCAAACCTCCTCTCCCAACCCAAAGTCAAAAGGCCATCCCCAAAAAGTGATTCTTGGAGACTCCTATTGGGCATATACTCATAAACCAGAATCCTACAATTTTTTTCCACACAATAACCCAAAAGGGTCACCAAGAATGGTGATCTCAACCCACCAAGAATCTGCAACTCATTCTGGAACTCTCTCTCTGACTGCAAATTCAAAGCATCCAACCTCTTAATGGCAATCAACTTACCACACTTGAGTATGCCTCTAAAGACAGTGCCAGAGCCACCTTTGCCAATAACATTGGCACCATCAAAGTCATTGGTGGCATTCTTGAGCTCTTTGCACGAAAATCTTTCAAGCTTGAGAGGTGCACTGGAATCAAATGGAATGGTCTTAGCCCTGTTCACAAGTGATTGCCAAAGGTGGTAAAGAAAATAGATGATTGATGAAAGTATCACCAAAGAAGCTGAGATTGTGAGGGCCAAGAACAAGACCCTGGTTTTTGTCAAGAAATTGGGTGGCCTAAAACTTGGAAGGTCAGGACTTGAAGGAGGGAATGGTCTTGCAGGCATGGTTGGTGTTGGTGAGGTGGGTTCTGCTTCTGCAGGGTTTGTAGTTTGGCTTCAAAAGTGATGAACAAAAGGTTGAAGAAGATACCGATATTTGGGGATTCTCATTTTCGTTGTTTCAATTTTCTTCTTTGTCTTTGAGCATCCAATGTGGGTTTGCTTTACAGTTGGATAATATATGGAGATTGTTGTTAATCACTATTCTCTTTTTAAGGTCCTCTTTTGACATGGGTTTTGATTGTGCCTCCCTTTTTGTTTAGTTTTTTAATGTTGCGACTGTAATTTAGGATTAGAAAATAGTGGGTGTAGAGTGTGGAAGGGAGGGCCCCAAGGTGGAGGTCCTTTTGACTAAAGAGAAAGGCTTTGCAGAGAAAGTCATATCAAGCTGAAATTCAGAAAACAAAACAAAAACAAAAAAATAAATTGGAGGGAAAGATGGGTTCCAGTTGGTTGGTGAAATATAACTTAAAAAAGGGTGGGTTCCAGTTTTTAAATTCTATTTATCATTCTTTTTACTATTTAGTATTTACCATGAATGGTTGGTAAAATTTGAAGGAAAATACTTCCCTACTTAGTACTATATAAATAGGAGCTTTTATATTCATGTCAGTAACAATGTGATATGTGTGCAAAAATTTATCTTTTTGCGTTTTTGATGAATTATTTTTAATATTTGTCAAACAGTGATTCAACAAAAACGTAATATTTACAGAAAATGAGACAAGCAGTATCTAAATTTTAACTTACTTTTGTAATTTAGTAGAAAAAAGGCAGGCATAATTACATATGTATTAGAGAATGTAATAATATTTTATTATGCAATTAAAGAATAAAAAACATCCGCCATGATAACCTAAGTTATGAATGATTACAGTTCATGCATCCACCTTTACCATAATAAGTTCTTTTCTTTTTCGGTCGGTAATAAGTTCTTATACTCATTACTTGAGGAATGTTTGTTGAACATGATTGTCTTACAGGCCATGAGGCAGGTGTACACATTTAATTGGTTAGATTTACTGAGGGAATTTTAACATTACGTTTTGTTTCCTTATTTGACTCGGGGTATAAATAGGTTCACATGTTCGTGTGTACTGTGCACATGTCATTGAGATTCCAATTTTCCATCATTCTCATTTGTAAACTTAAATAACTTTTTGGTGCCATCTTTGTTTTCTTGAAATGGAGAAGTCGTGAATCAAATAAGTTACAAATTAGAAAGAGAATGAATGAGTATGTAATCAATTACGTTTTTTTAATTTTTTTTATGAAGAATTCGCATAATTTGTGATTCATTAAATGTTACTCGACATAAAGGAAGTTGAAAATTAAAATAATAATAATTTCGTGTATGTGTGGTCAAAGGATTTAATGCTAGTGGTCCAATATGTCACTATAGTGACCTTGATGTGATTATAATTAGAGAACATGTTTCAACTTATAATAAAATCCATTCATATTGACATATTGTACATATATATGAATTGTAATAGGTTTGCTTTTCCTCTTTTTTTTTTTCTTTTTTTTTCCTTTTTAGGATAAACCAATTAATATCACTTATTAGAAGTTCATGCATTGTTTACAGAAAATGTTCACATAGTCAGCTCTATTTGGTCAATAAGAAGAGGGAAGAGATAAGGATTTTGACGATCATATAAATTTACTAGTTCGTGTCAATAAATACATGTTTTATATGCATTATTTGATAATTT
This sequence comes from Prunus dulcis, assembly GCF_902201215.1. NCBI lineage: Eukaryota > Viridiplantae > Streptophyta > Magnoliopsida > Rosales > Rosaceae > Prunus > Prunus dulcis. The sequence continues at coordinate 7,434,674 of NC_047652.1, read as the reverse complement.
AAAAGATTTTAGACGTCTTTATTCTTATCAATTAATTTTGAATCGAATACTCACATTTTAATTTGATAATCACAACAGGCTATGCATGTGGTTGGTTTTTACAAAATTTGGAGCTTGATTTAGACTGATTTGTTTGGGTGTAGTAGTGGTCCTTGCAAGTCAGGTTTGTACTGTACATAATCATCACCTTAGGGTAGGTGACCAGTATGGGATGCCCACACTTTAAAGGCTCAAGGCAAATTCTAGAAAGCCTACAAATTAAGAATGCTTTGCACGCGCAGAGTGAGGATATGCAGAGTGTGCTTTTTATGCATGAAATGCCAAAAACAAAACAAAAAAAAGAAAGAGAGGAAGAAGAAAAAAGAAGAAAGAAATGAGGTTATGGGTGCAATGTTGCTATTGTGAAATGCTGGCTAGGGCACACAGTTTGCCTTTGAGTGCTTAGCATATAGTGAGCACAAGAACATGGAACATGGAACATGGATATTGGGTGTGTGTGGGACCTGTCCACCAGATGGGAGGTGAGATTTAATAGTCACACTTCGATTTGTATGTATCCTTTTTCTATGGCACCATCCCTCCATTAGTTATTTATTTTGTAACTATGTCATATTTGTTGTTGTGCTATATGTAGGTTTGTGTTGCAATTATGTGTTTTATTTAAGGGTGGGTTTGGTTTGATTTGGTTCGCTTTTGAGCTAAAATTGCATGCAAAATCAAGAGCCTTGGTAGAGGGATTTGCCAAACTGACGCCAAACCACAATTCTAAAAAATTGATTCCCACAGTTAATAAGAATGAACGGTTCTGTGTGGTTTGATTTTGGTTTTCACACCGAGGTGAGGTCGCGTGCGAGGCAGCAAAGCTTTGTATTGAGGAATCATCATTTGGCCTTAAGCCCACGAGCAGAAATGGGTAGCCTAAGGCCCGATGACCCAAAGTCTAGCTTAGCTCGTTCTTTAGGTCCATTGGGTCTAGCCTATTCTTGAATTGGGTAGGACTCTTAGAATTTGAAACCCTTTACCTGCCCACGGCCCACCTAGGCCCGATTAAGCCCGGCCCGTTTAGGCTCTTCTTTTTTTAAGACTTAATTGAAGCACTCATTAACCTCATTTTAGACTTAATCAAAATGTAGAATAACTTAATAAACTTTTTATTTTGTTTACACATGTTATGGATTAAGTTATAAAGTACTTATAAATAAATAAAATAAAAAATAAAAAAGGGTTGGCCAGTCTAGGCCCATAGGAGGCCCAATTCAGCCCAGCCCAATGGGTGGGGTCTTGACATTTGAAACCTCAGTTCAGTCTGACCCAAAAAATTTAAAAGACCCGTAAAGCCCAGCTCAAACCCAAAAATTTTGAACCCTAAGAGCAACTCCACCCGTTTGCTCTTAGCCATGGCAAGGGTGGAGCTAGGGCGAGCACTATTCACGTGAATAGTACTTGCCCTTGCAAATAGTAAATTGTGTCTCCACCCGTTGCCCTTAGCCATGGCAATTACTATTCATTTTTTTGTTTTTTTCACAAATGTTTTAATAAAAATAATTAATTTAGATAATATTTTCGGATAATATTTTTGGGTTCATACATATCAATATTTATTATAAAATTCATATCTCAATCGGAAATTTTTTTGGTATTTATAGAAAAAAAAAAAGAGTATTTTTTTGGTATTTTTTTCATTTTTTTATTGCACAAAAATTGGCTGCCGTTGGATTGGAGAAAAAAAATCTGATCGGAGAGCTCAGAGTGCGACACGTGGACTTTTAGTATACTGTAGCGGGTACTGTAGCAGAGACACTGTAGCACTGCGGTACTGTAGCGGTACTGTAGCGACTACTGTAGCTAGCTGATGTCAGCGTGACGTCAGCAACCTCGTTTTGGACCTGGGGCTAGTTTGGCCTTCGGGCTGGCCCGAGTTGGTGGGTCCCACACCAAACCCAGGCCTGGGCGCAACGCTGGAGCCACTTTTTCTTCTTGGCCTGCCCTCGCCTCGGGCTGGGCTTCACCGCTGGAGTGGCTCTAAGGGCACACAAGGGTTGGGTTATGTAAGTGCTATCACTTATGATTTTTATTTTTTAAAATTTTCTTGGTCTTGAAAGTGGTGAAATACATTGGTTTTACATAGTTTACACAAAATAATTTTATGTCGCAGTAGTTTGGGGCTTAAAGTTCATTATGGAGGTAAAGGGATCGAACCCCTTGGCTACAAATTTTTGGATATTTAAGTACTAATGCTAACCGATTTGGTTCAAGTGAATCGGAGGTTTGGTATTTCTCAAGCTGTGTACTCGACCAAATTGGCCTGTTCGGTTTGAATTTTAACCGAAAAAATTAAAATAACAAATTAAAATTAAACTGATTGGTTTGGTAATCAAACATAAATTAATTAGATTGTCATTGATAAGGATTTTTTTAAAACAAAAATAAATCACACAAAGGCTCGTCGAAGAAGCCCTAAATTTCGAACATCATACATAATTTTTACAAAAAATAAATAAAGGAAAGTTAAACAACCAAAATTGGCTAGAGCACCAGCGACCATGGTGTAACATGTAGTTCTATATGCTCAATATAAATAAATAGTAAAAAAAAAAAAAAGAAGGAAAATGTTTAGGTATTAAAGATGTCAAGATTGACATAGCCTACTTTCAAGAGAAAATGTTTCATCTTATCGATTATATACAAGAGTGCTGCTATTTCTATTTCATATCCTATTTTTCTACTCACTTTATCTTCAATATTTTGAAGATAAATTTACCCTTTGTAAAATAATTTCTAAGGACTCAGGAAAAAAACCTCAACTCATTTATTCAGAATATTTTCAGAAACTACAAGGCAGAGATAAATTAAATCTAAAAGATCCAAAAAAATGAAAATATTATACTAAAACATTTATCCAGTCCGCCTAACACAACTTGATCCTCTCTATATTTCAACTACTAATGATTAGCAAAGAGAATTTGCTTGAATTAATATTTAAAGAGTATTTTAGAAATAATAATGGGTGGAAAGATAAGATTGTGTTTTTTCAAATTTACATTGTGAGTGGGAAGATAAGGTGAGTAGAGAAATAAAGCATGAGGTGAAAATAGCAGCACTCAAATACAATCATGTTTGTATATCTTTCATCACATATGTAATTTAAAAAATCAACAAATTGCATTCCCGTGATCAATATTTTATAAATGTAAAATTGATCCCTGTTGTCCACTAATAATAGGTTAATGATTAGAACAATAACGACTATCACACTTATTTCATTTAGACATTGTAGAGACAATTATGTATACCAACATTGCATGACGTTTCAGGGGGAAAAAAAAAGTTGTCCCAATCATGTATCCATAATCCTTATGCGGATAAATAAGATGTTTTAATTTAACTCCACCCATATAGGCTAGGGCCATACATGGCAGAAGTAGGTGTTCTGACTATGGATGCTAAAAAATAGTTGGATGTTTTTGGGCCCAATTTAGTGATGATGTCGCTTCCAGTTTTGTGTGGTATTCAACAAGATGAATAAGCTGAGAAACAAAGAAAGAGCAGTTACCTTGTTTTGGGGACTTATGCCTTTTTTTTTTTCCATATATCTTGGTAGATGTGCATCTCGAATAAGATTTCAATATGGGACTGTGGGCATCATCTGAAGGGGTGCCACGTGTCATTGTGAGAAATCCTTGATAAAGCGTGGTTTTTAGCCATGATCAGAATGCCGAAGGCTCACAACTAGCCGATGGTACTTAGTGGGATGTGACAGGTTGCCTAGATTTAGTAGGCCCCTTGTGGGTCCTTAGTTCCACATGTTATTCTCTAATTGGCAGGTCAGATATGGTATAAACACTAACAAAAGAAAAACAATATTTAGCACTAAGATAGCATATATTATAAAATAAATTTTAATTTTAAAATTTATATTTATAAATTAAATAAAATAAAAAAAAAATAAAAAAAAAATAAAAAAAAACAAGATTACACAGTTAAATTCAAATGCACAAGGAGGCCTAGTCAGGATATGGGCCTTCTTTCTCATGTTGAAGACAACGATTATTCAAAAATGAAAAATAAAAAATATGTGGTGTCTTATTGCCTTAAGATTTATATTGAAAGAGCTCAAAGGAAACATGATATATTGGTATGAAAAAATTGGGTAAGTTTTGCTTCGTTGTACCGGAATTTATGAGAGACTTAGACCCTTATATCTTATCTTTATTAAACATGGATGCTTATTAAGTTTAGGAAATATGTCGGCATCTTCTGGTCTTCTTTTCAAAAATGGATTATCATGGTGACATGAGTAATTCACATGATGTTTGTCTGGTACAAATTACAACTCAAAGTCAAAGTTAGTGTATTATACAGTAATGTATGTTTTTACGGGTGCTGCAATTATTAGGTTTCAAAATATTTGAACTACGAGGGAATGAGCTGAATGTGTATCAAGTTTTTTTTTTTTCAGGCAGTATATTTCAAGTGCTAATCAGTTAGTAAGTTAATATAACGTTGTTTCTCTCTTTTTGGCTGGTCAGGCCGTTTGAAAGAGTTTTACTACTTCAAGGTTAAGGTATGATTTTTTTGGTAAAATGTTTAGTGAATTGTTATGTAATTGGTATTAGAAGGTGTTCTCTTTGTTTTACACTTGAAATTATTTGATAGTATTTTATATTTTGGTGTTCAATTGACTCAAAAAAAAAAAAAAAAAACAGAGAAAAATGGGTAAACAGGTGAAACACAACACGATATGATATTGAAATTTGCGAAAAGAATTGTGTTATATATTTGGGTATGATAGCATCTCCAGGAGAGTCTCCAAATTTTAGCCAAATACTAGCTAAAATAGCTAGAAAGCTATTATAGCAAACTAGGTGTTTCCTCCAACAATGTTCTCTATTTTGGCTAATCTGAAATATTTTATTATTATTTTCTCTTTCTCTTGCAAATCCAATATATTTATATATAAAAAAAAGTAGAAACCCAACCCCCACCAACCTCCCAAATATCTCCATCTCTCTCTCCCTTTTTCTCTCTCCTCCTAGCCAAATTCTCTCTCCTCTTTGCTGGATGTAGAGAGCCAAAAGTTGATTCTCCAAAATAGAGAGCCAAGTAGGGAGTCTACTGGATGAGGATTTTCCTTCTTTTTAGTCAAAGTAGCTAGGAATGAGAGGATAGAGAGTCTGTTAAGGATGCTCTAAATTAATGAATTGAATTTGGATTAAGCATAATCTGGCACACCACACACACACAACACATTGCCAAGTCTACATGTTTCTTTATATTGATTTGACTAGAGAGGCAATGCATTTGCCTTTAATGGAATTGTATTATTAATTTTTTTTTTTTTTTACACAAACAATATTGAGGGAAGGAGAAATTAAATATAGGATGTCAGGTGTGGAAGTAAATATTTTTAACCACTTGAGCTATAAAGCCCTTACAAATTTTAAAATAGAAAACAAATGTAGCAAAGCTACTTGCCCAAGTCGACCATGCTCTATGTTTGCATGACCGGTATAACGGTCTGGCTCCCCTCCCACCCTCCTCATTGTCCTCAATACCAGCCTTCCTTATGATCCGACTTTCTCTCTCTAAATCAGCCACCTTCTTTCTCCTCCTCAAACCCTAATCTTTTCAATATCTTCCAAAAGATTCATGAATTATTATTAGAGAATCAAAGCTGAATATTTTCAATGTAAGTTCATCCTTTCATTATATTTTCTTTCTTATTTTCTTCTTGATTCTGTTTTCAAATATTAAATTATATGTGAGATGATAGATCATGATGCAATCCTTAACAATGCCAAATATTTGGATCATTGGTAGGAAATGAGAAGAAAAAAAAATCCAGATAATTAATGGAGAAATTACATTTTGTCTAAATTTTGTTTTCACATTGTCCTACACAACTTAGAAACATGGAAATTAGCACTAGGAATTCAAAAATGATGTAGGAATTCAAAAATGATGTGGGACTTCATGAATGACTTATTGGGTTAAGGCATTTGGAGCTGAGAATGATAAATGCACCAGAAACTAACATAAAGGAATGTTTTGAGAATCAATACAACAGTTTGCCCAAGTTTCTATTGAAATTAGATTAACTCAAAGAACCTCAATAACATGGAATTTCCCTTTTTTGGGGCCTAGTTCGGTTTGGTTTTGGCTGTATCATTTTGTATGCTTCATTCCAAGCCCTCAGGGCTCATGATTGCCTCCCCCTCACCCCTGTTTTTTGTGTTTTCTTTTTTACTTAGGCAAGTGAAAATGTAAAAAGGAAAAGGAAAGGGGAAATAAAGTTTTAATACAACCAATTACACAATTAATTTAGACACTTAAAAATCACCTGAAAGAAGAATTCTCAAGCCTTATGTTATGGCACACATTATGGCACATAGCATGGAAGGATATTGAAGCATGAGTGAATGAATACCATGTTGTTATCTTAAGATCATGGGTAAGTAACTCAGAGACTTGAGTGCATTTTGTTAATCTTCTCTCTCTCTCTCTCTCTCTCTCTCTCTCTCTGGACAATATGAAGCTCAGAGACTTGAGTGCATTTTTTATATTTTCTGTTTTTCAATGTATCCATGGCAGCATCACATCTGTTTACTTTGATGGAATAATTTGTGCTTTATGCCACTCAGTGACTTGACTTGGGACTTGCCTGTGAATTCTCACATTCTAGCCTCGTATCTATGTAACCGATTGCAAAAAATGTTTGATTGTGGTTACAAGTCACAATACATTGGTGGCCAGAAAGAGAAATTTGTCAGGTACATAATGTACATTGTATCTGTTACTCCTTGCATTTTGCTTTCCATATTTTCCTTTTTTTTCTTCTAAAGACTGATTGTCAACATATAGGCCTTATTTGAGACTTTGGGTCGACTAAAAAACTCAAAAGCTTTGCTTAATGAAACCATATTTACGTAATGTAGAACACTAGATTTCACCACTTTTGAGCTTGGAATTGACAAATTTTCTAGTAGTTTGCAGCTGATAGCCTTAAAATGTTTTCTTTTTTCCAACAGATACATTGATTAATGTTCTTTGTTTCCCATAAGATACATCTTTCTAGAGGTCGTGATTGAACTAGACCATATTCAATTACCCTGTTTTTGCTTGATTTGGCTGCGTTGGGTGGTTATGTAATCCCTGAAAACATACAAGTATACAATTAGGACACTAACCTGTGTCATACATATATCATATCTCAAATAGAAAAATGGATATGGATTCTTGTTATTACAATGATGTATTGTTATTCTCTATTATGACTTGGCATATGTTGGTACCTGTAGATTGGATGACTTGGACTCGACAATGTCGATGAGTGCTGATACCAGTAAAATGAAGAAATCTGTATTTCATATTGAGGCATTACCTTTTACTGGGAGAAACAGAAAGGCAACATCATCAAAATCATTGAAGTATGGAATTCAGAGGGGATCAGACGGACTAAAGACATTTGGTAGAACATTAAGAACTGGGGTCACCCGTGCAGTGTTCCCGGAAGATCTTAAAGTGTCTGATAGAAAGATATTTGACCCCCAAGACAAGTCCCTTCTGTTATGGAACAGGCTTTTTGTCATATCATGTATCTTTGCAATATCCATTGATCCTTTGTTCTTTTACCTTCCAATCTTTGATGAGAAACAAGATTGCCTCACTATTGATAGAAACTTAGCAGCCACAACTATAACTGTGCGGTCATTAGTAGATGCTTTCTACCTTATTCGCATGACTTTGCAGTTTCGCACAGCTTATATTGCCCCATCATCTCGGGTGTTCGGAAGAGGTGAACTTGTGATAGATTCTTCACAGATAGCAAAGCGATATCTACACCGCTATTTCTTTGTCGACTTTGTTTCCGTGCTACCCTTACCACAGGTCTGAAAAATCTGTTTAATTTCTCTTAGTCCGCATGCATTTATGAATATTTGTTATTGTTCTTGACACACTGACTTTGCTGCATATTGTACATTAGTATCTAAACTTTAGGACTCCAATGGCTTAATACTATACTGTAAGCTAATTTGGATGGCAATAAACTTTGGAATAGAAAAAGATGGCTCTCTTATCATGTTTGTTCATTACTACAGATTGTGGTTTGGAGATTCTTGCATGGAAAAGGGTCAGAGGTATTGGCTACGAAACAGGCATTGCTATTTATTGTCTGGTTTCAATTATTGCCAAGATTTATCCGCTTACTAGCTTTAAATTCAGACCTTAAAAAGAGTGCGGGCTCTTTCGCCGAAAGTGCTTGGGCCGGGGCTGCATACTATTTGCTCTGGTTTTTGCTGGCTGCTCAAGTAAGTATTACTCTCATGTTACATAAGCGTGCTGTTGGACTTCATATTTCATCTCCTTCGAGGTTTCTGTATAGCTCTCTCCTTGCTTTTTGTGGAGTTTATTAGCTTGATACCCATTGTTGGCTTGGGGTCCGTGGTTGTCTAACATGGTATCAAATCCTTGTTTTTAAGAGGTCTGAGTTCGAAACCACCAATCCCCATTCCTCACTTATTTGTTTGTTTGCAAGGTGCATGGTGGGCTGCACTTACACATGATTAAGTTTGTTGATATATATTGTTGGCTCATTTCCTGAAAACTTAAGACATTGGGTTTAGTGGCTGTCTAAGAGGCAAGTACAAGTATATAGGGGAATGATCTGACTGAATCTTCATCACAAGCTTAAGTTTTTATTATGGTTTAAGCCTTTACTTCTCATACATTTTTATTTTCTGAATACTAGTAGCTCAAGTATCTTGTAGGGTGTCTTAACCAATATATTGAAATTTTTCAACCATTGTTCGATAAAATTTAACAGGTCACTGGGGCTGCCTGGTACTTGTTAGCTGTAGAGCGCTATGACACATGCTGGCGGGAGGCTTGTATTGAAAGTAAAAAATGTTCGATAAACTACTTGTACTGTGGCATTTCTGAAAATATCCCAGGATACAAAGAATGGTCAGATATCAGAGTGGAAGTTCTTAATAAGAGCTGCACAGCTGAAGGTGACATTCTGCCATTTAATTTTGGAATCTTTACAGAGGCGATAAGTTCAAAGGTCATTGCATCCACAGAATTTTTCTCCAAATTTTTATTCTGTTTGTGGTGGGGACTGAAAAATTTAAGGTATGATACTCATTTATCAATATTTTTTAAAAATAATTATCTCTGATATATGTATACTATAGCTGATGCTCTAATACCAAGGAAAAAGTGAATAATTACACCATTCTTTTTATTTATACTTTTTTTTCCCTGCTGAGATTAGTTCAACTTCATTTTCCCATTGCAAGCCTCCTTCTTGTTACTGCCTGTGGTGATGATACCCCAGACTACAGATGAGTCTCCATATGGTCTTGTTACTTCACCTATGCCTCATCTGTATGCATACCTTATAAAAATAAGCAACATCTCTGCGGAAGAAAGTTAGTGCAGAGAAGGAGGAGTTTGTGTAGGCAGGATTTCTTCCTTGTGCGTTTAGATAAGCTTCAATTCTGTTGCAAATTGACATCATATGCTTTGACTGTTGTTCTGTGAAATCTGAAACTAATGCATCCTTCATATGCAATGCTCATCAACTTTTAAGCCATCTTCTTTCCGTCCAAAGTTCAGTTAATATTTTGTATTGTTAAAGTGCGCAACATGTTTTCATTTCGGTTTTCAAATCTGATTAATTTCAGCACATTGTTATTTCACTTTTTGCAGTACACTTGGCCAGGGGCTTGAAACCAGTACCTTTGCTTTAGAGATTCTATTTTCCATAGGGATAGGCATTTTTGGCCTCATCCTCTTTGCACTTCTGATTGGAAATATACAGGTGAGGCATAAATTGATCTTATGGATGCTTCATATACGTCCTTTATTTTGGAAATGTTGGTTGAAGATGAGGATGCTCAAGAGAGCCTTTGCTTTCATGATGGGAAGTGTTGGTTATTGTTGATCCGAATCATTATTATGATGTTCCACCAATTAGATTCACCAGAAACTATTTTTATGGAACAGACCATAATTCTGCAAACTTGTTTCCGCTTTCTACTTTGTATGTGGTTCCTAACTTTAAGCCATAGAAAACTGATACATCTAATAAATTTCACCAGACCTACCTTCAGTCTCTCACGATTCGTCTCGAGGAGATGAGGATTAAAAAGCGTGACTCTGAGCAGTGGATGCACCATCGCTGGCTTCCACAAGATCTTAGGGAAAGAGTTCGACGCTACGATCAATACAAGTGGTTGGAGACTCGAGGTGTAGATGAGGAGAGCATTGTCCGGAGTCTTCCAAAAGATCTCAGAAGGGACATTAAACGGCATCTCTGCTTGAATTTGGTTAGAAGGGTAAGTATCCACACTTATGTCAATGTTCATTCTTATTCATTAATGTTGTTATGTTATTGCAGATATATGTTTACAAAGGCTATGTTTTAACTGATCAACAGTCTTAAGCTATACCCGTTTTTGTCCTTATCAATCTTATGCATGGAATGCACACATACATATCAATGCGCTTTGGTGGACAGCTAACTAGATGGCTCTTCCTTCAAAATGGTCAAGTTAAATTAAGGAAGCATGCTACTTTCTTGGCCATGGAGTTTAAGTTCATACAGAATTTTTCTGTTTTTCTTTAAATTTGCAAACTTCCCCTTGTACGATCTTTATAATTCTTCCATGTCGTCTTCTCATATTTGCGCTTCTGTATTGTGATGACGGTTAACTTCACACGGTCCTGACTCATTTATATGCAGGTGCCTCTTTTTGCCAATATGGATGAGCGGTTGCTTGATGCCATTTGTGAGCGTCTAAAACCAAGTTTATGCACAGAGAATACCTATATTGTGCGGGAAGGGGACCCAGTTGGTGAGATGTTGTTCATCATTCGTGGTCGCCTAGAAAGTGTGACGACAGATGGTGGTCGGAGTGGATTTTTCAACAGTGGTGTGCTGAAAGAAGGAGACTTTTGTGGAGAAGAGCTCCTAACATGGGCATTGGATCCTAAAGCTAGTTCTAACTTACCATCATCTACTCGAACCGTGAAGGCTATAACTGAGGTTGAGGCTTTTGCCTTAGAAGCAGAGGAGTTGAAATTTGTTGCCAGCCAGTTTAGGCATCTTCATAGCAGACAGGTTCAATACACCTTCCGTTTCTACTCCCAGCAGTGGAGGACTTGGGCATCCTGCTTCATCCAAGCTGCTTGGCGCCACTACAGAAGAAAATTGGCAGAAAAACAGCGTAAGGAGGAGGAAGAAGGCTTTGACTATAGCGAAGGAGATGATGATAATGATGATGATGATTATCGAGGCGGTTCTATTACAAGCAAGCTTCGTGCCACCTTCTTTGCATCCCGTTTTGCAGCAAAAGCACTTCGCGGTCATAGGCGTCGCAGTGCAGGTAGCACAGGTATCATGGATAGCATGGGTAGCATGGGTAGCACGGAGCTGATGAAGCTGCAGAAGCCCCCTGAACCTGACTTCTCAGCTTATGATGATAAGAATTGATATCCAAAATCCAAGAGCTGTATAAAATATATGATTTTTGGTGGCAGTTTATTATATGTTCATAGGCTTGATGTGTCATCAAATCAAATGGATGCCAACATTATGTGTCATAAAATAAAAATCAAGAAAAAGAACTCTTCTTTCAAAAGTTGGAAAAACCAACTTTTTCTGCATATGGAGAAAGCACTTTATATGCTCATCTCAATCCATCTCAACTCAAATCTCGGACACGATGGTCTTTCCCAATACAGAAATGGTTAGTTTTCTACTTTGAGAAACAAATGAGTTATTTTGCTACCGGTTTTCATTTTGGGTCATTTCACCATAAAAATCCCGAAAAAAAAACATCATGCCTTGATTACATATCATAATATGTTCTTCCTTTCATAATATGTTTTTGCATTACGTATATACACTTTGGGCTTTGGATTTAAATTCTCAATGCTTGGGTAGTTTTAAGTTGGTAACATTGCTAAAGGAATTTTTTCTTTCCTAGAAACTTCAAAATCTTATACATATCCGCATCTTTTATACACAATTTCAGAAAAGCAGATTGCAGAAGTAATGCATTGCCAAAATTCGGGAGAAACTGAGCCAACATTAGTCTTAAACCACACACCACTGATCCAGCAATGTAAATGGGAGCACATATTCAATATATAACAGATAATGTTGTTGTTTATCAAATGGGAGCATCCCTATCGTTGCCAAATTTAGGTTCTTTATATCTTCATCAAGCAAATTTCCCGAATGTCTTGTTCCATTTATTCATTTTCACAAGGTTCTCAACCTTTTTAAGATATTTTCCTCATAGTGCCAAACTTGCAGTGTGCTCAACATCATAACGGAAACAAACAAAACCCAAAGACCAAAAATCCAAACAATATCTACTTCAAAACCTTCCACAAATTCTCATCGACTTTTCAACAAATCCAAACAAAAAGGGCAAAAACACTTGCGGAAAATCAATCTCCAAGCGGGTCTTTCCATTTTCAAGAGCATAAGCAAGCGATTTTGCAGCGTCAGTGACAAGAACTTCATAGGACTTGGGCTTGTAGACTGAAACTCCGAACTTGGGATCAAGACTTGAAGCTGAAGAGCCTTTTTCAGCGCATTGGATTCTTTTGTTATTAATCAAGGGGAATTTTGGAAGCGTTTGAAAAGTTGATAAGCTGAAGAGGCAGTAGCAGTTTTGGGTAATGAAGAGAATATGGCGGACCTAAGAATATTTATACGGGGTGGGCTAATTAATTTTGTTTGTTTGTTTTGGGATCAATTATAAGCCCTATATATATATATATATATATATATATATATATATATATATATATATATATCTCTCTCTCTCTCTCTCTCTCTTCGCACGTGCTTCCACGCTTGCGAGAGGCATTTTTTTAAAAAAAATTTAAATTTATTTTAGAATTAAAAAAGAAAATGGGTAGTTGTGTTTCATAAAAATAGAATTCATTATCTGATTTTTCTTTTAATTTTAATTTTTTTAAATATGAAAAAGTGTGAATTTACTATATTATCATCATTTCATTAATAATTTCAATTCTTAATGTTTGCATTAACCAAGGGAATTTTATGGTATTTTGAATGTTTCACCATTTTCTGCTTTTTGTTATATATATATATATATATATATATATTAGTTTTGCTCACATCAAGATGACAGGATTTTAATTAAAACACGGATATATATGTATTAATTGACAAAACTTAAAGCCACGCGCATCAGCACTTTGGTGTTTTTTTTCACGCGCAAGTGGCAGCCACAACTTTAATGATTATTGAACTAATTAATATTATATAAAATTGAAAAGGTGGGCAACTTAGAGCATCCATAGTGGGGGGTGTATATGAGAGTGTATGTTAAATATACACCCCTTGTCACCGGAATCGTCTCCAATTGGGAGATGTAAAGGAATGTAAATATACATACCATGAAAATGTAAAATAAAATAGAGATTTACATCTATTTTTACATCCCTTACAGGCACGACCCACCCGAGAAAAGAGAAGAAAAATGAAGAAAAGTCATCATAAAAAATTGGGACCCACGGCTACAGTAATTGCTGGAAAAAAAAATCACATGTTGTTTGCTCATTTGTGGTTTTCATGCTCCCCCAATGTTTTTGGATGAAATCATATCTTCTCCGAATTTAAATATTTTTAGGTCTATTTGTTTGAAAATTTAAAATTAACCTAATACAAAAAAAATTAATTTTATAAAGTAAACATAAAATACAAATTTAACACAAAAACGAATTAAGACAAACAAAACAATTATACATCTTAGATTTACATATTTTCCCATTGGAGCAAAAAACGTATTTACACCCCTTGGAGGTGTAAAGAGTATGTAAAAGTGGTTTTACACCCCCGAATTTACACCCCCCATTGTGGATGCTCTTAGGGCAGCCTGAAGGTTTGCTTTAATTAACTGTTCAACGCCTCCATCTTCTCATAAAGATCTTCTCAACATCTTTTTGACGTTGACATCCCCATCACAAACATAGGGATACTATTCTCTGGTTTTTACGATTTTTTTTAATTATTGTTTTCACTGTAATCGTTTCATGAAGATGGATTACAAACATAGGTATCAAACAAACAGTGAGAATTGGTTTCAAAGAGAGAAAAATGACGAAAAAAAAAAAGAACAGAGAAAAATTGAGATGCCAGATATCTCTCCCATCCCTCCCCCCTCCTTCTTTCTTTTTTTTTTTTTTTTTAATTTTCTTTCTCTTTCTTCTACTTCTCTCTCTTTTCTTCTTCTTCTTCTTTTTCTCAGTCTCCATACTCTCTCTGTGTAAATTTGGTTAAATGCCAGATGCCAGATACTGAAGGCAGAGATTTGGGAGGGAGGGATTATAGAAAATCCCAAAATTTCACAACCCAGAAAGGTTCACAACCCCCAATTAAATTTGTCAACTAATTTCTAGGTTATGATTGTATATGTACTGCCATTAAGGGGTGTGTTTTCTGGAAGGTTGTTGACTTGTAGAGAAAAACAAAGAAACACCCATCGCAATCCACAAATTATCAAAATCCATTGTCCATTTGATTTAGATAAATTTTTACAAGTCATTGTTCTCATAGCTTTTTGACTGAAGGAAAAATAACAGGCTTAATGAAATGTTTGGAAATCTAGAAATTAAAGAGGCATGTGATGCATTTTCCACTAACTTTTTTACTCGGAGAAAAAACAACAGGCTTAACGAAACCATTGTTCTTTGGGCTTAAGCCCTTTGTTAAGAAGGGGAAGAAGCAGAGAAGAGGGAGAGAGATAGAGATATGGAGAGAAGAGAAGAAGAGAGAGAGAGAAGACGAAGAAAGAAAAAGAAAGAGAGGGAGAGAGACAGAGAGAAGGGAGAGTGTGAGGTAATCGAGAGAAAGAAGGAGAGAGAGTATGATAATTTGATATAATATTAAATTAGTTTAATAATCATTAAAGTTGTGGCTGCCACTTGCACGTGAAAAAAAACACCAAAGAGCTGATGCGCGTGGCTTTAAGTTTTGTCAATTAATACATATCAAGGCTGCAATACCATTAGATTGATCTAACGTTTCACCTTTAATATCCACATTTGAATTAAAATCCAGTCACCCTGATGTGAGCAAAACTATATATATATATATCAAAAGCAATATCTTCTTCAGATTTATTAGCCTTTCTGCAAGCGCTTTCGAGCTTGCGAAGTTGCGAGAGGTTTTTTAATAAAAAATTTACATTTATTTTAGAATTTAAAAAAAAGTAGCTGTGTTCCATAAAAATAGGACCTATTATCTAATTTTGTTTTAATATGAAAAAAATGTGAATTTACCATATTATCCTCATTTAATTAATAATTTCAATTCTTAATATTTGAATTAACCAAGAGCATTTTCTGGTATTTTGAATGTTTCACCATTCTCGGCCTTTTGTTATATATATTAAAAAAATAATGGGTAGTTGTGTTCCATAAAAATAGGACATGTTGTTGAGGTCTTTCCGTTGGAAGGCTCATCCGGGTTTGTTAATTCTTGGATCACCATAGAATGGTAAATCAAGCCTTTGTTGCCCTTTTTTCTG
This sequence comes from Prunus dulcis, assembly GCF_902201215.1. Classification (NCBI taxonomy): domain Eukaryota; kingdom Viridiplantae; phylum Streptophyta; class Magnoliopsida; order Rosales; family Rosaceae; genus Prunus; species Prunus dulcis. Next base: position 7,419,099 of record NC_047652.1, on the reverse strand, counting down.
AGTTAGCAAGAACTAGGCCCAAAGTATCCCGAGGGAGAAGCAAGTCGCAGAGAAGTACTTTGTTCTTCTTACAGCGACTGCGTGCTTTGTGCGGATGTTTCTGGCAGCTTGACGAAGAGTTGAAAATGGTGCATTGATGTTACACAGACTTGGCATGAGAGTTTGCTTTGTGAATTAAGGTACTACTAGACTTGGCATGAGATGTTAGGTGTTTCAGATATGGGATGAAGCTTTTGAGAGAGAGAGAGAGAGAGAGAGAGAGAGAGAGAGAGAGAGAGAGAGAGAGAGAATGGGTGGCTTGAGTAGATTTCCAATAGCTTGACGAAAGCTTTGTCAGCCTCTTGGGTGGCTTGCCAGAAGAGAAAAAAAGGGAAGAAATGGAATAATAGAGCTTGAAATAAAAGGGTTCCAGAGGTGAGTGGTGATGCTTGCTCTCTCTGTATGTGTCTATGGGAGAAAACAAAAGAATATGGAAGAACACGACTTAAGATTGAAGCTTCTAGCAATGAGTAAGGATGTTCAGGGACAAGATCTTTCTCCACGCAAAAAACCGACATGCTCAGGGACAAGATCTTTCTATTTGCACAACAAGATGATGAGTCGTTTTGTGAAGCATGGGAGAGATTCAACGGGCTGCTCAATCAATGTCCTCATCATGGGATTCCATTGAAGCTTCAGATGCGAATGTTTTATAAAGGACTAACCCCCTCTAGCCATAATATTGTCACTAATTTTGCAGGTGGTTCTTATAAGACTAAAACTACAGAAGAAACATATGAACTCTTTGAGGAGATAGCAATGGAGACCCAACACACCGATACAAGAGGTAAACGAATTGCTGGTGGTTCTAATGATTCTTCCAGTGTGCAGATTTCCAAATTGGAACAAAAGCTAGATGCCCTCCTTGCATTGAACTCAAGAAACCCTTTGAAGGAAGTGTGTAGCATCTGTGAAACTCATGATCATCCTACCATTTCTTGTCCCTTTGGGGCTGCATATCCAGAATTTGTGCAAGAGCAAGCTAAGTTGGTGAATTCTTACAACCGAGGTCCAATAAATGACCCATATTCTCAAAGTTATAATCCAGGTTGGAGGAATCATCCAAACTTTTCATGGAGGAATACACAGAATCAAGCGAATTCCCCTTCACTTCAAAGGCCACAACAATCATCATCGTTGGAGGATATAGTGAAGCAAATGGCAATCAACCAATCCAATTTCCAGCAAACAACACAAGCTGCCATCTCCAAGATGGAAGTCCAATTGGGCCAGATAGCTACTGAAATAGCTCAAAGAGAACCTGGGAAATGGCCAAGTCAAACCGCGATCAATCCAAAAAACCAAGAAGCCAAGGCCGTTCATGTGCTCAGATCAGGTAAGATTGTTGATAACAAAGTTGGTTCTGATCTATCAAATGATGTTGTGGTTGTAGAGGATGAAGATGAAGAGGAAACCACAGCTATGGAAGGAGAACAACCCAAAACGCCCCAATCTGCTCCTAAGGCCAAATCTGATTCTCAGGAACCCAATCCATTTCAATTGCATAAAAGAGATGACAAATTTGTGCCATCACATCTTCATCAAGATAGATACATCCCACCTCCTCCATATATTCCACCGATTCCATTTCCAGGCCGCTTGAAGAAAGCAAATCAAGATAAGGCTTTTAAAGAGATTTATGATATTTTGAGTAAAGTTAATATCAATTTGCCCTTGCTTGATGTTGTTAAACAGATTCCTGCATATGGAAAGTTCATCAAGCACTTGATGACTCACAAGCTCAATTTTACCCCAAGTGAAGAAGTAAAGCTCAACAAGAATGTGAGTGCTGTGTTGCAAAGGAAGCTTCCACCAAAACTAGAAGATCCTGGCAGCTTTAACATTCCCATTAACATCGGAGATAAGACGGTTGGAAGAGCCATGTTGGACTTGGGAGCAAGCATCAATGTAATGCCATATTCAGTTTATCAGGCGCTTGGCTTAGAAGGGATAAAGAAAACCTCAATTCGTCTTGAACTAGCTGATCATTCTATCAAATATCCAAGAGGTATTGTAGAAGATATTTTAGTTCAAGTTAATACACTCATTCTTCCGCTGATTTTGTAGTGATGGATATGGAGGATAACCCATATGTAGACCGTGTTGATCCCATTCTCCTCGGGCGACCATTCATGGCCACTGCAGACACAATCATCAAAGTGAAAGATGGCACCCTCTCCATGACTGTTTTGGGTGAAACTGTTGAATTTAAAGTGTTTGATGCTCTGTCTCAACCTTCTATCACTCTTGATACTTGTTTTTCAATTGATGTTGTGGATCATGAGGTTTCTTCTAAAATTGTGCAGAAAAAGTCTAATGATGCTTTGGAAGCGTTCCTAACACAAGAAGAGGAAGATCTCTTTGAATCAGAGTTCCAAGAAGTGATGGCTGCCTTAGAAGTGTTTCAACCATACCCACCATCCTTTAGGCCACCACTTGAGCCTCTTGCATCATCCTCCACAAAATTGGAGCCATCCATTATCACCCCACCAAAGCTAGAACTTAAACCTCTACCCAATCATCTTAAATATGCTTATTTGGGTGCTAATGAAAACCTCCCTGTTATAATTGCTGCAAGTCTCACTTCACATGAAGAGGACAGTTTAATTGAAGTTCTGAAAGAACATAAAACAGCCCTTGGATGGACCATAGCAGACATCAAAGGAATTAGTCCAAGCATGTGCATGCACCAAATTTTAATGGAAGAAGACAGCAAACCATCTCGTGATGCACAAAGGAGGCTAAATCCCAATATGAAAGAGGTGGTTAGGGCTGAAGTTTTGAAGCTACTTGATGTGGGAATCATCTACCCAATTTCAGATTCTAAGTGGGTGAGTCCTGTGCAAGTGGTTCCAAAGAAGTCCCGAATCACCGTTGTAAAGAATGAGAAGAATGAGCTAGTTCCAACACGCACTATCACCGGTTGGAGAGTTTGCATTGATTATAGGAAGTTGAACACATCCACGAGAAAAGATCATTTTCCCTTGCCTTTTATTGATCAAATGCTTGACCGCTTATCTGGCCATGCTTACTACTGTTTTCTTGATGGATTTTCAGGTTATAATCAAATTCCCATTGCTCCGGAAGACCAGGAGAAAACCACGTTCACGTGCCCATTTGGTACATTTGCTTATAGAAGGATGCCATTTTGTTTGTGCAATGCTCCAGCAACTTTCCAAAGATGCATGATGGCAATCTTTTCTGATATGGTGGAACGATTCATGGAGGTATTTATGGATGATTTTTCAGTTTTTGGTTCATCTTTTGATGATTGTCTTCACCACTTGTCTCTAGTGCTTACAAGATGTCAGGAAACAAATCTGATTTTGAATTGGGAGAAGTGTCACTTCATGGTAAGACAAGGAATTGTGCTAGGCCATGTTGTTTCAAACAAGGGAATTCAAGTGGACAAAGCCAAGATAAATATCATCACAAATCTACCACCCCCTTCCTCTGTAAAAGGAGTTAGAAGCTTTCTGGGCCATGCCGGATTCTATAGAAGGTTCATAAAATTTTTTTCAAGCATTTCAAGACCATTGTGTAATCTCCTTGCTAAGGATGCTGTTTTTGAGTTTGACGAGATTTGCATGGAAGCCTTTACGACTTTGAAGAAAGAGCTAACTTCAGCCCCTATTATCATAGCTCCAGATTGGTCTTTACCATTTGAAATAATGTGTGATGCCTCTGACTTTGCTATTGGTGCAGTTTTAGGTCAAAAGAAGAACAAGCTTCCCCATGTGATTCATTATGCAAGTCGGACCTTGAATGATGCCCAACTCAATTACTCCACAACAGAAAAGGAGTTGCTTGCTGTGGTTTTTGCTTTAGAAAAATTTCGTCCTTACCTTGTTGGTTCTAAAGTAATTGTTTATTCTGACCATGCAGCTCTTAGATACTTGCTCACTAAGAAGGATTCCAAACCTCGCTTGATCAGATGGATTCTCTTGCTGCAAGAGTTCGATTTGGAGATTCGAGACAAGAAGGGATGTGAAAATGTGGTGGCTGACCATTTGAGCAGAATTGTGGTTGAAGAGCAAGGAGAAGCTGTACTACCATTGAATGAGACTTTCCCAGATGAACAACTATATGTTGCCCAAGTCAAAGAGCCATGGTATGCTGATTTTGTTAATTATCTTGCTTGTGGTGTTCTTAGAAATGATCTAACTTATCAGGACAAAAAGAAGTTCTTTTCCATGGTGAAACATTATGTCTGGGATGAACCTTTCTTATTCAAGCATTGCCCCGATCAACTCATTAGAAGATGTGTTCCAGAAGAAGAACAAGAAAGCATCCTTAGGCATAGCCACGAATTGGCTTGTGGAGGCCACTTTGGAGCCAAGAAAACAGCACTTAAAATTTTGCAATCAGGTTTCTTTTGGCCTACTCTATTCAAAGATGCATTTAATTTTTGTGTTAAGTGTGATAGGTGTCAAAGGATGGGAAACATAAGTCGCAGGAACGAACTGCCATTGAAGAACATACTCTTTGTGGAACTCTTCGATGTATGGGGTATTGATTTCATGGGACCATTCCCATCTTCCTTTGGTTATACCTACATACTTGTTGCTGTTGATTATGTGTCTAAATGGGTGGAAGCCATAGCCACCAAAACCAATGATCATAAGGTGGTCCTGAAGTTCTTGAGGGACAATATTTTCACAAGGTTTGGTACTCCAAGGGCTGTCATTAGTGATGGAGGCAGCCACTTCTGAAACAAGCTATTTGAAGCACTCATGAAGAAGTACAATATCACCCACCGAGTCTCTACACCATATCATCCTCAAACTTCTGGTCAAGTAGAAATAAGCAACAGAGAAATTAAGCAGATCCTAGAGAAGGTGGTGAATAGTACAAGGAAAGATTGGGCTGCCAAGCTCAATGATGCATTATGGGCTTATAGGACTGCATATAAGACTCCCATCGGAATGAGCCCTTATCGCCTTGTGTTTGGGAAAGCCTGTCACTTGCCAATGGAGCTTGAACACAATGCTTTTTGGGCCATCAAGAAGTTGAATTTTGATCTGGACAAGGCCGGCCATGTTAGAAAGTTTCAGCTCAATGAATTGGAAGAAATTCGACATGAGTCCTATGAGAATGCAAAGCTATACAAAGAACGTACCAAGAGTTACCATGACAGAAACATTCAACGGAAAGAATTCACCAAAGGTATGTCAGTTCTTTTGTTTAACTCACGTTTGCGTCTCTTTCCCGGAAAATTGAAGTCTAGGTGGCTTGGCCCATTCACCGTGGTCAATGTATCTCCCTATGGAGCTGTGGAGATTCAAAATCCTAAAGATGGCTCGACTTTCAAAGTAAATGGACAACGTTTAAAGCCATTCTATGAGGGAGTGTCAGTTGGAATTCAAACTGGTCATGTGGTGGATCATCTTCCCTTCATACAATCAAGTTAGCTAATGGCATAATGTCTTGCCAAGACATTAACTAAGGCGCTTCTTGGGAGGCAACCCATGTGTTGAAGAATAAGGTGCTTGTTAGCGGTCGACCTAATCGCATCAAGAGGGAGTTTCTCTAATACTTTGTCTTAAACTTTGCCCTTATTATTCACATGTTCTCACTCATCCTTGTTATGCTTTAACATTGAGGACAATGTTCAATTCAGGTCTGGGGGGGAGGTTTTCAATTTTTGTTGTTCATTTGTGTTTACAATTTTCGTTCGCTTGTCACAATTTTTTTTATATTTTATTTTTTTTTAAAAAAAATCCAATGCTATGGAGCTGCCATTGAGATTTTCATATCAGAAATTTTACACTTCACAAAGCTTTTGCTCTTAGAATTCTGGTGGCTAAAGTACCATGCTCAGATTCTTGAAGGAAAATAGTGGAGACTACCCTAGTGAGCTATTTCGAGCCTAATTGCTTTCTTGAGAGGGTTTAAAGTGTTTCTATTCCTCATCTCTACTTATTTTCTTCAATTCAGTATAAATGATCTCATTGTTCCATTTTGGTTGAATACTAAGGATGATTCTCTTTGCAGATATCAGGTGCGTGCTCTCACCCATGAATGAACTCATTGAAGTGATGCTAGGCTCTGCATGTATAACCATTTTATGTGCTTTCTTTTCACCCTACCCATTCGTGTGTTCCATCAGCTCTCTTGCAGCCAAACACTACAAGCCTTTTTCTTCTATCACCCTCATAATTCCCCTAACTTTGTATCTCAATCAGAGATATTTAACCTATTATAGCCATACCCTATAGCTTAGAAATATACCAAGGTGTGCCAAGATAAAGTTTGAAGCAAGGAGGTTGCTGCCACCTGCCCAAATGTAAATTGGTGCGAATCTAAATAAAAAAAAAAAAAAAAAGAAAGATAAAGAGAAAGTGTTTCGATTTGATCTAAATGTGAAATATAAAGTCTATGCCCGATGATGCTATGAAGTTGCAGCCATACCATTCTAAATCAATGACACCTTGCAGATCAATGAAGAATGCAACCTTGGTATGTTCTTAAGTTAGTTGTGTTCCTTCCAATTCTTCCACTTCCCTTAACCTTAGCCTTTCATTACAACCTTGTGAAAGACCTAGCTGATCTTTGAGGATGTATTCATGGGTGCTGGTATGTATGTGTGTATCTCTACTCTTAGTATTTGATTCCCTTCATGAGATCTAACCAAATATTGTGCTTCTATTTCATATACTCACTTATGCTTGTTTGAGAGAATAAAACCATAGGTTCTGAGTGATTGAGTGCTAGATGTGAGAATTAGAGTTGAAGCATGTTCTTCCTTCAAGATTTGAGTATGTTTACTTTGAAGCCGGGTGCCTTTGAGCTATAGCTTCCACTTTACACACTTATTGATCATCTATCTTGGCAACTCTATGGTGTTGGATGCATGATTAAAGTTTTCTTTCATTAGTTGTTTTCAAAGTTAGTTTTCTAACCTTTTGGTGTTAGAGAGTCAGTAAAACGTTTATGGGTATCGTTTCTGTTAAACCCTCAGGAGACACAACTCTTCCGATTAGGGATGCCGAGAGGTTTAAAGGCTTGTTGCATATGCACATTGCAATCGAGTTACCTACAGAAGTGGTTTAGTTAACTTCTTGTTTTGTTTTCAACTTTATTCTTTTTTGTTTTGCTCGAGGACTAGCAAAATCTAGGTCTGGGGGTATTTGATCAGTTCACAATTGTATATCATTTTGTACCCTTCTTGCTTATGATTTGGTTATGTTATTGAGTCAAACGTGTGCTTTTAATCCCTTTTCTGTTTATCATTCAGTTCATTGGGCCTTAGGTAACAATGGTGTCTTTGGATAAGAAAAGATGCAAAATGGTGCAAAACCGAGCAGACTGGGTTAGCAACTCATTTCGGCCTTAACATCTTTCTCCGAACTTGGATTGGCCCAAATAATATGTAGTTGGAAAGATGAGAGTCTGAACTTCAAGATGGACTACTCAAATGCATCAGATAATGAAGTTGAGCCCAATTTGTGAGCCCATATGCACACCAAGCTCAGGATTGCAGTTTCCAGTTGTTGAGCCTTGGATACTTTCTTTGAGCCATGTGACTCACCACAGCTTTCCTTGACTTTAGACCTGACATGTTGAGCAATTAAGGGAGCAATTGAGGGAGCAATTAAGGGAGCAATTGAGGGAGCAATTAAGGGAGCAATTAAGGGAGCAATTGAGGGAGCAATTAAGGGAGGTCTTTCCTTGACTTTAGACCTGACATGTTGAGCAATTATGGGAGCAATTAAGGGAGGTGTGTCAGCTACTCAAGTGCAGAGGAGTCACTCCATTCACCAATAATTCACTCCAGCCATCCTATATCACTTCATTCAGCCCAAAATCAGGGAGAACTCCAACAAGCCTTCCTTCCATTTCCTACGAATTTGTTCTTTCTCTGCCATCACCAACCACCCAAACTCATCCCAAATCACCTCTTTAGTTGCCATACTCTAGACATGAGAAAGTTCTTGGAGTAGCATTAGAAGTGGAGAAGCACCTGGAGAAGCCTTGGAAACCACAAGCAACTTCAGAATTGGGTTTTTCTACTCTTATTGCATTCAATATGTTTTCTCATTTTTGCTTAAGTTTCATTTCCATTATGAGTAGCTAAATTCATAACTAGGGCTATAATGTAACCTAACATGAATATTCTGGGTTTATAAGTTGAAGTTTTGAGTTTCAAGTTTGATTCATGATTCATATTCCTATTCTTTATGCTTATCACTTAATATGCTTGTTTGGATGATTGATCACCATTAGAACTTGTATATTAGCTACCTTGGTTTGAATCAAGAGTAGACACCATGCTTTGATTTTAATTGAACTATGAATAAGAAAAGTATGTATGGACATTCGACAACAGGGATTATAACCCAGAATTGAATTGTTATGGTGAATCGAATGCCCTAGTATCCCAACCTGTTTTCCAGCCTACAAAAGTACTCTTTGTTACATTTGTTCACCTTGCTTTTGTTTGAAATTTCGTTTTGCCTCATTTGTTCAAAAATTACAACCACTCTTGCTTTAAATTCTGTTTTAGACTTAACCTCCTACTTTCTTGAATTTGGTAATCTAAGTACATAACTAATTTTAACTTCTCAGTCCTCGTGGGTACGACCTCGTACTTGTCTTGCTATACTGCTAATTGGCCCATACAATTGCGAGTTAACATTTTAACAACACCCGCCAGCAGATTCCTCGATGACACCAAGTTAGCTCGAGTCGCTCTGGCAGGATGTAGGGGACCGTAGTCAGCCAGATCCGCAATCCTGGCAGGTCTCGGGGACACATAGTCAGCCGAGCCGCAATCCTGGCAGGTCTCGGGACACCAAGTCTGCCGAGCCGCAAATCCTGGCACTCATGGTCCGAGCGTCCCCGAAACTCGTGAGGCAAGTCAAGTGCACTGACTAACTGAAATCGGACTGGATGTCCGTAGAGATCGGTCCAACTCTGGGTAATCACCAAAAATGAATGGGTACGAGGTGGTTTTAAAATAAATTCCTTTAGAAAAATTTGAATAATAACTGAAATCTCAAGTTGTGCTGCTGTCTCATCTGATTTCAACCTCAAACTCTGTTTCTATAACTTGTAAATAAGCAGCACAGACTTATAGAACTGTTACTGTACTGATCATGTTCAGAACCGTAATAAAACTTACTCAAGATCAAATAAAGAAATTTATCCAATAAATTCATTTCAAAAAAACTTATTTATATAAAATCAATATAAACTCATTTATAAAACTTATTTATATAAAATCACATCAAATCATTCATGAAATCTGATTTATGAAAGAAAATCCACTCACAGATGGTCCGAGCTACTTCGACCCTTCGAAGGTCTCTTTTTCAATCCTGTCGGGCTCCTGGTGCCTTACTCGATTGATTTGGTGGTCGAAAGTGAGAGAACGAGCTCCCAAAATTTTTTAGAAAAACTGTTGGAACCAGCCTGTTTCGTGGCAGTTTCCGGCTACTACAGTAGCGGATGGAGGCTGAGGAGGGGCAGGGCTGATAGAGGGAAGTGAGGTGGTTCGTTTGGGACCGGTATTGCCTGAAACGGTGGCCTGAGTTGGGAGAAATCGCTGTCTAAAGTTGGCTGGTCGAGATGGTTCGAGAGAGAAGAAAGCTGGGTTTATAAAACTGAACTTCGAAATATTTACAGTTCTGCCACTGAGACTCTTTTGACCATAACTCCTTCGTTACAACTCCGATTCGGGTCTACTCCGTGTCTACGGACTCGTTTCGCCGTGCTCTACGCAACGGCGTAATCGGAATTACCAAATTCTTTCCCGATCAAAAAGTCAACTTTTTCCTTATTAAATAATGCGAGGGTAAAATTGTCTTTTTGCTAAAAGATATTTTCCTTACTTTTTTAGATATTTTCTTTCTTTTTAGATATTTTGTTTTGGGTTATTACAATCTACCCCCTTATAAAAATTTCGTCCTCGAAATTTGCATCTCTGTGATTCCAAGCGGGGGAAGGATTACTCCTGCATCTGCAACTCAGGTTACTACACTGCAAATACCACTGAAAGCTAATTACTTTCCTTTCCAAAATCCGATACAGTTAGGATTGACTCTCTTGCTTCCTTAAATCTCACTATACCTTCCTCAGGCGATAATTATTGAGAATACTTATCTGAAGATCCTTCTTCTAGTATCTGTATAACTTCTTGCCAATCCTGGATTACTTAAAGTCTTTTTCTGCTTAATTCAATCAGATTCTTTATTTCCTACAATTCTTCCAGATTTCAATGAACCTTGCTTAACATTCTTTCTTCATACTGGGGTGATCCATACTATGTCTCGAGTAAGGCATCTATTGGAGACATCGAATCCAAGGAAATCCAACAACTGTCACTTAAGGCATACTCTCAACCAGCATCTTTTTACTCAAATCATTCTGAAACTGTAGTACATTATGTCTTAATAACCTTCCCACTGAGACTCTTTTGACCATAACTCCTTCGTTACAACTCCGATTCGGGTCTACTCCGTGTCTACGGACTCGTTTCGCCGTGCTCTACGCAACGGCGTAATCGAAATTACCAAATTATTTCCCGATCAAAAAGTCAACTTTTTCCCTATTAAATAATGCGAGGGTAAAATCGTCTTTTTGCTAAAAGATATTTTCCTTACTTTTTTTAGATATTTTCTTTCTTTTTAGATATTTTGTTTTGGGTTATTACAATTGGGGCCATGAAGTGGCAGCGAGATGGGCAAAATAATAAATTTTAGCTCAAAAATTGGCATTTGCATGGCATGGCTGGTTCTTCAATATGCATGAAATATCCATACTTGCCTGCTTGGTCGTAATCGTTTTGTTTTTCTTGGCAAGAAGATTAGCATGGTTTAGGCAACTACTACCTTGGTCATATATATATATATATACATACATATATACACATATTTAAACGTAACGATAAGCAACTTAAGGATAACCAGTTAAGAGTCTTCGAAATCACAGCCAGGTCTTTCCCGGGAAGGTTGGAGGGTCACAATGGTCCCGCTTAAAACCCAATCTTCGTAGACACCGAGGGTGTCGCCTTGAAAAACTTTCCTAGACACTGTAATATCGAAGTTTACTCACTGGGGTTACCAAAAGTTGGCTTATTTTGTGGCATGACAGAGAAGATAAGGCTTGGTTGAATTTTAGCCCAAAATAAGTTAGCTTGCATGATTGATGTGCTTGAGTGGCTAGACATGCTTGATTCAGCATGGTTGTGGTTTGCAAGAGTTGCATTAGTTTTATATACTTGATATTGGCTTGCATGCTTGGTTTTGACGTGTATATTTGGTATTGGCATGTATTCTTGGTATTGGCTTGGATGCTTGGCATTGGCGTGTACGCTTGGCATTGGTCTGTGTGCTTGGTATTGGCTAAAGTGACATGGTTTAATATAGCTTTTGAGTTATTTACCATGGTGGATGTGCTTGAGTGTTTGGGTTTTGGCATTTATGTAAGGACTTTTTTGTTCCAGCAGCTACAGATGGGTCTGAGCTACTGTAAAGAGCAAGTGGGTGGAGTTGCCCCCGTGTCTGAGTTCAAGAATTAGGCCCCAAGGATGCTTCGAAAGGTTCGTGGAGCCTTAGGAAACACCTTGGTTTCCTTTAACAACGAAACCAACAGTTTCTTACAGATGAATATCTTGGTTTGGCTTGAGATGCTCGTGGCATAGAAGCTAAGCATTCATGAGTTTAGCATTAGAGAGAGAGAGGGCTTGGATTTCTCATGAGCAGAGCTTCAAAGTAAGAGGAGATGGAATTTTGAGAGACAAAAGAGAGGAAAATATGAGGGTGAAAGAATAGGTGGTTTTAGTAAATTTTCGGCAGCTTGACGAAAGCTTCTTTAGGCTCTTGAGCGCTTTGCCAGAAAAGAAAATGGGAAGGGAGAGCTCGAAATTGAAGAGTTCAAGTAGTGAGAAGGGATGCTTACTCTCTCTGGATGTGGTTGTGGATGTAAAGAATCGGTTTCTCAACCCTTAAGTGCATCCTAGCCATCATGAAAAGATTCAATTTGCATGAGCTAGTAGCATGACATTCTTGGTATTTGATTGAATCATGGTGCGATGAACTTGGGGCATCATTTTGCTACAATGGTGACCATTTGGCATGATGGTGCATGGCTTCTTCACCCTACAACTCTTTCTTCTCTCTTCAAGATTCAAACCCATGGGTACTGTGCATCAGTATATAAGTCATATTTCGGAAGCTCGGATAAGAAAATTTCCTTGATGAAAGTTGTTCATCTGCTCCAGTACTATAGCCTGTAAAATTTGTAGAATTTGTCTAATGCCTCAAAGTTGATATGCAGCATCTGTTTTCATCCATGGCTTGTGAGTTTCTTGTAGATTTTGCTTCTACATGTGTTCTTTTTTTAATTTATGATGCTCGGATGATCGCACTTGCTTCACAAAATTTGCTCAAAATTATGTTGTTTATAACATATCCAAAATTGAAGATCATCCAGCCATTGTAGTTTGCCTTCATTTTTCTGAAGCATGTCCTTGAATTGATGTTGATGATGCCTTGGTTTTGCCTTGAGGAAGAAGAGGAGGGAAAAGAAGCCGAAATGGACTAGATGATGATGATAAGGAATTTATGGATTTTTTTTTTCTCCTGTTTGTCCTCAAAGTTTGAGACAACTTAACTTCGACACTTTTGACAATAAATTGACTAGTTCTATTTACCACTTCTTCATAAATAAATAAATAATTGTTGTAACTTAAGACTTTTGTTTTAGGAACCTCGACGTACGAAGGAACTTTATGAATCAACAAACATAAAAGAATGGGAAGATCTAATGCCTAACCCCGGTTACAAGCATCAATTAGAAGAGAATCATGATTAATATTGTTGTAACTTAAGACTTACAAAAGGCAGAGAATGGTAAAACATTTGAAATAACAGAAAATGCCATTGGTTAATGCAAACATGGGTTATTGACCCAAATGGTCTCCCAAATATTGCTCGAATTTTATTTTGGTCTACAAACTAAATTTTTCATTTCAATAGTCCTTCAACTCCCTATTTAGTATCAAAATGGTCATACTGTCAAAGTTCATCAATATTCCGTGAAATCGAGGGGCAAAATCGTCAAAGTCTATCTATCCCTGCAACTCTCCCGATTCCTCTCTCTATCAATTATTGTATTGAACACTATTACTTCTCCGCCATAGAATGTGGTCATTTGTGCCTTTAGAGGCTCTCTTGGGGAAGATTTCTTCACATTGACACATGATGAACAAGCTATAATGAGCCTAAGAAATACTTCACATATAAGTTATAATAGACCTAGCTATATGTAACTTCCTACTTCTCCATGTGCAATAAACTGAACAAAATCATTTGCTGCAACAATGCCTTTAAATTTACAGAAATTGGATCTACGGAACCTCTTCTATGGGAACAGAGGAGCCAAAACCAGTTTGTTGAGGGAACAAATCCATGGATTTAAAGTCTCTAAGAGTTGTTGGCACATTCCTTGAATTTTCCAGAAATGGATAGACATGGGTGGAGCATTCTGACGAAACATCTCAGTCCATGTAGCAGCATCAACTCAATGAATCAAATACTATCTTAGGAACTAAATAAGAAGAATTCTAAAACCCTTTGGTAGACAGCTACTGGAAACATAAATTTTAAGGGCAGATTAGAGATGGGTATTCTGAGTTTAATTTTGGGTTTTTGCAATTTTGGAGTTGGAACTTCAATTATGCTTGTGATCGGGTATTACCGCTTCATCTACTTCCAGCCAACTGATGTCATGGTTGACTCTATCTTCCTTTCTTGTTCTCCAATTTCCTTCCTATTCATTGCTAATTCTGCTTTTGTGATAGGATCTATCTAGCTGGGAGAGGAGGTAGTGGGTTCTTGAGAAGTTTTTGGTGGGAGAGGAGGCTTGTGGAAGGGGGGAGAGAGAGAGAGAGGGTTTAGGGTGGTGGTGAATCACATCTCTTCTTTGTTCCTGGTCCTCCAACTACATTAAGTATTTATGGTGAGATTCAATTTTTAATTTTTTTAATTGATATTTTAATTAATATGGACAGTTTTACCCTTAAATTTAACATTAAAATTGACAGACTTTGACATATGACTGTTTTGATACCAAATGAAGAGTTAAAGGACCACTGAAATGAAAAATTTAGTTGGTGGACCAAAATGATACTGGGGCAATAGTTGGAGGACCATTTCGGTCAACAAAATATCAATCATTAAGAATTAAAATTATTAATTAAATGAGGATAATATGGTAAATTCACACTTTTTCATATTTTTTTTAAAAAAAATCAAATTATGAATCCTATTTTTATAGAATACAACTATACATTATCTTTTTTAATTCCAAAATAAGATAATGGGTCCTATTTTTATGGAACACAATTACCCGTTATCTTTTTTTTATTCTAAAATAACAAATCTAAAAGAATCAATTGGCATACGCGCACAAGTGTGCCAATGGGTAGTAGTTTAGTAATTGTTGTAGTTTAAGAACAATAACTTAATTCTGTTACTTTTTTTGTGAGAATATGAAGGTAAAAAGTCCCATTTTGAAAAGTTGAGAAACCTAGTAAGGGCTTATAAGGAGTTGAGCTACTCTCCCCCATTGCCAATTGGTTTTGGGGTGGAACCTCAACTTCATTTATGGTATTAGAGCATGTTAGCCCACGTGTGAAAGCCCAACGGCCACACGTACTCCACGTCACCCAATATGTGTTGTTCACTTGGTATGCTTGAAAATTCACCACACATGTGAGGGCATATGAGAATATGAAGATAAAAGTCTCACATTGGAAAGTTGAGAAACCTAGCAAGAACTTATAAAGGGTTGAAATACTCCCCCCATTGCAAATTGGTTTTTGGGTGGAACCTCATCTTCCTTCATTTTTTACATAATTATCAGGTGAGTGAATTGGGATTCTTGTAAGGGTAAAAACACCACAGACACTAGTGTGCTAATTCTATATAAAAAGTTTTCATAATTAAGTTTTTGTCCTTAAATTTCAATAATTAGTAAACTACATGATTCATATTGTAGCAATTGAATTTAGAGTGACCAAAGTGGAACTTAATCAAACTACAAAGACCAAAATCATAATTTGAGTTGTTACATTATGACTTTGTATTTGAAATACAAATATTTGAATTGTTTTCTAGTTGTTGTTGGTTTTAGTCGTCTATTGTTTAGGAGAGGCTTTCTGCATCCATTATATATTACTTTTTTCATGCTTTTTGTGATTTTTTTTTTTTCTTCTTCTTACTTGAACTACAAACCTTTTGTGTTTCCTCAACATTTTTAGTTGCAACACACATCTCATAGCTACACAAGATATCTAATTATATTTCTGTCCAAAAAAAAAATTCATATATAATCATATTTATTTTCCAAATCCAATTATGCCCTCAATTATAAGTGAAACCTTGAATGCCACAAACATTTTTAGTTTTATTTTTATTCTTGTCCTAATAGTTTAGGGCACTTTGGAAAGTTTGTATAATTGTGAGAAAAATTGGACTTTAGGCTTCCTTTGTTGGACTTCATTTAGTTTCGCCTATGTCTAAGTTGCTAGTTATTTCTTGTTTGGTCTTTTCTTTGGAGTTGGGTTCTTGCTTCTTTTTCCTTTTTTGCTTTCAACATTTTTTTTTTCATTTGTTTACAAATTAAAACTGAAAAATTAGAAACTGTAAACTGAAATGGTTGTAAACTCGCCTAAACTGAACAAGATCAATCACTGGTACGTATTTTTAGGTATATTAGTGATTTGTCCCTTGAACTTGTATCTAACTTTCAATTAATCCTCTATCTTTTTTTTTAATAGAAAATTAAGGATATGAATTCTCTTTTTTTTCCGCCAATTTCCCCTACCGTCTAAATCCTCAATATTTCATCAAATTTTCAATTAATTTTGTTTTAAAATTATTTGTTTGGAAAAAAAAAATTGAAGAAAAAGAAGAAAATTGACCACCAAAAAAAAAAAAAAAACACTGAACTAGCAATCCTATCGCCCCCCCTCCACCAGCTCTATCTCCTCCAGCACATCAACCCCATCACAACACAGCTAAAACCCTAAAACCCAGCCAAAAAAAAATTTCCCCAAATTGAATGAGTCTTTGTTTGAGAAAGGCATGGAAGTACTGATATGGAGGTGGAGGAGATTCAAGCCCAAGCCTGTAAGTTCCCAAGAATTGGCAACGGCAGCAGCAGAGCCACTAACCCAGCTGCCGACGATGAAGATCAAGACCCATCGTGCCTAGCCCTCAAGAGGACTGCCACTGCAGACGCCGACAACTGCTTCAGTGGGTGGCACTACTCCCGTATCATCCACGTCTCGAGGGCCTCCGGCTACAAAGATCTGCACAACAAGGTGTGGACTTCAAAGGGGCTCAGAGACCCATCTCCATGCGAGATCCACCCCTAGACCGCCTCCTAATGCCATCATACATACAACCACCCCATCCCCACCCGAAACTGATGCTAGTTTGGGTCTCAAGGTAGGTGAGAGAAGGTTGTGCAATCTAAGAGAAAGTGCCATTCTTGATAGTTTTTGTTTGCACAGAGAGAGAGAGAGAGAGAGAGAGAGAGAGATGGCAATGAAGAAAACTTCAGATGAAAGGAAGGCGTTGAAATATTTGAAAGGCAGATGGGGAAGAAGACCTCATCTGCCCAAAAATAGAGCACAACCCAAAGGAGCCCATGAAGCTGACTATGAGCCCATCTCAAGATCAAACCAAGGCTGAGTCATGGTTGTTCAAACCAAAACCTGGCAGTGTCTTCCCTGTGAAGAAGAGGTTAGTGAAGAGGATGATGTTTGATCAAATTGTCCAATGCTTTTGCTCTGTTTCAGATTATTCTAATAGTCCTCAGCAACTGCTGCTGGAGCCTCTGAAACCACCACATCATCAAACCCCAACAAGGTCATCAACAACCACGTTTACCGAAGCCCACCACCACAGATATGGAATGATTTTCTGTTTCTGTTTCTGCTGCTGGAGTATTTCAATTTTCTGTTGTTAATTTTATTTTATTTTATATTTATTTTTAATGTACAAAATGACTATTTTGCCCTCATTTTTAACAGCAAATTGAATGAAATGTTGTGTATTTAGATGGAGGGGGGAAATTAACAAGAAAAAAAGTTCGCATCCTTAATTTTCTTTTAAAAAAAAGAGTAAGGGGTTATTTGAAAGTTAGGTACAAGTTTAGAGGGCAAATAACTAGTATACTCTTATTTTGATATTAGATGTATAGTATTCTCATTGGCTAATAACCAACCAAATAAGGATTTTTAATTTGAATTTTGGTAGAACTTTGAAGTTATTGATTTTTGGGTTGTAATTATTAATTTATTAGTTACTAAACTTTGAAGTTTGATGGCATATCAAATTTTAAGATGATTTGATGTGCTAGAAAATTAAAAATAGGCTTTTTATTACAAATGATCCTTTACATTTACCAAATTATTGCGAATTGTCCTTCAGGTTTTTTTGTGACACTAATAGTCCTTCAGGTTATCATCCACCCATCAAAATAGTGCTTCTGTTAGTTTATGTTAAAATTGAAGTTAAACTCACGTGCTCATCCTGCTTTTTGAAATATAATCTCATCATTCCACTCAACCTTCGACCAAATCCAACTGTTAGAACCCTTTCCCTCCATTTCCTCATTGTTCTTCCATTTTGGCACCCCTATAGGATATAACCAACCAAAAAAAGTAAACTTTTGAAGAAATCGAAACAATCCAAGCTCAAGAGAAAGACCAACAATGGAGAACTCCAGAGAAAGACCAAACTCATGGATCAATTTGAAAAATAGAAGTCCTGCAAATTCATTATTCATGGCACATCAAATACAGAGTCCTCAAAAAACTATTGAACCACATCAGTACTCAAAAAACCAGTGCACCACATCGAAGACATCAATCTTGAGCAAGTCCTAACACAATATATCAAAATGAACTTCCCAAATCCTAACACAAAACATCGAAATGAACTTCCCATACAATACATCAAAATGAACTTCCAAGTCCTAACTCAAACTCTCCATGGTGTTCCTCTTTTTGCTGGGTTTGTGGTTTCGTGCCTTGGTTTGATGAAGAATGTTGTGAAAGAGGAGGCTGTGAACCCACTCTTGGTACCGATGTATGAGATTGTAAAGTTGTTGTCCTGTTATGGCCTCCTATTGCCACCTAAACATACTAATATACTAGTAAAATGCCAAAGAAAATGATATTATATTTTGACCATAGAAAAAATGACATATGAAAGTGAAAGAACCTTTAACTGTTGTTTCCTTTGCCTAACTGGCTTATCTTTGGGTTCCTTTCGCCCAATTTGAGGTTGCAAATCAAATCTCAACATTATTATGAATAATATACAAGGTCTCACCTGTTTATAACTTTTTATATTGAAATGAAATGTGCAAAGGAATTTTATACTTGTTTGGTAGCTATATTTGGGCTAGAGGTCCCACTGGAACCCCAAATAGAGAGGAAGGCCTGATGAGGAAATAGAAGGAAAAGTTTATATACTGCAGTTTAGAGCGTCAAAATGGAGGGCCGATGAAGAAATGGAGGGAAAGGGTTCTGTCAGTTGGGTTTGGTCAAAAAGGTTGAGTGGAATGATGAGATTATATTTCAAAAAGCAAGATGAACACGTGAGTTTAACTTCAGTTTTAACAGAAACTAGCAGAAGGACTATTTTGATGGGTGGATGATAACCTGAAGGACTATTAGTGTCACAAAAAAACCTAAAGAACTATTCATGATAATTTTGTAAACATGAAGGACCATTTGTGATAAAAAGCTTTAAAAATATATAGCAAGCTATGAGAAAAGTTTCTTATAATATGATTGATTTGATTACCTATTTCAGTTATTAAAAAGAGAAAATTTCTCTATAATGTATATAAACAAATATATATTTTCTCAATTGAAATTGCTCATCATATTGCAAGTGCTTCGCTTTTCATAATGGTGACTCTTTGCAGTTGGTTTGAAGGATTGCCTCATATTAATAAAGGTATATTTTTTGAGAATTATATATATATTTTTTATGAACCAATAAATAGATTTTATTTCATAAAAATAAAAAACGTATTTGCAAAAGATTTTTTTGCCTACAATTTTGTCTTTTTATGGCAGCTGGCTAGGTTAGTTTGCTGTCGTTGTCAAAGTAAAAATAAATAAAATAAATAAATTTGTAACTTCACGCTTATTGGCGCACTTAAAACCCGACCGTTGGAGAAAGAAACTTCATTTCCTCAAACCCTAATCCCCAATCGTTCATCTTCCTGTTCTCCGAATCAAGAATTCGAGTGTAGCCGCTCATTCTCAGTTACAATTCCAATTAACCCAAGAAATATTTTGTATTTTCTGTGAAGAACTCATGAAACGGAAGGCAGAGCAAGAATTAGAAGAAAGAGGGAAAAAGCAGAGGATGTGGTGGGGTGATGGAAATCAGTGGGAGAGAGGGGAGATGATCGGAGAAGGAAGCTATGGGTCTGTTTTTCTTGCTTTTTGGAAAAAACCCCTTTGGGAGCTTAATCTAAATGATACACCTCCAGCTCCAGTCATGGCAGTCAAATCTGCTAAGCTCTCTGATTCAGAATCCATTCAGCACGAGGCAGGCATTCTATCTGATTTTATAGGGTCCCCTTTTGTGATTCAGTACTTGGGTGAAGAAATCACAACCATTGATGACACAGGTGAAGAAATATTCAACTTGGCTTTGGAATTTGCTGCTGGAGGAACCCTTGATGGTCTGATTCAGAGCTATAGAGGTCATGGGCTGCCTGAGTCTGATGTGAGAAGCTACACAAGGTGCATACTTGAAGGGCTTATACATATTCACAATTGTGATTATGTTCACTGTGATTTGAAGTCGGAGAACATCCTTCTTGTTCCTAGTGATACTAGCACCAGTGGTAGTTCTAGTTTTGTGGCCAAGATTGCTGATTTCGGATTGACTAAGAGCACTAAAGATGATATGGATGGATGGAGAGGCGCTCCTAGGTATACAGACCCAGATACTTTGATTGATAATGTGCAGAAGCAGTGCCCTGATATTTGGTCTCTTGGTGCTATTGTGCTTGAGATGTTAACAGGCAAGCCCCCCTGGGATGTGGAGCCTGATTCGACACTTGATGATTTCCTGGACATGGTTGCTGGGGAAATAACTCCCAAAATCCCTACTGAAATCTCTGGTTTGGCAAGGGATTTTCTTATGAAGTGTATTATAGTCAACTCATGGGAAAAGTTTACCGCTCAAAAGCTCCTACTTCATCCATTTGTACAGGAGCCACAACCATCTGAACCAAGTCATGCCAAGGTGAAGGTGCTTAGCTCATCTTTGGGCTCTGAAGATGGTGCCTCTTGCTTCAAACCAATTGAAGATTACCGCACAAACTCTGCCCCTGTTCCCAGAATTCAGCCCTCACCGGGTTTTGAGATACCAGCTGGACTATAGAAATTGAGGTTCTATTTCACGATACAAACCTTACGATTCTTTATTCTTTTTTTATTTGTAAAGTTGATCGCTTGAAATTATTCATTTCAAGGTCATAACCACGAAATTGTACAAAATTATTCAAACATATATACGAGTTGTTCTTTACTTCTGCCAATCCTGATTTCTTTTCACTTGTATTAGTCCTTATTTTTGTTGCCTGTTTAGAATGACTGAGATTTATCCAAAAGATAGATTGAGTAATATTTGTAACAGTAGAGATCTGATCCAAGCACAAAGAACTTTTTGAGTGGCAAAACTGCTTTAGTTGTACCAGTTGGACCAGTTTTATTTTCTGATCATTCTGGTTAAACCAGTTTTTTGTTTGTTCGAGAACCACAAAGATGCCTACCTTTGTTTGTTTGTTTGTTCTAGTTGTTGTTTACTTATGCTAGTCCTGATTTCTTTTTACTTTTATGAGTCCTGATTTTTGTGTAGTTTTATTTTCTTTAGTAGTGTGTGCAGGTTCGTAGTTGTGAGATTATTATAATTCTGCTTCTAGGATATTAATCAGTTGAATGATGCAAGTTTGTAACTATTATAGCCCTGAGTTCTTTTTATTAGTCCTGTTTTGCCTAATTCCAGAAAAGGAATGGTGTCAGATTGGCTACTTGTACAGTCCCTTGAAATTCCATTGCACACACCGCAAGTGGCAAGTTTATAATTAAGCTACCAGCTAGGATTTAAATCTGATACGGTGTTGGAACCATTTGAATCTTCTGGACTCTCAATGTATACAGGTTTGACAAAAATTTGGAGCAACTCAGGATCTCCTTGGTTTGATAGTTTTGGAATGGGGCAGAATAGTATCTTGGCTTACAGATGTAGTTGGTCCATCATTTTACCATTTGTGTGTTTGTTAGGTCCTTGTTTTGCTAGTTTTGGCTTACAGATGGGTGTTCCCTTCATTTTATTATATACATTCTGGCTTTGTATTTTAGTCTTCCTATTGTTCAGGAGAGACTTTTTGCAGAATCCATTCAATGCCATTTTCCTATTTTTTTGTGATTTCTTTCTTCCTCCTCTTATAATTTACCATTTCAATTACTTTACTTATGCATAATCCATGTCTAGTTTTTGTTTACTTTAACTAGTCCTAATATTGCAGAAACTGAGGTCTTAAACCATTTGTTCAACAATGCCTAGAATTTAAATACTCATCATCCACTAGTTTGAAATTAAGTCATTTGTTAATCAATTAGAGTTGCTTCTATAGAATCACTGAGATTTATCCAAAAGGTAGATTACATTGTCTACATCTGTCTTTTTTTGGTCGAATCATCTATATCTTTGTCTAAGTATGACTAAACAAACATACTTAGAACTAATAACTAAAACATTGACAAGTAAAAGGGCTATCTGCTTTCCATCGAGGAAGAAGACATGGATGGTGTTTTCTTCTCTTTATTTTGTTTTCCTTTGTCATCTCTATGCATTCTACATTTTGGTCGATCTTCATGCTTCAGCCATTCAACTTTTTCCTTAATGAAATTTCCTACCAGACAATTCCCAAGAAGAATAGGAAGGTTGGCTGCAATGCAGAATTGAGTTAGCTCTAGCATTGTCAATATCTATCTATCTTTGTGCAATATATATGTATTGTCACATACTAAAAACAGGCTAACCATCATGACTTTAGGTATGGGGTGATATCCTGATGAATTCAAATATCTGACTTTTAGTTCAATACCTTGTTTGCTTAGCTCGGCCCCTGACTACAAAAGCATATGCTACACTGTGTGATGTGCTGGAACTTTTTGTTTCACTTTTAATTATCATAAATTCACTTGCCTTTGTTCAAAGCATAAGAAAAGTTGTATAGTTAGGAATTTGGCCTGTATAGAGTTGGCGTTTTAAAAATTACAAAGATGATAGATGTCTTCGAGATTATATGAGACTAATTTGTGGGTTCTTTTATTAGCGGAAGGGAGGTCGTTGTCCCTGTATATCCGGGTAAAAGCAATGTGGTATGTGTAGCATTTGATCAAAATTGATAAACATTGTTGGCTAAATTCCTAACAACTTAACCTTGGAGTCTCTTGACCCAAAAAAAATAATCTTGAAGTCTTAGTAGTTGTCTAATATGGCGTCAGAGGACTGGTTGCACAACGTGATGAGTTTGAAACCTCCAACCCCATTCCCTTGTTCTTTGTTGGTTTGCAAGGTGCAGTAGCGGGTGGGGCTATACCTATATGTTTCCATGTGTCCTATCTCTTCACTTCTCTACTTACAAGATGAGGCTGCACGTGGGGGAGGGTGTTAGCTAGACACCCATTCCCTAAAAATTTAAGCTTTTTGGTCCAGTGCTTGTTTACCAGTTCTAATGCAGTAAGATTGATATGACCAGCACAGCAAAGTGTTAGTTGCATACAAAAATGTAATATTTCGAACAAGGACAGTGCACAGCATTTATTCCGAGTTACGTACACAGTCGAATGATCTGACTGAATCTTCATGACAAGCTTAAGTTTTTATTATGGTTTAAGCCTTTACTTCTCATGCATTTTTATTTTCTGAATACTAGTAGCTCAAGTATCTTGTAGGGTGTCTTAACCAATTTATTGAAAATTTTCGACCATTGTTCGATAAAATTTTACAGGTCACTGGGGCTGCCTGGTACTTGTTAGCTGTAGAGTGCTATGACACATGCTGGCGGGGAGGCTTGTATTGAAATTAAAAAATGTAGGATAAACTACTTGTACTGTGGCACTTGTGAAAATGTCCCAGGATACAAAGAATGGTCAGATATCAGAGTGGATATTCTTATTAAGAGCTGCACCGCTGAAGGTGACAATCCACCATTTAATTTTGGAATCTTTACAGAGGCTATAAGTTCAAAAGGTCATTGCATCCACAGAAATTTTCTCCAAATTTTTGTTCTGCTTGAGGTATTATACTCTGATATATGTATGCTATAGCTGATGTTCTAATTCCAGGAAAAAGTGAGTAATTACACCATTCTTTTTATTTATACTTTTTTTTTTTTCCTGCTGAGATTAGTTCAACTTCATTTTCACATTGCAAGCCTCCTTGCTGTTACTGCCTGTGGTGATGATACCACAGACTACAGATGAGTCTCCATATGGTATGCATAAGATTACAGGCTACCACAGACTACAGAAGGTTACAGGCTAGCTAGTCTAGTAGCAAGAGCACCCTGAGCATGTTGATGGATATAGGGCCTCTGTGGTTCAAATCCTAGTAGCTTATAAGCTCGAAACATAATGAGGCAGAGAGAGGCTGAAACAAGCTTCATTAATGGTAAAGTAATGAACCAACTGTATCACTAAGTAAATTGAACAAGTAGAAGAAGAGGAAGAAATAAATCACAATTATCTGGAAAAAGAAAAATGAATTCGATTCTGTAAAAACAAGAAAGCCTCTCCTATAAACATAAAAGACCAAGGCCAACAACAGATATAAAGCAAGTCAAAAACTAATCCAGAATGTAACAAGCATCAGCTATGGGAAAATCCCTTGCATAGCAGCAAGTACCAACCAAAACAGCTGTTTTAATAAGAAGTAGCAAATCAAATAAAGTGTACACTCATTAGGGAGAGTGAATCTGCATCAGAAATTGGACAGAAACTTGAGTGATTGCATAGTTCTGTCATTATAAACTTGAAGCTTTGAAATGGTTAACTGCAATTAAGGGATAGTTAAGTGAGCAATCTTCCACCATCCCGGAATTAGGCCAAGCAATAAAAGGACAAATAGTCCCAAATTTGCTGCAAATCTTTGTGACACTGCAGAAGCAGAGTCTAGATTATTGAAATAAGTCATTAGTCATCTGATCTAAATCCTAGTAGCTTAATTAGGATTAGGTCGCAACTACTGGCGTGTGCACCTTGTTAGAGCTAATAAAGCACAAAGAAATCAGGGCAA
>NC_047652.1:7390827-7394607 GCF_902201215.1 Prunus dulcis | reverse complement strand
CAATTAAGGGAGGTGTGTCAGCTACTCAAGTGCAGAGGAGTCACTCCATTCACCTATAAATCACTCCAGCCATCCTATATCAATTCATTCAGCCCAAAATCAGAAAAAAAGAACTCCAACAAGCCTTCCTTCCATATTCCTACGAATTTGTTCTTTCTCTGCCATCACCAGCCACCCAAACTCATCCCAAATCACCTCTTTAGTTGCCATACTCTAGACATGAGAAAGTTCTTGGAGTAGCATTAGAAGTGGAGAAGCACCTGGAGAAGCCTTGGAAACCACAAGCAACTTCAGAATTGGTTTTCTCTACTCTTATTGCATTCAATATGTTTTCTCATTTTTGCTTAAGTTTCATTTCCATTATGAGTAGCTAAATTCATAACTAGGGGTATGATGTAACCTAACATGAATATTCTGGGTTTATAAGTTGAAGTTTTGAGTTTCAAGTTTGATTCATGATTCATATTCCTATTCTTTATGCTTATCAGTTAATATGCTTGTTTGGATGATTGATCACCATTAGAACTTGTATATTAGCTACCTTGGTTTGAATCAAGAGTAGACACCATGCTTTGATTTGAATTGAACTATGAATAAGAAAAGTATGTATGGACATTCCACAACAGGGATTAGATACATGCTTGGTTGTTTAAATTGTTCTTCTATGCTTAATGGGTTCCTAATGCTTAATTTAGATTAGACAACAAATGATCAAGTTAGGGAATTAGGAGCACAAGGTTAGGACCAGACACCATGGCCTAATCATACTTTAGCTAGAATCAATCTTTGAATCCGAATGAGACTTGTCACTTGACTCCTTATAACCCAGAATTGAATTGTTATGGTGAATCAAATGCCCTAGTCCCCCAATCTGTTTTCCAGCCTACAAAAGTACTCTTTGTTACATTTGTTCACCTTGCTTTTGTTTGAAATTTTGTTTTGCCTCATTTGTTCAACAATTACAACCACTCTTGCTTTAAATTCTGTTTTAGACTTAACCTCCTACTTTCTTGAATTTGGTAATCTAAGTACATAACTAGTTTTAACTTCTCAGTCCTCGTGGGTACGACTTCGTACTTGTCTTGCTATACTACTAATTGGCCCGTACAATTGCGAGTTAACATTTTAACAACAAATTTTGGCGCCGTTGCCGGGGACTGAATGAAAGTTCTTCCCTGGTTATGTACCCAAAGTTACCCTATTTTTTTAGAAGTACTAATTAACTCAAATTATTTTCTGTTTCAGGTAGTTTATGTCTAGTAATCCTTTCCTTGAACAAGTGAGGTCTTCATTCCAACGTTCGAGATCTTTGAACGCAGGGCCATCTTTGCAACCAAACCGGGTGATCTCTGAAATTCAGAATCGCCTAGAAAGAGAGTTAGCAACTGCAAAAGAGCAAGCCATTGCCACATTTGAAGGTCTTGCTATCCACACTGACCTCCCAGGGTCTTCACCTTCAAATTCTGAATCAAGTTCAGACCAAGAAGAAGAAGAGATGGCTGCCAATGAGTTCATGGGAGACCTTGATATCCCAACAATTCCAGCATCCCCTTCAAGCATCTTGCTGCCCACCGCAGCTCGAAACTATGAGCTTAAATCTTCTCATCTTAATATGCTCCCTTCTTTTTATGGTTTACCTAATGAAGATCCATTAACTCATATAAAGGATATTTTTAATGTTGTGAGCTCTTTTCCCTTGACAGGTGTGACGGAAGAGCAACTTCGAATGAGAGTGTTTCCGTACACTTTGAAAGATAAGGCTAAATATTGGTTGAATTCTTTGAAGCCTGGTTCACTCATGACTTGGGGAGCCATTCAAAAGAAGTTCTTGGAGAAATATTTCTCCACGCAAAAAACCGACATGCTCAGGGACAAGATCCTTCTATTTGCACAACAAGATGATGAGTCGCTTTGTGAAGCATGGGAGAGATTCAACGGGCTGCTCAATCAATGTCCTCATCATGGGATTCCATTGAAGCTTCAGATGTGTATGTTTTATAAAGGACTAACCCCCTCTAGCCATAATATTTTCACTAATTTTGCAGGTGGTTCTTATAAGACTAAAACTCCAGAAGAAACATATGAACTCTTTGAGGAGATAGCAATGGAGACCCAACACACCGATACAAGAGGTAAACGTATTGCTGGTGGTTCTAATGATTCTTCCAGAGTGCAGATTTCCAAATTGGAACAAAAGCTAGATGCCCTCCTTGCATTGAACTCAAGAAACCCTTTGAAGGAAGTGTGTAGCATCTGTGAAACTCATGATCATCCTACCATTTCTTGTCCCTTTGGGGCTGCATATCCAGAATTTGTGCAAGAGCAAGCTAAGTTGGTGAATTCCTACAACCGAGGTCCAATAAATGACCTATATTCTCAAAGTTATAATCCAGGTTGGAGGAATCATCCAAACTTTTCATGGAGGAATACACAGAATCAAGCTAATCCCCCTTCACTTCAAAGGCCACAACAATCATCATCGTTGGAGGATATAGTGAAGCAAATGGCAATCAACCAATCCAATTTCCAGCAAACAACACAAGCTGCCATCTCCAAGTTGGAAGTCCAATTGGGCCAGATAGCTACTGAAATAGCTCAAAGAGAACCTGGGAAATGGCCAAGTCAAACCGTGATCAATCCAAAAAACCAAGAAGCCAAGGCCGCTCATGTGCTCAGATCAGGTAAGATTGTTGATAACAAAGTTGGTTCTGATCTATCAAATGATGTTGTGGTTGTAGAGGATGAAGATGAAGAGGAAACCACAGCTATGGAAGGAGAACAACCCAAAACGCCCCAATCTGCTCCTAAGGCCAAATCTGATTCTCAGGAACCCAATCCATTTCAATTGCATAAAAGAGATGACAAATTTGTGCCATCACATCTTCATCAAGATAGATACATCCCACCTCCTCCATATATTCCACCGATTCCATTTCCAGGCCGCTTGAAGAAAGCAAATCAAGATAAGGCTTTTAAAGAGATTTATGATATTTTGAGTAAAGTTAATATCAATTTGCCCTTGCTTGATGTTGTTAAACAGATTCCTGCATATGGAAAGTTCATCAAGCACTTGATGACTCACAAGCTCAAATTTACTCCAAGTGAAGAAGTAAAGCTCAACAAGAATGTGAGTGCTGTGTTGCAAAGGAAGCTTCCACCAAAACTAGAAGATCCTGGCAGCTTTAACATTCCCATTAACATTGGAGATAAGACGGTTGGAAGAGCCATGTTGGACTTGGGAGCAAGCATCAATGTAATGCCATATTCAGTTTATCAGGCGCTTGGCTTAGAAGGGATAAAGAAAACCTCAATTCGTCTTGAACTAGCTGATCATTCCATCAAATATCCAAGAGGTATTGTAGAAGATATTTTAGTTCAAGTTAATACACTCATTCTTCCGGCTGATTTTGTAGTGATGGATATGGAGGATAACCCATATGTAGACCGTGTTGATCCCATTCTCCTCGGGCGACCATTCATGGCCACCGCAGACACAATCATCAAAGTGAAAGATGGCACCCTCTCCATGACTGTTTTGGGTGAAACTGTTGAATTTAAAGTGTTTGATGCTCTGTCTCAACCTTCTATCACTCTTGATACTTGTTTTTCAATTGATGTTGTGGATCATGAGGTTTCTTCTAAAATTGTGCAGAAAAAGTCTAATGAGGCTTTGGAAGCGGTCCTAACACAAGAAGAGGAAGATCTCTTTGAATCGGAGTTCCAAGAAGTGATGGCTGCCTTAGAAGTGTTTCAGCCATACCCACCATCCTTTAGGCCGCT
>NC_047652.1:7331452-7389228 GCF_902201215.1 Prunus dulcis | reverse complement strand
TGTCTTAAACTTTGCCCTTATTATTCACATGTTCTCACTCATCTTTGTTATGCTTTAACATTGAGGACAATGTTCAATTCAGGTCTGGGGGGGAGGTTTTCAATTTTTGTTGTTCATTTGTGTTTTTCATTTAAAAAAAAAAATTTATAAAACCAATGCTATGGAGCTGCCATTGAGATTTTCATATCAGAAATTTTACACTTCACAAAGCTTTTGCTCTTAGAATTCTGGTGGCTAAAGTACCATGCTCAGATTCTTGAAGGAGAATAGTGGAGACTACCCTAGTGAGCTATTTCAAGCCTAATTGCTTTCTTGAGAGGGTTTAAAGTGTTTCTATTCCTCATCTCTACTTATTTTCTTCAATTCACTCTAAATGATCTCATTATTCCATTTTGGTTGAATACTGAGGATGATTCTCTTTTCAGATATCAGGTGCGTGCTCTCACCCATGAATGAACTCATTGAAGTGATGCTAGGCTCTGCGTGTATAACCATTTTATGTGCTTTCTTTTCACCCTACCCATTTGTGTGTTCCATCAGCTCTCTTGCAGCCAAACACTACAAGCCTTTTTCTTCTATCACCCTCATAATTCCCCTAACTTTGTATCTCAATCAGAGATATTTAACCTATTATAGCCATACCCTATAGCTTAGAAATATACCAAGGTGTGCCAAGATGAAGTTTGAAGCAAGGAGGTTGCTGCCACATGCCCAAATGTAAATTGGTGTGAATCTATGCAAAAAAAAAAAAAAAAAGATAAAGAGAAAGTGTTTCGATTTGATCTAAATGTGAAATATAAAGTCTATGCCAGATGATGCTATGAAGTTGCAGCCATACCATTCTAAATCAATGACACCTTGCAGATCAATGAAGAATGCAACCTTGGTATGTTCTTAAGTTAGTTGTGTTCCTTCCAATTCTTCCACTTCCCTTAACCTTAGCCTTTCATTACAACCTTGTGAAAGACCTAGCTGATCTTTGAGGATGTATTCATGGGTGCTGGTATGTATGTGTGTATCTCTACTCTTAGTATTTGATTCCCTTCATGAGATCTAACCAAATATTTTGCGTCTATTTCATATACTCACTTATGCTTGTTTGAGAGAATAAAACCATAGGTTCTGAGTGATTGAGTGCTAGATGTGAGAATTAGAGTTGAAGCATGTTCTTCCTTCAAGATTTGAGTATGTTTACTTTGAAGCCGTGTGCCTTTGAGCTATAGCTTCCACTTTACACACTTATTGATCATCTATCTTGGCAACTCTATGGTGTTGGATGCATGATTAAAGTTTTCTTTCATTAGTTGTTTTCAAAGTTAGTTTTCTAACCTTTTGGTGTTAGAGAGTCAGTAAAGCGTTTGTGGGTATCGTTTCTGTTAAATCCTCAGGAGACACAACTCTTCCGATTAGGGATGCCGAGAGGTTTAAAGGCTTGTTGCATATGCACATTGCAATCGAGTTACCTACAGAAGTGGTTTAGTTAACTTCTTGTTTTGTTTTCAACTTTATTCTCTTTTGTTTTGCTCGAGGACTAGCAAAATCTAGGTGTGGGGGTATTTGATCAGTTCACAATTGTATATCATTTTGTACCCTTCTTGCTTATGATTTGGTTATGTTATTGAGTCAAACATGTGCTTTTAATCCCTTTTCTGTTTATCATTCAGTTCATTGGGCTCTAGGTAACAATGGTGTCTTTGGATAAGAAAAGATGCAAAATGGTGCAAAAACGAGCAGACTGGGTTAGCAACTCATTTCGGCCTTAACATCTTTCTCTGAACTTGGATTGGCCCAAATAATATGTAGTTGGAAAGATGAGAGTCTGAACTTCAAGATGGACTACTCAAATGCATCAGATAATTAAGTTGAGCCCAATTCGTGAGCCCATATGCACACCAAGCTCAGAATTGCAGTTTCCAGTTGTTGAGCCTTGGATACTTTCTTTGAGCCATGTGACTCACCACAGCTTTCCTTGACTTTAGACCTGACATGTTGAGCAATTAAGGGAGGTCTTTCCAGCAATTAAGGGAGGTCTTTCCAGCAATTAAGGGAGGAACATGTTGAGCAATTAAGGGAGGAACATGTTGAGCAATTAAGGGAGGTCTTTCCAGCAATTAAGGGAGGTCTTTCCTTGACTTTAGACCTGACATGTTGAGCAATTAAGTGAGCAATTAAGGGAGGTGTGTCAGCTACTCAAGTGCAGAGGAGTCACTCCATTCACCAATAATTCACTCCAGCCATCCTATATCACTTCATTCAGCCCAAAATCAGAGAAAAACAACTCCAACAAGCCTTCCTTCCATTTCCTACGAATTTGTTCTTTCTCTGCCATCACCAACCACCCAAACTCATC
Source organism: Prunus dulcis (assembly GCF_902201215.1). Taxonomy (NCBI): domain Eukaryota; kingdom Viridiplantae; phylum Streptophyta; class Magnoliopsida; order Rosales; family Rosaceae; genus Prunus; species Prunus dulcis. The sequence goes on along the minus strand of NC_047652.1, from coordinate 7,386,878 downwards.
CCAAATCACCTCTTTAGTTGCCATACTCTAGACATGAGAAAGTTCTTGGAGTAGCATTAGAAGTGGATAAGCACTTGGAGAAGCCTTGGAAACCACAAGCAACTTCAGAATTGGTTTTCTCTACTCTTATTGCATTCAATATGTTTTCTCATTTTTGCTAAAGTTTCATTTCCATTATGAGTAGCTAAATTCATAACTAGGGCTATGATGTAACCTAACATGAATATTCTGGGTTTATAAGTTGAAGTTTTGAGTTTCAAGTTTGATTCATGATTCATATTCCTATTCTTTATGCTTATCAGTTAATATGCTTGTTTGGATGATTGATCACCATTAGAACTTGTATATTAGCTACCTTGGTTTGAATCAAGAGTAGACACCATGCTTTGATTTGAATTGAACTATGAATAAGAAAAGTATGTATGGACATTCGACAACAGGGATTAGATACATGCTTGGTTGTTTAAATTGTTCTTCTATGCTTAATGGGTTCCTAATGCTTAATTTAGATTAGACAACAAATGATCAAGTTAGGGAATTAGGAGCACAAGGTTAGGACCAGACACCATGGCCTAATCATACTTTAGCTAGAATCAATCTTTGAATCCGAATGAGACTTGTCACTTGACCCCTTATAACCCAGAATTGAATTGTTATGGTGAATCGAATGCCCTAGTCTCCCAATCTGTTTTCCAGCCTACAAAAGTACTCTTTGTTACATTTGTTCACCTTGCTTTTGTTTGAAATTTCGTTTTGCCTCATTTGTTCAACAATTACAACCACTCTTGCTTTAAATTCTGTTTTAGACTTAACCTCCTACTTTCTTGAATTTGGTAATCTAAGTACATAACTAATTTTAACTTCTCAGTCCTCGTGGGTACGACCTCTTACTTGTCTTGCTATACTACTAATTGGCCCGTACAATTGCGAGTTAACATTTTAACAACAATCGCAATCGGCAAGTTATGGCTGACCACGGCAGGATGTCAGGCCGTGTTCGGCAGATCCGCGCCAATCCTGGCAGGTCTGGGGAGGGGGACGTCGATCGGCATAAATCTGGCGGGTCAGCGGGACGTCCTCCTGCGAGCGAATCCACGGCACTTCGTGTCCGGCGTCAGAAGCCGGTGAGCGGCAGTCAAATTGCAGCAGGACTGGATGTCCGTAGACATCGGTCCAACTCTGGGTAATCACCAAAAATGAATGGGTACGAGGTGTTTTTAAAATAAATTCCTTTAGAAAAATCTGAATAATAACTGAAATCTCAAGTTGTGCTGCTGTCTCATCTGATTCCAACCTCAACCTCTGTTTCTATAACTTGTAAATAAGCAGCACAGACTTATAGAACTGTTACTGTACTGATCATGTTCAGAACCGTAATAAAACTTACTCAAGATCAAATAAAAAAATTTATCCAATAAATTCATTTCAAAAAAACTTATTTATATAAAATCAATATAAACTCATTTATAAAACTTATTTATATAAAATCACATCAAATCATTCATGAAATCTGATTTATGAAAGAAAGTCCACTCACAAATGGTCCGAGCTACTTCGACCCTTCGAAGGTCTCCTTTGCAATCCTGTCGGGCTCCTGGTGCCTTACTCGATTGATTTGGTGGTCGGAAGTGAGAGAACGAGCTCCCAAAAATTTTCAGAAAAACTGTTGGAACCGGCCTGTTTCGTGGTAGTTTTCGACTACTGCAGTAGCGGATGGAGGCTGAGGAGGGGCAGGGCTGATAGAGGGAAGTGAGGTGGTTCGTTTGGGACCGGTATTGCCTGAAACGGTGGCCTGAGTTGGGAGAAATCGCTGTCTAAAGTTGGCTGGTCGAGATGGTTCGAGAGAGAATGCAGCTGGGTTTATAAAAACTGAACTTCGAAATATTTACGATTCTGCCACTGAGACTCTTTTGACCATAACTCCTTCGTTACAACTCCGATTCGGGTCTACTCCGTGTCTACGGACTTGTTTCGCCGTGCTCTACGCAACGGCGTAATCGGAATTACCAAATTCTTTCCCGATCAAAAAGTCAACTTTTTTCCTATTAAATAATGCGAGGGTAAAATTGTCTTTTTGCTAAAAGATATTTTCCTTACTTTTTTTAGATATTTTCTTTCTTTTTAGATATTTTGTTTTGGGTTATTACAATCTACCCCCTTATAAAAATTTCGTCCTCGAAATTTGCATCTCTGTGATTCCAAGCGGGGGAAGGATTACTCCTGCATCTGCAACTCAGGTTACTACACTGCAAATACCACTGAAAGCTAATTACTTTCCTTTCCAAAATCCGATACAGTTAGGATTGACTCTCTTGCTTCCTTAAATCTCACTATACCTTCCTCAGGCGATAATTATTGAGAATACTTATCTGAAGATCCTTCTTCTAGTATCTGTATAACTTCTTGCCAATCCTGGATTACTTAAAGTCTTTTTCTGCTTAATTCAATCAGATTCTTTATTTCCTACAATTCTTCCAGATTTCAATGAACCTTGCTTAACATTCTTTCTTCATACTGGGGTGATCCATACTATGTCTCGAGTAAGGCATCTATTGGAGACATCGAATCCAAGGAAATCCAACAACTGTCACTTAAGGCATACTCTCAACCAGCATCTTTTTACTCAAATCATTCTGAAACTGTAGTACATTATGTCTTAATAACCTTCCCACTGAGACTCTTTTGACCATAACTCCTTCGTTACAACTCCGATTCGGGTCTACTCCGTGTCTACGGACTCGTTTCGCCGTGCTCTACGCAACGGCGTAATCGAAATTACCAAATTATTTCCCGATCAAAAAGTCAACTTTTTCCCTATTAAATAATGCGAGGGTAAAATCGTCTTTTTGCTAAAAGATATTTTCCTTACTTTTTTTAGATATTTTCTTTCTTTTTAGATATTTTGTTTTGGGTTATTACAATTGGGGCCATGAAGTGGCAGCGAGATGGGCAAAATAATAAATTTTAGCTCAAAAATTGGCATTTGCATGGCATGGCTGGTTCTTCAATATGCATGAAATATCCATACTTGCCTGCTTGGTCGTAATCGTTTTGTTTTTCTTGGCAAGAAGATTAGCATGGTTTAGGCAACTACTACCTTGGTCATATATATATATATATACATACATATATACACATATTTAAACGTAACGATAAGCAACTTAAGGATAACCAGTTAAGAGTCTTCGAAATCACAGCCAGGTCTTTCCCGGGAAGGTTGGAGGGTCACAATGGTCCCGCTTAAAACCCAATCTTCGTAGACACCGAGGGTGTCGCCTTGAAAAACTTTCCTAGACACTGTAATATCGAAGTTTACTCACTGGGGTTACCAAAAGTTGGCTTATTTTGTGGCATGACAGAGAAGATAAGGCTTGGTTGAATTTTAGCCCAAAATAAGTTAGCTTGCATGATTGATGTGCTTGAGTGGCTAGACATGCTTGATTCAGCATGGTTGTGGTTTGCAAGAGTTGCATTAGTTTTATATACTTGATATTGGCTTGCATGCTTGGTTTTGACGTGTATATTTGGTATTGGCATGTATTCTTGGTATTGGCTTGGATGCTTGGCATTGGCGTGTACGCTTGGCATTGGTCTGTGTGCTTGGTATTGGCTAAAGTGACATGGTTTAATATAGCTTTTGAGTTATTTACCATGGTGGATGTGCTTGAGTGTTTGGGTTTTGGCATTTATGTAAGGACTTTTTTGTTCCAGCAGCTACAGATGGGTCTGGGCTACTGTAAAGAGCAAGTGGGTGGAGTTGCCCCGTGTCTGAGTTCAAGAATTAGGCCCCAAGGATGCTTCGAAAGGTTCGTGGAGCCTTAGGAAACACCTTGGTTTCCTTTAACAACGAAACCAACAGTTTCTTACAGATGAATATCTTGGTTTGGCTTGAGATGCTCGTGGCATAGAAGCTAAGCATTCATGAGTTTAGCATTAGAGAGAGAGAGGGCTTGGATTTCTCATGAGCAGAGCTTCAAAGTAAGAGGAGATGGAATTTTGAGAGACAAAAGAGAGGAAAATATGAGGGTGAAAGAATAGGTGGTTTTAGTAAATTTTCGGCAGCTTGACGAAAGCTTCTTTAGGCTCTTGAGCGCTTTGCCAGAAAAGAAAATGGGAAGGGAGAGCTCGAAATTGAAGAGTTCAAGTAGTGAGAAGGGATGCTTACTCTCTCTGGATGTGGTTGTGGATGTAAAGAATCGGTTTCTCAACCCTTAAGTGCATCCTAGCCATCATGAAAAGATTCAATTTGCATGAGCTAGTAGCATGACATTCTTGGTATTTGATTGAATCATGGTGCGATGAACTTGGGGCATCATTTTGCTACAATGGTGACCATTTGGCATGATGGTGCATGGCTTCTTCACCCTACAACTCTTTCTTCTCTCTTCAAGATTCAAACCCATGGGTACTGTGCATCAGTATATAAGTCATATTTCGGAAGCTCGGATAAGAAAATTTCCTTGATGAAAGTTGTTCATCTGCTCCAGTACTATAGCCTGTAAAATTTGTAGAATTTGTCTAATGCCTCAAAGTTGATATGCAGCATCTGTTTTCATCCATGGCTTGTGAGTTTCTTGTAGATTTTGCTTCTACATGTGTTCTTTTTTTAATTTATGATGCTCGGATGATCGCACTTGCTTCACAAAATTTGCTCAAAATTATGTTGTTTATAACATATCCAAAATTGAAGATCATCCAGCCATTGTAGTTTGCCTTCATTTTTCTGAAGCATGTCCTTGAATTGATGTTGATGATGCCTTGGTTTTGCCTTGAGGAAGAAGAGGAGGGAAAAGAAGCCGAAATGGACTAGATGATGATGATAAGGAATTTATGGATTTTTTTTTTCTCCTGTTTGTCCTCAAAGTTTGAGACAACTTAACTTCGACACTTTTGACAATAAATTGACTAGTTCTATTTACCACTTCTTCATAAATAAATAAATAATTGTTGTAACTTAAGACTTTTGTTTTAGGAACCTCGACGTACGAAGGAACTTTATGAATCAACAAACATAAAAGAATGGGAAGATCTAATGCCTAACCCCGGTTACAAGCATCAATTAGAAGAGAATCATGATTAATATTGTTGTAACTTAAGACTTACAAAAGGCAGAGAATGGTAAAACATTTGAAATAACAGAAAATGCCATTGGTTAATGCAAACATGGGTTATTGACCCAAATGGTCTCCCAAATATTGCTCGAATTTTATTTTGGTCTACAAACTAAATTTTTCATTTCAATAGTCCTTCAACTCCCTATTTAGTATCAAAATGGTCATACTGTCAAAGTTCATCAATATTCCGTGAAATCGAGGGGCAAAATCGTCAAAGTCTATCTATCCCTGCAACTCTCCCGATTCCTCTCTCTATCAATTATTGTATTGAACACTATTACTTCTCCACCATAGAATGTGGTCATTTGTGCCTTTAGAGGCTCTCTTGGGGAAGATTTCTTCACATTGACACAGATGAACAAGCTATAATGAGCCTAAGAAATACTTCACATATAAGTTATAATAGACCTAGCTATATGTAACTTCCTACTTCTCCATGTGCAATAAACTGAACAAAATCATTTGCTGCAACAATGCCTTTAAATTTACAGAAATTGGATCTACGGAACCTCTTCTATGGGAACAGAGGAGCCAAAACCAGTTTGTTGAGGGAACAAATCCATGGATTTAAAGTCTCTAAGAGTTGTTGGCACATTCCTTGAATTTTCCAGAAATGGAAAGACATGGGTGGAGCATTCTGACGAAACATCTCAGGTGTCCTTGTCCATGTAGCAGCATCAACTCAATGAATCAAATACTATCTTAGGAACTAAATAAGAAGAATTCTAAAACCCTTTGGTAGACAGCTACTGGAAACATAAATTTTAAGGGCAGATTAGAGATGGGTATTCTGAGTTTAATTTTGGGTTTTTGCAATTTTGGAGTTGGAACTTCAATTATGCTTGTGATCGGGTATTACCGCTTCATCTACTTCCAGCCAACTGATGTCATGGTTGACTCTATCTTCCTTTCTTGTTCTCCAATTTCCTTCCTATTCATTGCTAATTCTGCTTTTGTGATAGGATCTATCTAGCTGGGAGAGGAGGTAGTGGGTTCTTGAGAAGTTTTTGGTGGGAGAGGAGGCTTGTGGAAGGGGGGAGAGAGAGAGAGAGGGTTTAGGGTGGTGGTGAATCACATCTCTTCTTTGTTCCTGGTCCTCCAACTACATTAAGTATTTATGGTGAGATTCAATTTTTAATTTTTTTAATTGATATTTTAATTAATATGGACAGTTTTACCCTTAAATTTAACATTAAAATTGACAGACTTTGACCATATGACTGTTTTGATACCAAATGAAGAGTTAAAGGACCATTAAAATGAAAAATTTAGTTGGTGGACCAAAATGATACTGGGGCAATAGTTGGAGGACCATTTCGGTCAACAAAATATCAAATATTAAGAATTAAAATTATTAATTAAATGAGGATAATATGGTAAATTCACACTTTTTCATATTTTTTTTAAAAAAAAATCAAATTATGAATCCTATTTTTATAGAATACAACTATACATTATCTTTTTTAATTCCAAAATAAGATAATGGGTCCTATTTTTATGGAACACAATTACCCGTTATCTTTTTTTTATTCTAAAATAACAAATCTAAAAGAATCAATTGGCATACGCGCACAAGTGTGCCAATGGGTAGTAGTTTAGTAATTGTTGTAGTTTAAGAACAATAACTTAATTCTGTTACTTTTTTTGTGAGAATATGAAGGTAAAAAGTCCCATTTTGAAAAGTTGAGAAACCTAGTAAGGGCTTATAAGGAGTTGAGCTACTCTCCCCCATTGCCAATTGGTTTTGGGGTGGAACCTCAACTTCATTTATGGTATTAGAGCATGTTAGCCCACGTGTGAAAGCCCAACGGCCACACGTACTCCACGTCACCCAATATGTGTTGTTCACTTGGTATGCTTGAAAATTCACCACACATGTGAGGGCATATGAGAATATGAAGATAAAAGTCTCACATTGGAAAGTTGAGAAACCTAGCAAGAACTTATAAAGGGTTGAAATACTCCCCCCATTGCAAATTGGTTTTTGGGTGGAACCTCATCTTCCTTCATTTTTTACATAATTATCAGGTGAGTGAATTGGGATTCTTGTAAGGGTAAAAACACCACAGACACTAGTGTGCTAATTCTATATAAAAAGTTTTCATAATTAAGTTTTTGTCCTTAAATTTCAATAATTAGTAAACTACATGATTCATATTGTAGCAATTGAATTTAGAGTGACCAAAGTGGAACTTAATCAAACTACAAAGACCAAAATCATAATTTGAGTTGTTACATTATGACTTTGTATTTGAAATACAAATATTTGAATTGTTTTCTAGTTGTTGTTGGTTTTAGTCGTCTATTGTTTAGGAGAGGCTTTCTGCATCCATTATATATTACTTTTTTCATGCTTTTTGTGATTTTTTTTTTTTCTTCTTCTTACTTGAACTACAAACCTTTTGTGTTTCCTCAACATTTTTAGTTGCAACACACATCTCATAGCTACACAAGATATCTAATTATATTTCTGTCCAAAAAAAAAATTCATATATAATCATATTTATTTTCCAAATCCAATTATGCCCTCAATTATAAGTGAAACCTTGAATGCCACAAACATTTTTAGTTTTATTTTTATTCTTGTCCTAATAGTTTAGGGCACTTTGGAAAGTTTGTATAATTGTGAGAAAAATTGGACTTTAGGCTTCCTTTGTTGGACTTCATTTAGTTTCGCCTATGTCTAAGTTGCTAGTTATTTCTTGTTTGGTCTTTTCTTTGGAGTTGGGTTCTTGCTTCTTTTTCCTTTTTTGCTTTCAACATTTTTTTTTTCATTTGTTTACAAATTAAAACTGAAAAATTAGAAACTGTAAACTGAAATGGTTGTAAACTCGCCTAAACTGAACAAGATCAATCACTGGTACGTATTTTTAGGTATATTAGTGATTTGTCCCTTGAACTTGTATCTAACTTTCAATTAATCCTCTATCTTTTTTTTTAATAGAAAATTAAGGATATGAATTCTCTTTTTTTTCCGCCAATTTCCCCTACCGTCTAAATCCTCAATATTTCATCAAATTTTCAATTAATTTTGTTTTAAAATTATTTGTTTGGAAAAAAAAAATTGAAGAAAAAGAAGAAAATTGACCACCAAAAAAAAAAAAAAAACACTGAACTAGCAATCCTATCGCCCCCCCTCCACCAGCTCTATCTCCTCCAGCACATCAACCCCATCACAACACAGCTAAAACCCTAAAACCCAGCCAAAAAAAAATTTCCCCAAATTGAATGAGTCTTTGTTTGAGAAAGGCATGGAAGTACTGATATGGAGGTGGAGGAGATTCAAGCCCAAGCCTGTAAGTTCCCAAGAATTGGCAACGGCAGCAGCAGAGCCACTAACCCAGCTGCCGACGATGAAGATCAAGACCCATCGTGCCTAGCCCTCAAGAGGACTGCCACTGCAGACGCCGACAACTGCTTCAGTGGGTGGCACTACTCCCGTATCATCCACGTCTCGAGGGCCTCCGGCTACAAAGATCTGCACAACAAGGTGTGGACTTCAAAGGGGCTCAGAGACCCATCTCCATGCGAGATCCACCCCTAGACCGCCTCCTAATGCCATCATACATACAACCACCCCATCCCCACCCGAAACTGATGCTAGTTTGGGTCTCAAGGTAGGTGAGAGAAGGTTGTGCAATCTAAGAGAAAGTGCCATTCTTGATAGTTTTTGTTTGCACAGAGAGAGAGAGAGAGAGAGAGAGAGAGAGATGGCAATGAAGAAAACTTCAGATGAAAGGAAGGCGTTGAAATATTTGAAAGGCAGATGGGGAAGAAGACCTCATCTGCCCAAAAATAGAGCACAACCCAAAGGAGCCCATGAAGCTGACTATGAGCCCATCTCAAGATCAAACCAAGGCTGAGTCATGGTTGTTCAAACCAAAACCTGGCAGTGTCTTCCCTGTGAAGAAGAGGTTAGTGAAGAGGATGATGTTTGATCAAATTGTCCAATGCTTTTGCTCTGTTTCAGATTATTCTAATAGTCCTCAGCAACTGCTGCTGGAGCCTCTGAAACCACCACATCATCAAACCCCAACAAGGTCATCAACAACCACGTTTACCGAAGCCCACCACCACAGATATGGAATGATTTTCTGTTTCTGTTTCTGCTGCTGGAGTATTTCAATTTTCTGTTGTTAATTTTATTTTATTTTATATTTATTTTTAATGTACAAAATGACTATTTTGCCCTCATTTTTAACAGCAAATTGAATGAAATGTTGTGTATTTAGATGGAGGGGGGAAATTAACAAGAAAAAAAGTTCGCATCCTTAATTTTCTTTTAAAAAAAAGAGTAAGGGGTTATTTGAAAGTTAGGTACAAGTTTAGAGGGCAAATAACTAGTATACTCTTATTTTGATATTAGATGTATAGTATTCTCATTGGCTAATAACCAACCAAATAAGGATTTTTAATTTGAATTTTGGTAGAACTTTGAAGTTATTGATTTTTGGGTTGTAATTATTAATTTATTAGTTACTAAACTTTGAAGTTTGATGGCATATCAAATTTTAAGATGATTTGATGTGCTAGAAAATTAAAAATAGGCTTTTTATTACAAATGATCCTTTACATTTACCAAATTATTGCGAATTGTCCTTCAGGTTTTTTTGTGACACTAATAGTCCTTCAGGTTATCATCCACCCATCAAAATAGTGCTTCTGTTAGTTTATGTTAAAATTGAAGTTAAACTCACGTGCTCATCCTGCTTTTTGAAATATAATCTCATCATTCCACTCAACCTTCGACCAAATCCAACTGTTAGAACCCTTTCCCTCCATTTCCTCATTGTTCTTCCATTTTGGCACCCCTATAGGATATAACCAACCAAAAAAAGTAAACTTTTGAAGAAATCGAAACAATCCAAGCTCAAGAGAAAGACCAACAATGGAGAACTCCAGAGAAAGACCAAACTCATGGATCAATTTGAAAAATAGAAGTCCTGCAAATTCATTATTCATGGCACATCAAATACAGAGTCCTCAAAAAACTATTGAACCACATCAGTACTCAAAAAACCAGTGCACCACATCGAAGACATCAATCTTGAGCAAGTCCTAACACAATATATCAAAATGAACTTCCCAAATCCTAACACAAAACATCGAAATGAACTTCCCATACAATACATCAAAATGAACTTCCAAGTCCTAACTCAAACTCTCCATGGTGTTCCTCTTTTTGCTGGGTTTGTGGTTTCGTGCCTTGGTTTGATGAAGAATGTTGTGAAAGAGGAGGCTGTGAACCCACTCTTGGTACCGATGTATGAGATTGTAAAGTTGTTGTCCTGTTATGGCCTCCTATTGCCACCTAAACATACTAATATACTAGTAAAATGCCAAAGAAAATGATATTATATTTTGACCATAGAAAAAATGACATATGAAAGTGAAAGAACCTTTAACTGTTGTTTCCTTTGCCTAACTGGCTTATCTTTGGGTTCCTTTCGCCCAATTTGAGGTTGCAAATCAAATCTCAACATTATTATGAATAATATACAAGGTCTCACCTGTTTATAACTTTTTATATTGAAATGAAATGTGCAAAGGAATTTTATACTTGTTTGGTAGCTGTATTTGGGCTAGAGGTCCCACTGGAACCCCAAATAGAGAGGAAGGCCTGATGAGGAAATAGAAGGAAAAGTTTATATACTGCAGTTTAGAGCGTCAAAATGGAGGGCCGATGAAGAAATGGAGGGAAAGGGTTCTGTCAGTTGGGTTTGGTCAAAAAGGTTGAGTGGAATGATGAGATTATATTTCAAAAAGCAAGATGAACACGTGAGTTTAACTTCAGTTTTAACAGAAACTAGCAGAAGGACTATTTTGATGGGTGGATGATAACCTGAAGGACTATTAGTGTCACAAAAAAATCTAAAGGACTATTCATGATAATTTTGTAAACGTGAAGGACCATTTGTGATAAAAAACTTTAAAAATATATAGCAAGCTATGAGAAAAGTTTCTTATAATATGATTGATTTGATTACCTATTTCAGTTATTAAAAAGAGAAAATTTCTCTATAATGTATATAAACAAATATATATTTTCTCAATTGAAATTGCTCATCATATTGCAAGTGCGTCGCTTTTCATAACGGTGACTCTTTGCAGTTGGTTTGAAGGATTGCCTCATATTAATAAAGGTATATTGTTTGAGAATTATATATATATTTTTTATGAACCAATAAATAGATTTTATTTCATAAAAATAAAAAACGTATTTGCAAAAGATTTTTTTGCCTACAATTTTGTCTTTTTATGGCAGCTGGCTAGGTTAGTTTGCTGTCGTTGTCAAAGTAAAAATAAATAAAATAAATAAATTTGTAACTTCACGCTTATTGGCGCACTTAAAACCCGACCGTTGGAGAAAGAAACTTCATTTCCTCAAACCCTAATCCCCAATCGTTCATCTTCCTGTTCTCCGAATCAAGAATTCGAGTGTAGCCGCTCATTCTCAGTTACAATTCCAATTAACCCAAGAAATATTTTGTATTTTCTGTGAAGAACTCATGAAACGGAAGGCAGAGCAAGAATTAGAAGAAAGAGGGAAAAAGCAGAGGATGTGGTGGGGTGATGGAAATCAGTGGGAGAGAGGGGAGATGATCGGAGAAGGAAGCTATGGGTCTGTTTTTCTTGCTTTTTGGAAAAAACCCCTTTGGGAGCTTAATCTAAATGATACACCTCCAGCTCCAGTCATGGCAGTCAAATCTGCTAAGCTCTCTGATTCAGAATCCATTCAGCACGAGGCAGGCATTCTATCTGATTTTATAGGGTCCCCTTTTGTGATTCAGTACTTGGGTGAAGAAATCACAACCATTGATGACACAGGTGAAGAAATATTCAACTTGGCTTTGGAATTTGCTGCTGGAGGAACCCTTGATGGTCTGATTCAGAGCTATAGAGGTCATGGGCTGCCTGAGTCTGATGTGAGAAGCTACACAAGGTGCATACTTGAAGGGCTTATACATATTCACAATTGTGATTATGTTCACTGTGATTTGAAGTCGGAGAACATCCTTCTTGTTCCTAGTGATACTAGCACCAGTGGTAGTTCTAGTTTTGTGGCCAAGATTGCTGATTTCGGATTGACTAAGAGCACTAAAGATGATATGGATGGATGGAGAGGCGCTCCTAGGTATACAGACCCAGATACTTTGATTGATAATGTGCAGAAGCAGTGCCCTGATATTTGGTCTCTTGGTGCTATTGTGCTTGAGATGTTAACAGGCAAGCCCCCCTGGGATGTGGAGCCTGATTCGACACTTGATGATTTCCTGGACATGGTTGCTGGGGAAATAACTCCCAAAATCCCTACTGAAATCTCTGGTTTGGCAAGGGATTTTCTTATGAAGTGTATTGCAATTTGCAGTCAACTCTTGGGAAAAGTTTACCGCTCAAAAGCTCCTACTTCATCCATTTGTACAGGAGCCACAACCATCTGAACCAAGTCATGCCAAGGTGAAGGTGCTTAGCTCATCTTTGGGCTCTGAAGATGGTGCCTCTTGCTTCAAACCAATTGAAGATTACCGCACAAACTCTGCCCCTGTTCCCAGAATTCAGCCCTCACCGGGTTTTGAGATACCAGCTGGACTATAGAAATTGAGGTTCTATTTCACGATACAAACCTTATGATTCTTTATTCTTTTTTTATTTGTAAAGTCGATCGCTTGAAATTATTCATTTCAAGGTCATAACCACGAAATTGTACAAAATTATTCAAACATATATACGAGTTGTTCTTTACTTCTGCCAATCCTGATTTCTTTTCACTTGTATTAGTCCTTATTTTTGTTGCCTGTTTAGAATGACTGAGATTTATCCAAAAGATAGATTGAGTAATATTTGTAACAGTAGAGATCTGATCCAAGCACAAAGAACTTTTTGAGTGGCAAAACTGCTTTAGTTGTACCAGTTGGACCAGTTTTATTTTCTGATCATTCTGGTTAAACCAGTTTTTTGTTTGTTCGAGAACCACAAAGATGCCTACCTTTGTTTGTTTGTTTGTTCTAGTTGTTGTTTACTTATGCTAGTCCTGATTTCTTCTTACTTTTATGAGTCCTGATTTTTGTGTAGTTTTATTTTCTTTAGTAGTGTGTGCAGGTTCGTAGTTGTGAGATTATTATAATTCTGCTTCTAGGATATTAATCAGTTGAATGATGCAAGTTTGTAACTATTATAGCCCTGAGTTCTTTTTATTAGTCCTGTTTTGCCTAATTCCAGAAAAGGAATGGTGTCAGATTGGCTACTTGTACAGTCCCTTGAAATTCCATTGCACACACCGCAAGTGGCAAGTTTATAATTAAGCTACCAGCTAGGATTTAAATCTGATACGGTGTTGGAACCATTTGAATCTTCTGGACTCTCAATGTATACAGGTTTGACAAAAATTTGGAGCAACTCAGGATCTCCTTGGTTTGATAGTTTTGGAATGGGGCAGAATAGTATCTTGGCTTACAGATGTAGTTGGTCCATCATTTTACCATTTGTGTGTTTGTTAGGTCCTTGTTTTGCTAGTTTTGGCTTACAGATGGGTGTTCCCTTCATTTTATTATATACATTCTGGCTTTGTATTTTAGTCTTCCTATTGTTCAGGAGAGACTTTTTGCAGAATCCATTCAATGCCATTTTCCTCTTTTTTTGTGATTTCTTTCTTCCTCCTCTTATAATTTACCATTTCAATTACTTTACTTATGCATAATCCATGTCTAGTTTTTGTTTACTTTAACTAGTCCTAATATTGCAGAAACTGAGGTCTTAAACCATTTGTTCAACAATGCCTAGAATTTAAATACTCATCATCCACTAGTTTGAAATTAAGTCATTTGTTAATCAATTAGAGTTGCTTCTATAGAATCACTGAGATTTATCCAAAAGGTAGATTACATTGTCTACATCTGTCTTTTTTTGGTCGAATCATCTATATCTTTGTCTAAGTATGACTAAACAAACATACTTAGAACTAATAACTAAAACATTGACAAGTAAAAGGGCTATCTGCTTTCCATCGAGGAAGAAGACATGGATGGTGTTTTCTTCTCTTTATTTTGTTTTCCTTTGTCATCTCTATGCATTCTACATTTTGGTCGATCTTCATGCTTCAGCCATTCAACTTTTTCCTTAATGAAATTTCCTACCAGACAATTCCCAAGAAGAATAGGAAGGTTGGCTGCAATGCAGAATTGAGTTAGCTCTAGCATTGTCAATATCTATCTATCTTTGTGCAATATATATGTATTGTCACATACTAAAAACAGGCTAACCATCATGACTTTAGGTATGGGGTGATATCCTGATGAATTCAAATATCTGACTTTTAGTTCAATACCTTGTTTAGCTCGGCCCCTGACTACAAAAGCATATGCTACACTGTGTGATGTGCTGGAACTTTTTGTTTCACTTTTAATTATCATAAATTCACTTGCCTTTGTTCAAAGCATAAGAAAAGTTGTATAGTTAGGAATTTGGCCTGTATAGAGTTGGCGTTTTAAAAATTACAAAGATGATAGATGTCTTTGAGATTATATGAGACTAATTTGTGGGTTCTTTTATTAGTGGAAGGGAGGCCGTTGTCCCTGTATATCCGGGTAAAAGCAATGTGGTATGTGTAGCATTTGATCAAAATTGATAGACATTGTTGGCTAAATTCCTAACAACTTAACCTTGGAGTCTCTTGACCAAAAAAAAAAAATCTGAAGTCTTAGTAGTTGTCTAATATGGCGTCAGAGGACTGGTTGCACAACGTGATGAGTTTGAAACCTCCAACCCCATTCCCTTGTTCTTTGTTGGTTTGCAAGGTGCAGTAGCGGGTGGGGCTATACCTATATGTTTCCATGTGTCCTATCTCTTCACTTCTCTACTTACAAGATGAGGCTGCACGTGGGGGAGGGTGTTAGCTAGACACCCATTCCCTAAAAATTTAAGCTTTTTGGTCCAGTGCTTGTTTACCAGTTCTAATGCAGTAAGATTGATATGACCAGCACAGCAAAGTGTTAGTTGCATACAAAAATGTAATATTTCGAACAAGGACAGTGCACAGCATTTATTCCGAGTTACGTACACAGTCGAATGATCTGACTGAATCTTCATGACAAGCTTAAGTTTTTATTATGGTTTAAGCCTTTACTTCTCATGCATTTTTATTTTCTGAATACTAGTAGCTCAAGTATCTTGTAGGGTGTCTTAACCAATTTATTGAAAATTTTCGACCATTGTTCGATAAAATTTTACAGGTCACTGGGGCTGCCTGGTACTTGTTAGCTGTAGAGTGCTATGACACATGCTGGCGGGGAGGCTTGTATTGAAATTAAAAAATGTAGGATAAACTACTTGTACTGTGGCACTTGTGAAAATGTCCCAGGATACAAAGAATGGTCAGATATCAGAGTGGATGTTCTTATTAAGAGCTGCACCGCTGAAGGTGACAATCCACCATTTAATTTTGGAATCTTTACAGAGGCTATAAGTTCAAAAGGTCATTGCATCCACAGAAATTTTCTCCAAATTTTTGTTCTGCTTGAGGTATTATACTCTGATATATGTATGCTATAGCTGATGTTCTAATTCCAGGAAAAAGTGAGTAATTACACCATTCTTTTTATTTATACTTTTTTTTTTTCCTGCTGAGATTAGTTCAACTTCATTTTCACATTGCAAGCCTCCTTGCTGTTACTGCCTGTGGTGATGATACCACAGACTACAGATGAGTCTCCATATGGTATGCATAAGATTACAGGCTACCACAGACTACAGAAGGTTACAGGCTAGCTAGTCTAGTAGCAAGAGCACCCTGAGCATGTTGATGGATATAGGGCCCCTGTGGTTCAAATCCTAGTAGCTTATAAGCTCGAAACATAATGAGGCAGAGAGAGGCTGAAACAAGCTTCATTAATGGTAAAGTAATGAACCAACTGTATCACTAAGTAAATTGAACAAGTAGAAGAAGAGGAAGAAATAAATCACAATTATCTGGAAAAAGAAAAATGAATTCGATTCTGTAAAAACAAGAAAGCCTCTCCTATAAACATAAAAGACCAAGGCCAACAACAGATATAAAGCAAGTCAAAAACTAATCCAGAATGTAACAAGCATCAGCTATGGGAAAATCCCTTGCATAGCAGCAAGTACCAACCAAAACAGCTGTTTTAATAAGAAGTAGCAAATCAAATAAAGTGTACACTCATTAGGGAGAGTGAATCTGCATCAGAAATTGGACAGAAACTTGAGTGATTGCATAGTTCTGTCATTATAAACTTGAAGCTTTGAAATGGTTAACTGCAATTAAGGGATAGTTAAGTGAGCAATCTTCCACCATCCCGGAATTAGGCCAAGCAATAAAAGGACAAATAGTCCCAAATTTGCTGCAAATCTTTGTGACACTGCAGAAGCAGAGTCTAGATTATTGAAATAAGTCATTAGTCATCTGATCTAAATCCTAGTAGCTTAATTAGGATTAGGTCGCAACTACTGGCGTGTGCACCTTGTTAGAGCTAATAAAGCACAAAGAAATCAGGGCAACCAAAAGTAAACACAACTCAGTACGAACAAAAGTAAACAAAAAACCAGGACAGAAATTTTGAATCACTTTGAACAGTTCCGTGTTGATAAACTTGAAAAGAATAGTTTCAAGTAAGGGACTTTACAATTCAAAAGAATACAACAACAAAGAACCTAACACATTTGTACTGAGTTTATCACATCAAACAAGAGCAGCAAGTATCTCAAAACCAGGTGGTGGCGGAATTCTGCGAACAATGGCAGAGCTTGCGTGACAATCTGCACTTGGTTTGGAGCCATCTGCATAGCCTGAAGATGAGCAAACCACCTTCCCCTTTGTATGATGAGCTGCTTTCGATGGCTTTGGCCGTACAACGAATGGATGAAGCAAGAGCTTTTCAGCGGTCAGCCTTTCGCAAGACCTCATGGCAAGGCAACTCTTAAGAAAATCCCTGGCCACACCAGAGACTTCAGCAGGGATTTTGGGATTACATACGTGATCAAACATATAGTGGAAATCTTCAAGTTCACAACCAGGCTTTAAATCTGAGAAGGACTTGCCGGTTAGCATCTCAAGTACGATACAACCAAGAGACCATACATCAGAGGGCGGCTCCTGCTCACTATCATTCAAGGCTTCTGGGGACAGATACGTAGGAGTGCCTCTCCATTGACCGTAATTCTCCTTGGTTTTCTTAGCCAATCCAAAATCTGAAATCTTAGCCACACAACTACCAGTACTAGTTGCAGGATTTGGTACAAGCAGAATGTTTTCCGGCTTCAAATCACAGTGAACATAATCAAACTTGTGAATATGCTTAATCCCTTCAAGTATCGACCTCGTATACCTTCTAACTTCAGCTTCAGGCAATCCATGACCGTTGGATTTCTCAATCAGATCACCAAGAGTTCCTCCAGAGGCAAATTCTAGCAACAAGTTATAGACCATATGATCACCACCCTCTTCACTGGTTGTGATTTCTTCACCAAAACGCTCAATGACAAAAGGGCAACCCTTAATATCCAACAGAACCTCTGCCTCATGCCGGATTGACTCCGAATCAGAGACCTCTGCCGATTTCACGGCCATCAATCCCGGAAAGTTTAGCATGCTACCAAACTCACCCCTTCTTGGGTTTTTGGGAGTGGCAAGAAAAACAGAACCAGAGCTTCCTTCTCCAACCATCTCCCCTCTCAGCCAGTGCTCTCCATGACTCCAAATCCTCTGTTTTTTCTTTTCTTCAAGTTCTTCAAATTCTTCTTGTTCGGACTTTCTTTTCATGGTTTCTTTTCCTTCGCAGAAACTTAGGAAATTTTAATTTGTTTGGTGAAATGTAAGGTATTCGTTTGGAGAATCAGCAGTGTTTATATAGGATAGGGCACATGAATGTGTCGGTTTAGGGTTTGAGGAGAAGTAGGAATCCTAGTGTGTACTGGATTTTCTTTCCAACGGTCAAGTTTTATTTGATTGGTTTGAATTGAGACGTGAACACCAAGCTAACTCAAACCACGACGAAGTTATCTCTTTTGGAAACTTATTAAGAAAGAGAACGGAAAAATTGGAAACTTATTAAGCAAGGAAAGAATAAAGCCGGTGAATACTTATCTACTAATACAAGTACGGAAAACAGACAAGAAATGTTTCTAACTAATTAAAAACAAAAATTCTTAAATGATTCATTAATGTTATAAACCAAACAATTACTTTTTGGGGCTTTATCATATAAGGACAAATAGAAAGACACCAAGACAAAATTGTTCAGTCCCTCAAACAACTCTTGGGTGACTGTCTAACAGTGACATAAGAGTTCTTTCATATAATTGTTAAACCGTAATTGGACGGATTTGTCCAATTTTGGAGGAGCTGGATTATTTTAATATTTTGTCTTGTATGAAAAACTTTTTATTTTATTTTATCATTTTCTGTTACTTTTTAGTTTCTGGAAATTTCATAGATTAATAAGAAAACCTGTTATTTTTCTGTAAATTACGGCTAGTTCCATTTAAAGCATGTTGCCTAGATTTTCTTTAAAAAAATAATCATAATTGGAATAGGTAATCAGATTGATATTGTTGTCTGTTGTGTAATTGAAGTGGAGGCTTGTAGCTTCAATTAATAGTTTAGATAATTCAACCCACATAAATCTTAAGTTCAAATTCTCTTCTCCAAAGTCATCCGAGTAAGATATTTGATGAACTTTAGGGCTCGTTTGGTGCTTCAGACTGTACTGATTAATTTTGGTCCGATAGTATTAATTTATTTATAAGGTATTTGGTGCTGTTTCAGATAAATATTCTGACTAAGTTATATTATGTTTGGTGCTCCATCGGAAAACATTGGATTAGACTAATTTGTTTAAATGCTTTGATAATTTAAGTGAAAAATGAAATTCATGTGACATCATTTTTTTTGGCAAGATTTATATGACAAGATTTTTTTTCTTTTGTTTTTGCCAAAATCTATAAGATAAGATTACATGAACTAACCCATCATCATAATTGTAAAACAAGGACTCATACATGATTCATATATCAAAACTGGTATATAATACACAAGAAAATTAATGGTTGATAAAATTCAAAGCTCAGCACGCAGCTTTCGTAGTTGTGTTCATGTATAATATGAAACGAATCCATAAAATTGTAATTGTTGAGGTATGGTCACTTTTAAATGACACATTGTTGAGGTATGGCTTTTCCATTGTGCATGAGTCTCCGTATGATACCAGAGACTCCAGTGCTTGTTACTTCACCTGTGCCTCATCTGTATGCATACCTTATAAAAATAAGCAACATCTCTGCGGAAGAAAGTTAGTGCAGAGAAGGAAGAGTTTGTGTAGGGAGGATTTCTTCCTAGTGTGTTTAGATAAGCTTCAATTCTGTTGCATATTGACATCATATGCTTTGACTGTTGTTCTGTGATATCTGAAACTAATGCATCCTTCAAAATGGTCAACTTTTAAGGCATCATCTTTGCATTTAAAGTTGAGTGACTATTTTGTATTGTTAAAGTATGCAAAATGTTTTGATTTGGGTTCTCAAATCTGATTAACTTTCAGCACATTGTTATTTCACTTTCTGCAGTACACTTGGCCAGGGGCTTGAAACCAGTACCTTTGCTTTAGAGATTCTATTTTCCATAGGGATAGGAATTTTTGGGCTCATCCTCTTTGCCCTTCTGATTGGAAATATACAGGTGAGGCATATACGTCCTTTATTTTGGAAATGTTGGTTGAAAATGAGGATGCCCAACCCAAAGAGAGTATGTGCTTTCACAATGGGGAAAAGTGTTGGTTATTGTTGATCCCAATCATTGTTATGGCGTTCCACCAATTAGATTCACCAGAAACTATTTCTACGGAACATGAACATAATTCTGCAAACTTGTTTCTACTTTCTACTTTGTATGTGGTTTCTAACTTTAAACCATAAAAAAACTTATACTTTCAATGAAATTTCACCAGACCTACTTTCAGTCTCTCACGATTCATCTCAAGGAGAGGAGGATTAAAAAGCGTGACTCTAAGCAGTGGATGCACCATCATTGGCTTCCACAAGATCTTAGGGAAAGGGTCGACGCTATGATCAATACAAGTGGTTGGAGACTCGAGGTGTAGATGAGGAGAGCATTGTCCGGAGTCTTCCAGAAGATCTCAGAAGGGACATTAAACGGCATCTCTGCTTGAATTTGGTTAGAAGGGTAAGTATCCGCACGTCAATGTTCATTCTTATTCATTAATGTTATTATGTTATTGCAGATATATATGTTTTCCCTGATCAACAATCTTAAGCTATACCTGTTTTTGTCCCTGTCAATCTTATGCATGGAATGCACACATACATATCAATGCGCTTTGGTGGACAGCTAATTAGATGGCTCTTCCTTCAAAATGGTCAAGTTAAATTAAGGAAGTACGCTACCTGTTATGTTTTCCTATTTAGATTGGTGCACTAGATACTAAGTCATATCAGGTTTGATAAGAGTTTAAATTAAGTTGTACCTTGAGGCCCAAAACCTAGTGAAATAAGGAAGGGTTTTGAGGCCTATTAAGGAGTCCTATTTTATTTTTATTTATGCGTGAACCGATTAAGTGGGCTTGAAAGATAAGTCAAGTCGGCCCTCGGTGATGAGTAGAGACGACTTGACCTAGCCCTATATAAGCTAAAGGCCCTGCTCTCATCAGACACGTTCTCTAAACCTATTCACATCATAAAGAGAGAGCTGAAACAGATTCTGAGAGAGAGCAGAAGTCTTGAGCTGTTCCTGTTCTTGCTAGGATTGCTGCTGCTACGGATTGGATGAGTTCAGAAGCTGTGTACTCAAGGAAGATGGCTCCAGGTATGTCTTCATGTCTTTATACGTGTTACAGTTTGTGTGAAAGATCCAGTTTGTGTATTAAAGAAATCTAACAGTTGGTATTAGAGCTTAAGGTTGTTCGCACATATCTGTAATCGTTGTTCAAGCATGTCTACTATGATTTCATATTTGTTTATGCCATGTTCAGTTATTTGGTTATGTTTATTTTTTGAAGATGTTTAATCATGTTTCTGAAAATATCAAGAATCTAAAAAAGCGTGTTTTGATTTGGTTTTCATATTTTCAAAAACTTTAAACACGTTTTTGACCTAGCAGATCACCTTAAAACTCTAAAAAATTCCCATATATCACAGCTTAGCTGTGAGTTGTGTTAATTAGGTGTTTCTCTACTCATAAAGGTATTTTGCATCAAAAACGGCCACTAAGAACCCTTAAGACACTGTTCACGGCAGAAATACTGTTCACACAGAAACACTATTCACTGCAATTTTAGGGTTTTCCTTGTTGAACTGTGTTTTGTTTGGTTATTTTTCTGAGCCAGATATATGTTTGTCTTTGTTCTGAGAATCAACAAACTTTTCATAACAAAACCAAATCTAAATACTCAAACCCTAAAGAAATAACCGAAAATTGCATCATACCTAAATTGCTTGATAAGTTTCTTTAACAAATAGAATATGTCATGTAATTTATTTGTGATGGCACAAGATAACATGTAATTTGTATAAGCTATAAGTAATCTCTTGCCACAAAGATGTGATACTTAATTAAGGACGCTTGCATATATTATTTGTTAGTTTTGTGAATAAAGTTAAACTGTTTTCTCTTAACAAATTGAGAATCGGTTTCTAGGAAAATAATTTGTTTTTGTTTTCAAATCCTTACAGCTTTAAACACTCCCTCAATCAATTTCACGCAAATTGAAATATTCACTAGATCAAACTTCAATTTATGGACGTTTGATTTTAAAGTTATTGTCGGAATGAATGAGATCGTTTATGATCCCACTCATGGCTATATTTAATTCCAGTTAGCCTTTTCGCTTATGTGTCTTATAGTATAACTCCTAGAGCTTAGGGAAAAGGAAGACGAAAAAAAATAAAAATAAAAATTTGGCGTTCAATAGGTGTCACTCATGCCAACTTGTCACGAATGGCATTCTTGTAAAGAATATAGTGGAGTTAATTAAGAAGCGGCACGAAGATGAGCTGGAGCGAAAAATGGTTAAGGCGCAGCGAAATCGTTGACCATATGGAGGGCCCATAAGGATATACACAGCTACAAAGGACAGTCTCAAAAGTCTTAGGACCTCTATGGAGCTCGATGTATGCGCTTATAGGAGAGGAATAAACATCAATAAGCTACTTCGATACAAGAATCTCCTAGTGCAATCTGTGAAACCTACGCCCCAACCAGAATCACATGTTGAGAATTTCGATGCCGCCACTAATAGAGAGATAGTGGTACTTGACCCATTCCCTACTAGAGAGAACAACACTTTCATGGCAGCAAGTTGTGACAAGGAGGATTAGATAGCTACCTGTTGTTTTCCTTAAATATTATTGGAGTAGTTGTTTTTTAAGTTGAATTCAGGATTTCTTTTAGAGTTGGATGATGTAATTTCAATACCCTAAATAAAGAGAAATTCAATTTCTGTTTCAAGATTATTAAGACTTGGTTTTATTTTGGTTTCAATAAAGATGTGTTTGTATTTCAAAGATAATAAAGATGGATTATGTTGTCTCAATTACAATAAAGATAGTAAAGTTTGAATGGCATAGGCTTTTAGGGCACATTTTAAAAAAAAGAATGAAAATTCTAGTTAAGGAACAAATCTTGCCATCACTGTTTTTCGGTGATGACGAAATTTTTATTAAGTGTGTCAAAGGAAAACTCACTAAGACTAAGAACAAAGGTATAACTCTCGGTAGTGATACTTTTAGAGATCATCCACACCATTTTTTGTGGACCTTTCCCTCATCAAACAATTGATGGAAATCGCTTTTTCATCACCTTTATAGATGATCATTCTTGTTTTGGTTATCTATATCTCATAGCTGAAAAAAGTCTCAAGCTTTGAAATGTTTAAGATTTTTCAAACTGAAGTAGAAAGGCAGCTTGAAATATTATGGACGTTTTGATGAAGGAGGACGACGTGCTGGAATTTTTGCTAGGTATCTACAAGATAATGGAATAGTTGCTCTATACACAACGCCAAAGATTTTTCCGCAACATAATGGTGTAGCTGAGAAAAGGATCTAACCTTGAAGGACATGGTCCTTAGCAAGATTTCTAGAACTGATTTGCCTATGATTTTGAGAGAGGCGATCAAAAACAACAAACTATAGAGTGCCTAGTAACTCCGTACCTAAGACACCTTTCGAAATTTGGACTACCAGAAAACCTAGCCTAAGACATCTTCATGTATGGGGTTGCAAGGCTGAAGCTAAAATCTATAACCCTCGAGAGAATAAGCTTGATCCTAAAACGATAAGCTGTCATTTTATAGGTTATCTCGCAAGGTCAAGGGGTTTTAGATTTTACTGTCCAAATTATGATACCCAAATTGTTGAGATTGGTTGTGCAAAGTTTATAAAGCATAAGGAGAATGCCATTGGGAATGAAGATTTTATTTTTGAGGAAGAAGGTGATGTAGTTGTGATTAAGAATGCTAAACAAGATGTTACACCCTTGATTCCTTTAAGTGAAACTGTATTGGAAAATCCTCAATTTGAAGAACCAGTTGAATCATAAGAACAAGCTGTTGAGAATCCTGAGCTAGATGATCCACAAGAACCTGTACAACCGATGAGATCTGACAGACCAAGAAGATCCACAACAAATTCAAATTATGTATACTTACAAGAAGCAGATTTGACATTGGAGATGAGGCTGATCCAACAAGTTTTAGAGAAGCAATGGAAAGTCAGAATGCAGACAAATTGAGGGAAACGATGCTGAAAGAACTTGAGAGCATGAAGAATAATCAAGTATAGGAATTAGTTGAACCCCACAAGAGCCAGATATTAGTATGCTCGAAATGGGTATTCAAAACAAAAGAAAGATAAGGATGAAAGAATCGAAAGGTTTAAGGCTAAATTGGTAGCCAAAGGATTTACCCAAATGGAGGGAATTGATTATACAGAGACGTTTTTTCTAGTTTCCACCAAAGATTTTTCCGCATCATTATGGTTTTGGTGGGCCATTATGACCTACTTTTATATCAAAATGGATGTAAAAACTACTTCCCTGAATGGAGTACTTGAAGAGGAATATTTTACGAGGCAACTTGAAGAGTTTGCAAATGAGGGAAATGAACATATGGTTTGCAAACTTGGCAAGGTAATTTATGGACTGAAGCAAGCAAGTAGGAGGTGGTATTTCAAATTTCACCAAGCTATTTCCTCTTATGGTTTTGAAGAGAACATAGCTGACCAGTGCATTTATCTGAAGAAATGTGGGAGTCGATTTATTGTTCTGGTGCTATATGTCGACGACATACTTTTGGCTACAAATGACCACAATTTACTGAAGGACACCAAGGAACTACTTTCAAATAATTTTGAGATGAAGGATTTGGGAGAAGCTGCTTTTGTGTTGGGCATTGAGATTCAGAGAGACCGAGCTCGAGGCCTTCTAGGCCTATCACAGAAGACATACATTGAGAGGGTACTCAAGTGTTTTGACATGAGTATGTGTTCTGGACATAAAGTTCCGTTAGCTAAAGGAGATTTAAAGAAGAAGAATTGCCCCAAGAATAAAGAAGAAGAAGATGAGATGAGGAACAAGCCATACGCTTCTCTAGTTGGAAGCATTATGTATGCACAAGTGTGTACAAGGCCAGACCTAGCCTTGTGCATTAGCAAGATGGGGAGATTTCAGTCAAATCCGGGAATGCAACATTGGATAATTGGAAAGAAGGTTCTGAGGTACCTACAGAGAACAAAGGCTTATATGTTGATTTACAGACGCACGTTTCGAGTTCAACCATGTTTTCAGAATACATAGCTTTCTATGAAGCCACTTCTTATGCAGTATGGCTAAGGAATTTTATTAAATACATTAAGGTGGTGGACTCGATATATAGACTAATACAGATATATAATGACAACATTGCGGCTGTTTTTCACTACATGAACAACAAGATGTCGTCTGAAATTCAGCATATTGACATAAAGTATTTAATAGTGAGGGAGAAGGTAGCGAACAAACTAGTTAGGTTCGATCATATTAGAACTCAAGATATGATTGCATATCCATTCACAAAGTTTTTGCCTTCAGAAGTTTTTCTGAGACATGTTGAGAGCATGGGACTTTTTCCTAGCTTTGATGTTGCAATCTAGTGGGAGTCTTGTTCCCATTTTGATATTTTTACTAGTTTGTTTGGTTTGTTTATTTTGCTGTTTTACTGGATTGAGGGATTTGCATTTAAGGATGTCACTTTGGTTGACAATTTTATTTTTTCTTGAATAAATTCTACCATTTTGACTATTTAGCTGTTTAAACTTATTATGCAACTTTGTTTATGCATGTGAGTTTATGGTCTCTTTTGAGATACTATTGTTTTTAATAACATTGCGGATTGACTCTTGCTAAGTTGTAAAGGGTTACTTGTACTGAAATGCATAAAGATTCACATTAAGAATCAGTACATATTAAGGTTCGCGTTGTAGGTGCTTCATGTGTTTTGAGATTGCATCATGTGATTATAGATTACCTGTTTTTAATAAAGAGAACAGTGCTTGTCTATAGTTCATGTTTAATCACTTTTCACAGTAGCTTGAGGGGAAGGACTTAACTGTTTTAAACTCATGGCCAATAAAGATTATCAAACCTTTCGGAATACAGAAGCTTAGTGTTATAGTGCTTGATCTAGTGGGAGAATGTTATGTTTTCCTATTTAGATCGGTGTACTAGATACTAAGTCATATCAAGTTTGATAAGAGTTCAAATTTAGTTGTACCTTGAGAAGAAAATTTGATAAGAGTCATATCAGAATGTTCTAGTGCTTTATCCAAGCTGCTTGGCACCACTACAGGAGAAAATTTGCAGAAAAACAGCGTAAGGAGGAGGAAGAAGGCTTTGACTACAGCGAAGGAGATGATGATGATTATGATTATCGAGGCAGTTCTATAGCAAGCTTCGTGCCACCTTCATTGCATCCCGCTTTGCAGCAAAAGCACTACGCGGTCATAGGCGTCACAGTGCAGGTAGCACAGGTAGCATGGGTAGCACGGGGCTGATGAAGCTGCAGAAGCCTCCTCACCTGACTTCTCAGCTTATGATGATAAGAATTGATGTCCAAAATCCCAGAGCTGTATAAAATGTACACGACTAGGTAGACACTCACACAAACAATTTTCATAGCATGATTTTGGTGGCAGTTTATTATATGTTTATAGGCTTTATGTGTCGTTAAATCAAATGGATGCCAACATTATGTAGCTGTATGAAATGGTAGCCATAGTCTTCCTTGTATGATATTATTCATCAAAGGGAAGAATGCCATGTTAGAGTCCACCAGCTATGAAAGATGCTCATGTTGGTGTTTGGCTTAACGAGTTCATGTTTGATAGAAGCTGATGTCCTCAGCAATTGCAACTTTCCTTCCCAGGGCACGGCCAAATTCTGCACGGCAACAGAACTTGCATAACAAAGTTCAGCTATTTTCAAACCCTCCAAAACTAGATTAGCAATCCAAATGCCAATTTTCTTTTAAATGTGAATCACAATTCGATTGAAGGTCTGCTTCATGGCTCCCTCAGTTTTCTCGTTTAAAGTGGTTGGCTATGGCGGTGGGATACCTCAACTTTGTTGAGATCGAATTTATTTTACTTACATTTTCTACGTACTAAACAAACTTTATAAATACAATATATGAATAAAATTGATGAAATAAATAAAATAAATAGGGGGCGAAAACATGGGTTTAATGCTCCAATGATCCAAAATAAAAATCAAGAAAAATAACTCTTCTTTAAAAAGTTAGAAAAACCAACTGTTTCTGCATATGCGGAAAGCGCTTTATATGCTCATCTCAATCCATCTCAACTCATATCTCGGACACGATGGTCTTTCCCAATACAGAAATGGTTAATTTTCTACTTCAGAAACAAATGAGTTATTTTGCGTACTGGTTTTCATTTTGGGTCATTTCACCATAAAAATCCCGAAAAAAACATCATGCCTTGATTACATCTAAGCATTATCCAACTCAACTGAGTTTCCCGGATCCATTGGAAAACTGGCATTCATCTCTTTCAGCTGCTCAATTACGCCAAGCAGAAGATACTTCCAACTCAACATCTTCTTCCCACCAAGTAGCGCTCTGCAATATTAGATCACATCCCATCCAATTAGATTTTCAAGTTATTGTTCTTCCTTTCATAATATGTTTTTGCATTTGAATGTTTAAATGATTTGATAGGGAAACTGGTAACTTCTGAAATTGGTTAATAAAGAGAGAAATGACCATAGACAAGGTAAAAGGTGCTCCATGACATTCAATTTTCTAGTCCATTTCATCAAGTCGACCAGTTCAATAACATTTCAGTTAGTCATATTTAGCAGCTGGTAAGACATTGTTTGAAATTTTTGCAGTCAGAAATTCCAAACCAGAACCAGCAACCTTATCTGTATGAAACGGTGTTGTAAGGAAAGTAGACAATAGCAGTAGACAGAAGAGCAACTGGAAACATGGTGCACTCCACTTACCAACAATGCATTACAATCAAGATACACTGTACAATGTGTCCCATGGTATGCTCTATGAAGCAAGAATGTGTAACAATCCACAGAACTATTCTGTTACATCGATGTAGAACAATTTTGTTCTTTTTCATGGAAACACCACTTTGGGCTTTGGATTTAAATTCTCAATGCTTGGGGTAGTTTTGAGTTTGTAACATTGCTAAAGGATTTTTTTTTTTTTTTTTCCCTAGAAACTTCATAATCTTAAACATATTCGTATCTTTTATACAAAATTTCAGAAAAGCAGATTGCAGAAGTAATGCATTGCCAAAATCTATTGTGGAGAGCATAAGTTTACTATGATCCCAGATTGCAGCAGCAAATTTCAGTAACTGTGCCGTACAATATGTTGCATAACAATGCACCTAAGAAAAATTTCAAAGGTTTCAATACACAAAGGACATTGTCATCCAAAACACCGTACCAACTGAGTGCCTCGACTTGATTTAGATGAATCAAATTTTAGGAATCCATATAAATGATTTGGCCCTTATTGGATCAAGGGGAATTATTACTTAATTTCACAAATTGAGCTTTCCTTTAAATCTTCCGTTTTCTAATGGAAAAGGACAACCTTTAGAAAGCCATAGATTGCAGAACCACTAAGAAACATGAGAGGGTGTGTGTATACATGTGAGCGTGTGAGTGAATGTGAGAATGAGAGAGAGAATGAACGTGTGGGGTTGGTCATTTAAATTCCAAAAGTTTAATTGCCATGAAAACATAGGGAAAACTAAGGTTGGGGATTGCCAATTTAAATTTATAATATTATTATGGTAAGAAATTAGTGAGACGAAAAATAGGAAAAACTATCTATAGATAAAGGAAAACGTTTAAGATAAGGAGAGCTAACCCTGTAGCCTCTACGAAGAAATTGCAGCGAGCTTCCTTGTTCCTCTTGCAGTCCCAGGACCCTCAACAGTTCTTCTTTTGTCTAAACACCACACAAATAATCAGCCTGAAAGCATACCAAAGTATTCCTAGCAACTAACAGAAAGTAACTACTAACTGGAGCTTGAGAAAGATATATACTTCACCCAGAGTGAAGCGTGTTGCACTCTCTGCTACGCAAGCAAAAGAACCATCGGCTTGTTTAAGCATTACCTGCCAAGGCCCTGCACAAATTTGAGAAAAGATGAGACACCGCCTCATGCTGAATGAAGCACACACGCATACTGAAGAAAACAGTGGATGCGTTAGAAAAATAAAGTGCAACAAAATCATGGTTAACAACCACAAACAAGCTGATTGTACAGCAATACCTTCCTGGGGTTACAAAAGCACGTCCATAATGAAAACATAAAATCAATTCCAGCTAATGCACAGAAGATAACATAAATCCATGCCAACTGATTAGGAGATAATTAACAATAGTAGTAGAAAAATGACAAAGGCTCAAAGAGACACTGAAAGCAGTCGCATAGTAAAACTTTGTAAATGTCCAGTGAGAATGAGATCTATCAATTGTACAACGCATAGCGTGTTACCGACATTGTCATGTTTTCCAAAAAGTAAAAGAAGGAAACAATTGAACTATATGGTGAATTTACTAACTTCTAAAATTTATAAAAACAATAAAAGTGGGAACTTTTTTTTTTTTTTCATCTCCCAGGAACAAAATTTTGTTGATAAATAAAATGATACTAATGGGACGAAAGAGATGTCAATCAACACCCTAAGTACAAATTTAAACTACAATAAAATGAAGGCTCCCCTAAATCAAGAAGAATAACACTAAAAGGAATATCTTTGAAGTGTTTAGACAAAGATGCCCAAAGAGAAGCTAACAGTAGAACCTTAGTTACTTCCCGAACACATTAATTTTTCTAATATTTCTTCCAAACAAACTCTATTTTGCAGAATAGATATTCAAACGTAAAGAAAACAAAGATAACCAATTCACTCTGCAAGCTGTACAAATGGTCCCAAAATAATCAAACTCTAAACTGTCCAAAGAAAACAAGTAAATATTGCATGACGCGCTAATATTGGGTTATATATTTTGTTCATCATGTAACCACTACACCTGTCCTTTCCTAATCTGGCCAACCATCAAGGTGAGTATTAGATGACTTCTGAACAAAACCCTTGATCAAGACTCTCAAACATTGAAAATGTATTCTTCATCAAGTCCAGACCAGCATCAGTGCTGAGAAACCACTATGATGTGAATATCAGGTCTTGCATAAATTAGCATAACTTAAAATAACTTTGGATTATTCTTTAATTGTTCTTCCAAGAAGACCATATCGTATAATCTAAATTATCTAAGGACTGTCGTCCAATTTGTTGGGATAAATAGATTATAAACCTATGAAAGTTAAGATAAAGAATAAGCAATAATCCAGTATATAAGAAATCTTTTAATACATACCAGGGTATTGGCGAAACAATGCTCCATTGTAATTCACTATATAAGGTGCTACTGCTACTGTCTTAGGAGTTAACAAATGAATGGTTACCAAAAATTTAAATCAAGAAAGAAAACAAGTAATAATTATTAAAGGTAAATAAATTATACTTTTGAGTACTCTCTTATTCGGATATAGAACACTGGAATAAATTGAGAAAGAAAGCGATAGTGCAAATCTTTGGTTGGAAAGCCCACAAGGCCCAAGTCAGCACTGCATAATTAACAGATTATAATTGAAAATGAAAATTATAGTCAGAAAATAGCAAAATCAAATTTGGATGTATGGTCCATAAGGATTACCGCAACGTGTCGAGTTCAAGATTAAATAAAAGTGTCGGGGTTGACATGGCAAATGTTTCCTGCAAATCTCGAAGAGTCACAGTAGGATAAGAGGAACCAGATTATCCTCATGATTAACATGTGAATTTGTCAAATTCAGGCTGCATACAACTTCAAACTTAGAGTAAGACAATGACACCATTAGACTCTATGCTAAATTTAATTAGACTCTGGAATAAGATTATGTAGCCAGGAAACAGCATAAGATGCCTGCACATTTTCAGATGCCCACTAACTACAATTTTCTTAGTTTATTGTACATGGTTAATTTCAGGCAGCCAGCAAATGCAAATATAAACTGATCATATGATTTCCCTGAATGGAGTTTAGTAAATATGCAGAAAAAAAAGAAAAAAAAGAAGAGCACATGCATGTTGAAAAATACACATAACACTACATTTTAGGGAGAAACACAGCCAACATTAGTCTTAAAACAACACACCACAGATCCAGGAATGCAAATGGGAGCACATATTGAATATATCACAAATAACCCGTGTTAGCACATTCAAATTCTGGAGCCGTAAATTTCGAGTTCATAGTCTCGAAATGGCTGAATTTGAATGCAAATAAATTTGTTGAAACATATAGATAAGTATATGTACATGCATTCAAATCTTTCCCCAATTGTGCCCGTCTTCTTGATTTTCTATATCTTTTTTTCCTTTTTGGGTCTATATCTAGATTTCTAGATCAAACCGTGGTTTTCAGATTCCAATAGATGAATTTGCATCACTAGAGAGATGAACTCATATCAAACTGATTCTGATTCTTAGCAAAATATTATCATTGGGAAACATTAATTAATATAATTAGTAAGTATCAACAAGTCATGACACCCTCAAAAAACATTAAAAGAATTGAAGTTGCAAGATCATAGTTAATTCTTAAACAAGTATACAATCATCAGGCGTAAAAACCATATATAGGTACAAAAGTTAATGGTCGGAAAGAGCATCATTCAAAAAATGTATTGAAATTATATTTGAAAGTCAAAACTTCAAAATGGTTGAGAGAGCTAACAATGAGGAGACCATACCACATACTTCTCTATTGAAGCAAGGTCACGGGTGCTACAATTAATGAATACATAAAGAGAGGGAGGCTCATTGGATGCCCAACGACCTGCAATTTTAAGAGATGACATAGAGATGAAAGTTAATCCTCTTCAATGTGTGCCTGGCATTGTAGGATGATTATTTTGTTCACCAAAAAAAAAATAATTTAAAACTCTTCATTATATAGATGGATCATGCATTGAACCAAAAAAAAAAACTATCAAATTAGCAGGAAAATTTTTCAGTTGAGGTGAAAGCTAAGAAGAGGAATACAAGCAATCAATTGAAAAGGGAAAACAAGCAAGCATTTGAGTCCTATAAGTTATGACCAACCTTCATTTTCATCTTCAAAGTCAAAATCAAGTGTGTTCCTTATAGATCTGAAGAAGTTGGTGACTGGACCACCAGGGACATCATCCAGGGAACCTATGGTTATGTCATCGAGCTGAAGAAAAAAATCAGAATGAAAACAATGATACAAGGAGTTGTTGAACTGTAATCTGCTTTGTGAATAGTTCTCGTGGCTATAAGATAAAGGTATAAACACATAACAAACTTGGTAAATTTTAAAATCTCTACAAATCAACAAGTGTAAATTACTTCTTCAATAAGAAATGCAAATTTTATTTAAAAGCATGTTACGAAATGTATTTTACTTTTTTTTCACCTTTTTCTGTGAATCAAAATTTTATCCCAATCCACTATACCAATTCTGAATTTGTTGGCTGAGGAGATTTGATACACTTGATTACATAAAAAGAATTAACGATTAGTAAAATCATGAGTTATTTTTTACCGTGTCAATAGCTGTTTTAAACAGCTCAGAGGCCCTGCGCTTTTCTGGCTTATCAGGAAACACCTGAAGAAAGAAATCTTGTCAACATACTCTTCAAATGGAAGATATAAAACGTCTATATGAAACAAAAATTCAACTTACAATGCAAGCTCTCGTTTCCCTTTTTTCTTTGAGCTTCCTTACAACAGCCAAGGCCAGTTGTACGTTGGCATCAATGAAGTCATCTGAAGACCCCTTTTACATGTTTAGGAAGTTGAGAAAATCATGTCTCATGTATTCAGATTGCTATGTGTCATCAACAAGCTATATCACTGTGACTGATAAGAGGAAATCAAAGAAGAACAATGATAGTAGGGTATTGTATAGCATCTTTTCTTTGGGGTTGGGGCATAAGCATAGCATGATTATAAAGCCTTTTACTATATCAAAAATAAGGACTGACAGAAAAATAACAAATCAACAAACAACTGTGAAGACTAAATGGAGTCAAAACAGGATGCTTTTATAATCAATATGTGAAAACAATCTCCAGTAAGCAGGTGTAAACCATGATGGGTCATCCAGCCATCTAATAATTTTGTAGCCAAGAGAGATACCTTATAAGAAGATATGTTGCTAGGCAGGGGTCTGGAGGCACAAGCTCGAAAAAATAAGGTACATGAAAAAGAACAAGTATTAGGAGAATATATAAAAGCCACTAGAACGCCTAAACAATAGATACAACTAACCAAATTTTCCTAGTGGAATACCCCAAACAGGAATGAACTCACATTACTATGGTTTGATAGGAAAAGTAATTCCTTGATATAGTAGTCTCTAAATTACATAACCTCATTTCTATTAAATATAAAAGCTAGTCAACAAGCTTCCGCAAACATTTTACATTACAGTTAAAGCACCTCCAAGATAATGTTTTTCTTTATCAGGCATCCCTATCTTAGCCAAATTTAGGTTCTTTATTTCCATCAAGCAATTTTCCCGAACGCCTTGTTCTATTTATTAATTTTCATAAAGTTCTCAACCTTTTTAAGATATTTTCCATCTTTCTTCTAGATGGCAAGTTATTCATAGTAACAAACTTGCAGTGTGCTCAACATCATAACGGTAACACGTTATGGATCATGCATAGCATATCAATTTTGGTTAATGCCCAAAAAACAAACAAAACTCAAAGACCAAAAATCCAAACAATATCTACTTCAAAACCTTCCACAAATTCTCATCGACTTTCTCAAAATCCAGAACTTTTCAACAAATCCAAACAAAAAGGGCAAAAAAACTTACGGAAAATCAATCTCCAAGCGGGTCTTTCCATCTTCAAGAGCATAAGCAAGCGATTTTGCAGCATCAGCGACAAGAACTTCATAGGACTTGGGCTTGTAGACTGAAACTCCGGACTTGGGATCAAGACTTGAAGCTGAAGAGCCTTTTTCAGCGCATTGGATTCTTTTGTTATTATTCAACGGGAATTTTGGAAGCGTTTGAAAAGTTGAGAAGCTGAAGAGGGCAGTAGCAATTTTGGGTAATGAAGAGAGAGTAGTGTGGGAACGAACAAGAGGGTGGTGAGTTGCGCAATGTGGAGAGAGAATGGAAGGTGACGATGAGAAGGCCATGGTGGGCATGGCCATCTCTGTGTTTTGTGGTTGATTTGGTTTTGCTGTGAGGAAGAAGAGGAGGGAAAAGAAAGCCGAAATGGATTAGATGATGATGATAAGGAATTCTTTACGGACTTCGTTGCTGTTGGGTCCTCAAACTTTGAGACAATTGAACTTCGACACTTCTGACAATTTATTGAGTGGTTTTATTTACCTCTTCTAATTTTTTTATTAATCACCAAATGAAAAAGAATGGGAAGATGTAATGCCTAACCCCAGTTACATGCATCAATTAGAAGAGAATTGTGAATAATATTGTTGTAACTTAAGACTTATTTATAGTTCATTAATTGTTGTAGTTTAAGAACTATAACTTAATTACGTCACTTTGTTTTTACATAATTATTAACTGAGTTAACTAGGGTTCTTGTAAGGGTGAAAACATCATAGACACCCATATAGTGTGCTAATTCTATATAAAAAGTTTTCATAATTAATTCTTTGTCTTTAAATTGTAATAATTAGTAAAGTACATTATTCATATTGTAGCAATTAAAAATAGAGTGACCAAAATGGAGCTTAACCAAATTGCAAAGACCAAAATCATAATTTGAGTCGTTACATTATATATGACTTTGTGTTTGAAATACAAATATTTGAGTTGTTTTCCACTTGTTGTAGGTTTTAGTGGTCTATATATTGTTTAGAATAGGCTTTCCACATCCATTACATATTACTTTTTCATGTTTTTGTGATTTTTTTTCTTCCTCTACTTTCACTTAAACTACAAGTCCTTTACATTTCCTTAATATTTTTAGTCGCAATAAATATCTCATAACTCCACAAGATATATCATTTACAATTTCCAAATCCAAGTCTGACCTTATTTATATAAGTCAAACCTTGAATGCCACAAACATTTTTAGTTTTATTTTTATTATTAGCGTAATAGTTAGGGGCACATTGGAAAGTTTGTATAAGTGTGAGGGAAATTGGCTTTTAGGCTTCCTTTGTTGGACTTCATTTTTAGTTTCGCCTATGTTTAGGTTGCTAGTTATTTCCTTTGTTTTGTCTCTTGGGAGTTGTGGTCTTGCTTTTGTTTTTTTCCTTACCCAAAATAAAAAATAAAAAAATCATGTTATAAAGAAATGAAGCCCACATAGGTAAAATTAGATGGCAATTAGTCAAAAGATGAAGATAAAGCTAGAATGTATTAGTCAAAAGATGGGATAATGATGTTGAGGAGAAATCATTATGTCTGCCTTAAAAAGCCATTTGCTTTGCCTATAAATAGGCATTATATTTGCTTGTAAACATATACGGAAGAAAGAAGAGAATAGAGAGAAGAAAAAAGAGAATAGAAGTGAGAGTCAGAGAGAAGAGAAAGAGTGGAGTTTATCTGAGGAGAAATTCTGTCAGTGTAAACACCACAAAGAGAAATATAATTCCACTCCCAATATTACAGTGGTACTTCTCATCCTCTGATTATTCTAGTTTTATAACACGTTATCAGCACGATAGTCTCTCCTTTTATTTCTGAAATTTTTCCAACTCAACACTATATGGTTATTTCTCTGTCTCCTCTCTGTCATATGTCTACTCTCACTTTACTACTACAACGACATGCAAACTTTCTTTTTTGTGTTCTCACAATTTCTATGTTGTTTAATCCATGCTTGTTTAATTTACTTCTTTGTAACGTAATTTGTAATTTCTATGTTGTTTAATCCGTCCTGTTATTTTATGGTGGTGTAATTTTTTACCCATCGCGTTGTAACACAAATTATTGTAATAAAATGATGGTGTGATCTTAAAACCCATCTATTATATCTTGAATAGTGGCGCAGTTATATTGCCCACAATATATGATATATTATGCACTTCATATATATTAGGTGGAGGTTTTTATCCCCACATTTATTTTATTTATGGTATGGTGTAGGTTTATTACCCATACGGCAATATTTATTTAAAGGTGTGGCGCGGGTTTATCGTCCACACAGCTGCCTTTACTTTTATTTAAAAAGTATGGAGCAGAATTAGTGCCCATACAAGCACATTTACTCTTACTTTAGGTATGATGTGGAATTAACCCTCATACTTTATGAATTTACTTTACCGCACATTTACTTTTATTAAAAGTATGATGTGGAATTAACCCTCATACTTTATGAATTTACTTTACCGCACATTTACTTTTATTAAAAGTATGATGTGGAATTAACCCTCATACTTTATAAATTTACTTTACCGCATATTTACTTTTATTTAAAGTATGGTGCGGAATTAACGTCCATACAACAAGCAATTTACTTTATGAATTTACTTTACCGCACATTTAATTTTATTTAAGGTATGGTGCGGGTTTATCGTCCATACCAGCAAATTCATAGCACTTTATTTTTATCATCAATTAATATACCTGAATAATGAGGGCCTGAAATTCCTATTAATAAGTGGCTTAATGTCCCAGATCTCGAGCCTAAAGTTTTGGATGGCAAATTTGGCAAAACTAGAGTTTGCTGCCTTGGACCTTTCCGGGGACAACTATTTATCATGGGTCCTGGATGCCAAAATTCATCTACGAGCCAATGGCCTCGGACAAACAATTGTAGATGAGAATGATGCTTCGCCTGAAGAGAATGCGAAGGCCATGATCTTTCTTCGCCGCCACATCCATGAAGCGCTGAAGAGCGAATATGTGGTGGTTGATGAACCGTTGGTTCTGTGGAAAGCTCTAGGTGAAAGATACGATCACCAGAGGATGGTGACTCTCCCAAGAGCTAGATACGAATGGACTCACTTGAGATTTCAAGATTTCAAGTCAGTGTCCGAGTATAACTCTGCTATGCACAGAATTACCTCATTAATGAGGCTATGTGGGGAAAATATATCTGAGGAGGATATGCTCGAAAAAACTCTGAGCACTTTTCATGCTTCAAATGTCCTCCTTCAACAGCAATACAGACATAGCGGTTTCAAGAAGTACTCGGAACTTGTATCTTGCCTCTTGTTAGCTGAGCAGAATAATGAGCTCTTATTAAAGAATCACCAATCTCGCCAACGGGCTCAGCACCACTTCCTGAAATAAATGCTGCATCTCAGGAAGTGAATGCCACTTCATCTCGTGGTAATATCCACAAACGTGGGCGATGGGGCAAGCGTGGCCACTGGCAAGGAAATAGAAAAAATCGTGGTGCTCGTTCAGAGGGTTTAGGTCCAAGGAGCGGTCCATCCACGAATGGCAAAAATGCATCCCGTAATAAGGGAAAGGCACAGATGAGCCATGTGCCTAGAAATGTTGAAAGCCCTTGTCACAGATGTGGTGCAAAGGGACATTGGGTGCGCGCATGTCGTACGCCCAAGCATTTGGCGGATCTCTATCAAGCTTCACTTAAGAACAGGAAAGTGGAGATAAATTACATTGATCATGCTCCGCCAGCCACAGATGGCTCATCAGAAATATCACGTCAGCTAAACAAGACGCATCTAGATGTTTCTGATTTTGTTACTAAAAGAGGGAATGAAGGTTATGAGTCCGAATTAGATTAAATTCCTTAATGTACTATTTGTATTAGCTGAAGTGTTGTTTAAATTTCAATCCAATAAAAGTGGTAATGTTTTCTTCTTTATTGATTCAGCTTATTTTACTTATTTGAAGGCATGGATGTAAATTATGGATGCCCTCAAAACAAAGGCTATGGCAAAGATATTTGTCTCGCAGACAGCGCGACTACTCATACGATCCTTCAAGATCGGAAGTATTTCTCAAAATTAATGCTTACAAAAGCAAAGGTAACAACCATATCAGGTCCTGCAAATCTGATTGAAGGCTCAGGAATAGCCCAAATTATGTTACCAAATGGAACAATACTGTCCATTCCAGATGCTTTGTATTCATCTAACTCCAGAAGGAATCTGTTGAGTTTCAAAGATATACGTTTGAATGGCTACCATGTTGAAACAAAGAAAGAGGAAAACATGGAATATCTTTGCATTACCTCCAGTGATACCCAAAAGCGTATACTGGAGAAGCTTTGTGAGCTCTCATCAGGGTTGTATTATACAACCATACGGACAATTGAGGCACATAGTGTCATGGACCAAGAGTCCATTGACTCAAATGCTTTTAAGCTTTGGCATGACAGGTTGGGTCATCCTGGATCCACCATGATGCGCAGGATCATCACCAACTCTAAAGGACATCCCTTGTTGACTAAACACATTATGTTATCAAGTGACATCTTTTGCCAAGCTTGTTCACAAGGGAAGTTGGTGATCAGACCATCACAACCAAAGGTTGATGTTGAGTCTCCATCATTTTTGCAGAGAATTCAAGGGGACATTTGTGGACCTATTCATCCCCATGTGGACCATTTCGGTACTTTATGGTCTTGGTGGACGCATCTACCCGATGGTCACATGTTTGTCTTTTATCTACTCGGAATATGGCATTTGCTAGGCTTTTGGCTCAGATAATTAAATTACGAGCCCAATTCCCAGATTATCCCATTAAGTCAATCAGACTCGATAATGCTGGTGAATTTACATCTCAAACTTTTGATGACTACTGCATGTCACTAGGCATTGATATTGAACATCCTGTTCCCCATGTGCATACTCAAAATGGCTTGGCAGAAGCTTTAATTAAACGCCTTCAATTGATAGCACGCACTTTGCTAATGAAAACAAAGTTGCCAATTTCTGCTTGGGGATATGCCATTTTACATGCAGCATCACTTGTGCGATTGAGGCCCATCGCCAACAATCAATATTCTCCAATACAACTCGTATTGGGAAATCAACCAAACATTTCACATTTAAGAATTTTTGGGTGTGCGGTATATGTGCCCATTGCACCACCGCAACGTACTAAGATGGGCCCTCAACGCAGATTGGGAATTTATGTTGGTTTTGATTCACCATCTATCATCAGATACTTGGAACCCCTGACGGGTGATATTTTTACCGCACGATTTGCGGATTGTGATTTTGATGAGACAATCTTCCCACCATTAGGGGGAGAAAAATCTGTGTCTAAAGAACAAGGCAAACTCATTCCTGAAAACGACATGAATTATCATGGAATGTATCCACATTGTCTCATCTCGATCCTCATACTGCTCAATGCGAAAACGAAGTGAGAAGGATCGTTCACCTCCAAAGTATTGCAAATCAGATGCCAGATGCATTTAATGATGCAGCAAAGGTGACAAAATCTCATATCCCAGCTGCAAATGCACCCGCACGGATTGATGTCCATAATGGACAAAGCAATGTGCCAGCAAATGGTTCATCTGCTGCACGCCTAAAGCGTGGCAGACCACTAGGCTCAAAGGATTCAGTTCCTCGAAAGAGGAAGTTGATGGACAAAATGAATCCAAATGAAATAAATAGAGAGCCCACAATTCATAATTCAAATGCCCCCAAAGAGGGACAGGTACTTCTTGAAAAGGAAAACGTCATTGGTGAGACAAGTGCCCCTGGAGTGGCAACTGTACCTGAAAGTCAAGAAATCTCCATAAATTATACGTCCACTGATGAATTGTGGAGTAGAAATGAGATGATCATCGATGATATATTTGCATTCTCAGTGGCTGCTGAGATCATAAAAGATGATGATATTGAACCGTGCTCTATTAATGAATGTACACAGAGGCAAGATTGGCCTAAGTGGAAAGATGCAATCCAGGCAGAATTAAATTCTTTGGAAAAAAAGAGTGTTTTTGGACATATAATTCCAACTCCACCCAATGTGAACCCTGTAGGTTACAAGTGGGTATTTACAAGAAAGCGCAATGAGAAAAATGAGATCTCAAGGACGCGAAAGGTTTTTCACAAAGGCCTGGAATTGATTATGTGGAAACGTACTCTCCAGTAATGGACACAATTACATTCCGTTACTTAATAAGTTTGGCGGTTTCAGAAAAACTTGAAATGAGACTCATGGATGTCATTACCGCATATTTGTATGGAGAATTGGATACAGATATATACATGAAAGTTCCAGAAGGATTCAGGTTGCCTGAAGCAGCCAGAAATAAACCACGGGCATGTTCTCAGTTAAATTGAGAAGATCATTATATGGGCTAAAACAATCTGGACGAATGTGGTACAATCGTCTCAGTAAGTATTTACTGAAGGAAGGATACACAAATGATCCTATTTGCCCATGTGTGTTTATTAAGAAATCAGAGTCTGGATTTGCGATAGTGGCAGTATATGTCGACGACATGAATCTAATTGGAACTTCTGAAGAGCTTCAAAAGACTGCTGATTATCTCAAACGTGAGTTTGAGATGAAAGACCTTGGAAAGACAAAATATTGTCTTGGCTTGCAGATTGAGCACAATGCTAATGGAATTTTGGTGCATCAATCAACTTACACTGAGAAAGTATTGAAACGGTTTGGCATGGATAAAGCCCATCCACTTAGCACTCCAATGGTCGTTCGATCGCTTGACACTAAGAAAGACCCATATCGTCCAAAAGGGGATGATGAAATGGTCCTTGGTCCAGAAGTACCATATCTTAGTGCAATAGGTGCTTTATTGTACCTAGCACAATGTACCAGACCAGACATATCATTTTCAGTAAATCTGTTAGCAAGGTACAGTTCTGCTCCAACAAGGCGACATTGGACCGGCATCAAACATGTTCTACGATACCTTCGTGGGACAACAGACATGGGGTTATTCTATTCCAATGAATCGACCAACGCCCAGAGTATTGTTGGTTATGCTGATGCAGGATATCTCTCTGATCCACATCAAGGACGATCACAGACTGGGTATGTATTTACATGTGGAGGAACTGCGATCTCATGGCGCTCAACAAAACAAACATTAGTGGCCACATCTTCCAATCACTCAGAAATACTTGCCCTCCATGAAGCCAGTCGTGAATGCGTTTGGTTAAGGTCGGTGATCCATCACATCCGAAGCACATGTGCCCTACCCTCAGCAACAGACACTCCAACAATCTTGAATGAGGACAATGCAGCTTGTATTGCTCAGATCACAGGAGGGTATATCAAGGGTGACAGGACCAAGCACATATCACCAAAGTTTTTCTATACACATGAGCTCCAGAAGAG
This sequence comes from Prunus dulcis, assembly GCF_902201215.1. Lineage (NCBI taxonomy): Eukaryota > Viridiplantae > Streptophyta > Magnoliopsida > Rosales > Rosaceae > Prunus > Prunus dulcis. Next base: position 7,345,906 of record NC_047652.1, on the reverse strand, counting down.
TCAAGAAATCAAAGTCAGACAAATCCGCTCAAGCGATAACCTGGCAGATCTCTTCACTAAATCATTGCCGAAATGTACATTCCAAAAGTTAGTGCATGGCATCGGATTACGACAACTCTGCAAGCAATCAAGTTGGAGCATGCAAAATCAGGGGGAGCATTCAAGAGTCCTCTAACACAGGACATATGCGCGTTGTACTCTTTTTCCTTCGACTAGGGTTTTTTCCCACCGGGTTTTTCCTAGCAAGGTTTTAACGAGGCAACATGAGTGCATTACCCTTATGTCCCAAATAAAGTTGTACTCTTTTTCCTTCGCTTAGGTTTTTTTTCCCACTGGGTTTTTCCAAGCAAGGTTTTAATGAGGCAACCAATCTAGGGACATGTGGTCTTCAAGGGGGAGTGTTATAAAGAAATGAAGCCCACATAGGTAAAACTAGATGGCAATTAGTCAAAAGATGAAGATAAAGCTAGAATGTATTAGTCAAAAGATGGGATAATGATGTTGGGGAGAAATCATTATGTCTCCCTTAAAAAGCCATTTGCTTTGCCTATAAATAGGCATTATATTTGCTTGTAAACATATACGGAAGAAAGAAGAGAATAGAGGGAAGAAAAAAGAGAATAGAAGTGAGAGTCAGAGAGAAGAGAAAGAGTGGAGTTTATCTGAGGAGAAATTCTGTCAGTGTAAACACCACAAAGAGAAATATAATTCCACTCCCAATATTACAGTGGTACTTCTCATCCTCTGATTATTCTAGTTTTATAACTGACTTTTTTACATGTTTGTACTATATATGACTGGCTCTCAAGCCATGACACGTAGGATTTGACACCAAATAGGGCCATGTGGCCCATGCTGGCAAAGCCCAGCCTTACAATAGGTAGGTGCCTCCGGCACTAGTTGTCGATTACTCAATGACCGGCCCACAATTGGCAAGTGCGCTCAGCACCCTTTGCCGATTCAACCTCCCATAAAGTACCTTGCAAGATTTTCTTGGGTTCCCTACTGGTACATTCGCTGGGACACGTGGCAGTCTTTGAGGGCACTCCCACCAATTTCACATCAAAACTTCACACCGAGAGGACACCCAGACCTCCTATAAAAGAACCATTTGCCCCATGGTTCAGAGTGAGTGAATTTTGTTAGACATACACTCCTTTGCATCTTCTACACAATCTGTAAGTTGGTCCCACCACTACCTGTCTAGTTTTTCACGCCAACATTACAAATTAAAATTAAAAAATTAGAAACTGTAAATTGAAATGGTTATCAAACGTTCATGCTCTATAATATTGTTTGATTGTAGTGCCCAATTTGGTTTGATTGTAGTTTTGAGATTTAACTAGCCTAAACTGAACGAGACCAACCACTTGTATATTTATTTTTATATTAGATGTATAGTATTCTTATTGGCTAATAACCAGATAAGAATTTTCAATTTGAATTTTTGGGTTGTAATTATTAATTTATATTACTTATTAGACTTTGAAGTTTGATAGCATATCAAATTTTAGGATGATTTGAAGTGCTAGAAAATAAAAAATATGTAGTAAGCTATGAATTTTTTTTAATTGTAATATGATTGATTTGATTACCTATTTCAAATATGAAAAAGGAGAAAATTTATCTATAATGTATATAAACAAAAGAAATAATTTGTTTTTTTTTTTTTTTTAAAGATAACATTTTCTCAATCAAAATTGCTCATCATATTAATGAAGGTATATTATTTGAGAATTATATTCTTATTTTTATCAAACAATAAATAGATTTTCTTTCCAAAAAAAAAAAAAAAAGGTTAGATTTTATTCAATTAGCAAGCCTTCTTGAATCCTTCATTCATGGCTGCACCCAAAAGTTAAAAGTAAAAATTTGAGCTTTATTTNCATGGATTTCTCATTTTTATGCTTGATTGTTATAATGTTTNNNNTTTTTTTTTTCATAAGGCATGAGTTCTAATTTAAGTTCATTGAAGCTTAAACTTGTAGTCCGTATTTTATGAGTCAAACTATTTGATGAGTCATTCTAGCCTCGTATTTGATGGTCAGATATCAGAGTGGTTGTTCTTAATAAGAGCTGCACCGCTGAAGCCTGAAGGTGACAATCCACCATTTAANTTTGGAATCTTTACAGTGGCTATAAGTTCAAAGGTCACTGTAGCTGTGCCTCATTTGTATGCATACCTTATAAAAAATACGCAACATCTCGGCGGAAGAAAGTTAGTGCAGAGAAGGAACAGTTTGTGCAGGCAGAATTTCTTCCNAGTATGCAAAATGTTTTGATTTGGGTTCTCAAATCTGATTAACTTTCAGCACATTGTTATTTCACTTTCTGCAGTACACTTGGCCAGGGGTTGAAACCAGTACCTTTGCTTTAGAGATTCTATTTTCCATAGGGATAGGAATTTTTGGGTTCATCCTCTTTGCCCTTCTGATAGGAAATGTACAGGTGAGGCATATACGTCCTTTATTTTGGAAATGTTGGTTGAAGATGAAGATGCCCAAAGAAAGCATGTGTTTTCATGATGGGGATGTGTTCTTGGTTGTTGATAATGCAAGAGTATATTACTTGCATTGCTATAACACCATACTCAAATTCCCGGAAAACTTACATTTTTCTCACTCCGTTAGTGACATCATCAAGAATGTCGTTGTGTGTCTACGTGGCTTGGAATAAAATTTTAACTCGTTTTCTTGTCAGGAAAGATTTCCCAATGTATCCCTTTGTTACAACCTTGATATCCAAGTCTCTAAAATCTTGCTACAATAAAATGTGGTTGTGTAGATAATTACCATATTATCTTGTGATAAGCGGAGGGTAATGTTTCTTTAATAAATTTGAACTTCTTTTCTTCCATCAAAAAAGTAATAAGAATAAATTTAACTCCTTTTCTTGTTAGGAAAGGTTTCCATCTTTGCGTTCCACAGCTGTCAAATCTCCTCTCTCCTCTCTCCGTTCCAAACGGTAAAAAATTCAGACCAATAACAAAACGATATTGAAAAAAAACGAAGATAAAGTATTGTGGAAATTCTNGTCTGTTAGCTAGTAGCTTGGTGGCTACGTCACAAATCAAAACCTACAAAAGCATCAATTAAACCTGACCGACTTTATACATCTCGTTAACCCTAATACCACACATTCCATACATTTTCCTATTCCCTAAACCAATACTATAAAGCATTATAGGGCACAATCAATCAAGCAAGCCGCTAATTTTTTTCAGAGAAATACTTATTTCCTTGTTGNGGGAAAACAGAGAACTGAGAACTGAGTGAAGAAGAAGAAGAATGAAAAGAAAGGTTGAAGAAGAATTAGAAGGGGAAAAGCACAGCATGTGGAGTCATGGAGGGCACTGGCAGAGAGGGGAGTTTATTGGAGAAGGAAGCTTTGGTTCTGTTTTTCTTGCTACTCCCAAGAAACGAAGAAGGGGTGAGTTTAGCCGTATGGTCAATTTGCCTGCGATGATGGCGGTGAAATCGGCAAAGGTGTCTGCTTCGGAGTCTATTGAACATGAGGCAGGGGTTCTGTTCGAGATCAAGGGTTGCCCTTTCGTTATCGAGCGCTTTGGTGAAGAGACCACAACCACAGACAAGGGTGACAAGGTCTACAACTTGTTGTTAGAATTTGCTTCTGGAGGAACCCTTGATGGCCTCATACAAAAATCCAATGGTCTTGGATTGCCTGAATACGATGTTAGAAGATATACAAGGTCAATTCTTGAAGGGATTAGACACATTCACAAGTGTGACTATGTTCACTGCGATTTGAAGCCGGACAACCTTCTGCTTGTGCCTACCACTACCACTACTTCTACTACCGCTAGGTCTGGTGCTACAACTAGTTTTGTAGCCAAGATTGCAGATTTTGGGTTGGCTAAGAAAACCAAGGANAACTATAGTCGGTGGAGAGGCACTCCTAGGTATCTGTCCCCAGAGGCTTTATTTGANAACAAACAAGATCAGTCCTGTGANATTTGGGCTCTTGGTTGTATTGTGTTTGAGATGCTAACCGGAAACTCCCCCTGGGATTTGAAGCCTGGTTGTGATCTTGACAATTCCGTCGACGTGACGGTGTTTGATCATCTACGNACTTCCAAAATTCCGGCCGAGATCTCAGATGTGGCCAGGGATTTTCTGAAGAGTTGCCTTGCCATGAGGTCCTGTGAAAGATCAACAGCGGAAAGGCTCTTGTCTCATCCATTCGTAGCGCCGCCTCAACCATCAAAAGCGGGTCATGCCAAGTTGAAGGTGGTCAACTCATCTTTGGGCTATGCATATGGTGTCTCTTACTTCAAACCGAAAGCAGATTACCGTGCAAGCACTGCCACTGTTCCCAGAATTCATCCCCTACCGGGTTTTGAGATACCAGCTGGACATTAGGATTCTTTTTTCTTGTATATTTTTTTTATTTGTAAAGTCAATGACTTGAAATTATTCATTTCAAGTTCATAACCACGAAATTGTAAAAAAAAAATTCAAATTTATATTCTAGTTGAATGATGCAAAGTTTATAACTATTATAGCCCCAAGTTCTTTTTATTAGTCCTGTGTTTGCCTAATTCTGGAAAAGGAATGGTGTCATATATGCTACTTGTATAGTCCCTTGAATTCCATTCAACACACCACAAGTGGCAGGTTTATAAATAAGCTGCCATATTGGATTTAAATAATTTGAATCTGCAATGCCATTACTTCTGCAAAATTCATTTTATTTTTTAGTGTTCTTTTGCTTTTACTTCTGCAGAATCCTTGTCTAGTGTTTGTTTACTGAGGGAGCTAGTTGATGCCTAGAATATGGTTTTGTTTATATTTGTTGTTGGTTAGGCCTTAAAGCATTTGTAGGCTTCTGTCCTAATTTTTGTTTACTTTTGTTTAGTCGTAATACCATGTACGAGTTCCAAGTTTGAATCGCCTTCTAGACAATGAAGGTAAACAGGTTTTAAAAAAAAACTTGGAGCAACTGAGGATCTCCATTATGTTGCCATTAGTTTCTTTCTTACATTATGTTGCTATGTGTTTTACTTGTTTTCCATCTGTTGTTTGGTTTAGGAAAGGCTTTCTGCAGAATATACTTCAATGCCATTGCTTCTTCATTTTTTTTTTCTTCTGCAGAATTCATTTTAGCTTTTCCTGTTTTTTGTGGTTTCTTCCTTCCTACTTTCTCATTGGACTTAATTTAATCTTTTTGCTCCATTAATAAATCTGAAATTTCAAAATAAAAATTACACTAATTATTTAATGAGTGCAGAAATGTGTGTCTGCTTTTAATTTGAAAACTCATGTTATAGATACTATATGAACTCACAGTACTAAATTCTTTGTTAGTCCAATGTTGAAAATAACTGTATATTAAACCAGCAAATGTTTCCATTACACATGAGTCTGAGAAAGAACTTGGCGCGAAGAATGATTTGACAAAACCATTGTGTTTTTACAGCCAATCTGACAAGGTTAAGGGTGACAAGGGTATAGTTAGTGCTTAATGATTGTTAAAACTAGTTAATCTCATTAATTGACACACACTCATCACTCCACAATAAATAATGCATCTTTTTTTTTTTTTTTTTTTTCTTTCCCAAAGAAAAGGTATTCAAATTTGGAATCTAAACTAAGGTAATGTGTTCGACTCTCCCTTGCCAATATCGCTAGGGGGAATGCTATCAACCTTCTTTCTTAAAACAATGTTATTAATGCATTACACAAGCTTTTTTTTCCCCCCCCCAAATTTATCCCAATTAAGCAGGGCTAAATACCACTAGAACTCTTTCAATTTCTTACATCACAATAACTCAGTCGAACTTCACATCTAGGCTTGACCTAAAATTCAAATCTCAAGTCACAAGCATCAAAACCAAACAATGCTCCTCTAAACTGAGTGTGATTTGAGACTAATTATATTCTCATTCTTAGCATTTCAATTTCCGTTTTCATTCTAATTCATTTCTTTGGATCTCGATTTTCATCCCATTATATTTTATTTATATTTCGGTCCACATTCGCATGCCTATTTTATTGATTTTTTGGTCGACGACATTCACATTGTTATGTTATTTATTTATTGGTCGACATTCTCGTCCCATGATCCCATCCCCAGTCCACGTGACATCGAATATGCCCACTTTTTTTTATAACTGTTTTTTATTTTTTGGGTTTCGCTTTTGTGTTTGTTTTTTTTTAAAACTTTTTTTTCCCCTTTTCTTTTGGGTCCAGTAAAATTGCCCACACTGCAGCTTTGTGCCTTGAAGAAACCGGTCACTTCTTCTCTGCAAAGGAAACGAAGCAACAGAAAATGGACGATTTCATGAACCTGATTTGCCCTAATTCTCCATCCGTATGCTCTCCCTGTTCATTTCTATTTTTATCTTCTTCTACTTTCTTCCGCTCATCTTCTTTGAATTTAGTCAGCATAATTTCCTGTTTTGTTTTTTATAAAAAAAAAATTTCCTCTCATATGCTGTGTTTGGTAGCTAAGAAAATGTTCTGGAGTAGAAAGGAAAAGAAGTGAACTCAGTGTGATTATTCTTTTGTTAAACGGAGTTCAATTTTCACTGTAGTTTTTGTTTCTTTAAATTTCCTTTCCTCATCAACCAAACGCGGAGCGTCAGTTAGATCACCCGAAGAAAAAAAAAAGCTGCATTTGGTTGCTGAAAAAAAGTAGGAAAAATGTTAAGAAATTTAAAATTCTATATGTTCTTTTTAATTTTATGGGACACCCAGAAAATATAAATTGGTCTACACAGAATTGAGTTGATTTAAAGTGATAATTCATAATCTTCTCCAAAAGCCTTATTAAATTAATACTGAAAAGATTAATAATTTATTCTATTGTATTTCCTCAGTTTTCAGTACCAGGTAGACTTGGTCTCTGTTTCAGTTTTTTGTGATGTTTCTAATTACTTTAATTTTTCTATCTATTTGGTGTCAAGAACCTGCACCTATGTGCTTTATTGAGGCAAGGAAACTAATGGCTCAATTGGTTTTCTGAATTTATACATAATAATTTAATTCCATTTTTACAGTAATGAATTTAACTGATTTTCATTGTAAATTGCTGCCATCCTTTTCAGGTATGGGATGGGAACAGACTTTCCAAGTGTTTTGGAAACATATATCCTTTGGAGTTTGGTGTTTAGTGTGAATTTATGTTTCATGAGATGAACCTGTTATTTCAATTATTAACTGCTTCTCCTTAACAGTCCCTACTGTTTTAGGTTTTGGTGCAAATGCAGTGACTATTGTTATGATTGCTGTACTTGGAATAAATCAAAGGACTGGCAAAAGAAGTTNGAGGGTAGGTTTTATTTATGTTGTTCTTGGTTGTTGACAATGCAAGAGTATATTACTTGCATTGCTATAACTACACTCTCCTGAAGCATTATTTTTCTGATTCTCANAAAATGTAGAAAAAATGAAAGAAAATAAGGAAAGCCAATTACAATAAGACTCTCTGAACCATAGCATGCCCTTGCCTGAGTTTAAGGTTTATTATGCATGCAAACATTACATAAATGCACACTCGACAAAGATAGTGAAACGGGCACATTTCATTTTCTCATTGTGAAAAAGTCTTTTCAGTACTAAACTTAATCTCTATTGTTGTTTCTTTTTATTTTCTTAATTTTTTTTTAAAATTTCTATTGAAACTGAAGCTTACATGCTTTATGTTTTAGTTTATAATAAATTCCTTTTTGAAGACTCCCAACTCTTCTTCTGGAAGGCAGATTCATGGCTTAAACATTTGGATGTTGAGTTATCTGAATATACTTGAAAATTTTAGTCTTAAATGATTACCCCCCTCTCTCTCTTGCGAGCGTTCTTGTTAACTTCTCACTCTGTGTCTGAATGTGTGTTGACCTATCTTTCCATTTGTCATAATGCTTTTTATGAAGGGATAATCCACTAAATAAATCACACATTCAACTTTCAGATGTATGTAAAGGGTGATTCTACTTCTTTAAACTTTATGCCTTATCTAGTTTTAAAACCTTATGAAATTTTTAAATAGATGACATGATATCTATTTTGAAATTAACCTGTCACTGTTGCTCGAAACAGTGCATGTGGCTTGAAGCTCCACTTTCTACCTAGTTTAAGCCTATTATCACTTAAGATTGATCTGATTTATAAGTATCATGTATTTCACTAAACCTCGGCAAGTGCTTATGAGCCATGACCTTGGCCATGAAAAAACCTTCAAGTCCTCAATACCATGTGCTGATCCTTAACTTTTTATTACACTTCATAACAAGAAATAAACTAGTAGTCTAAAATCTCACCTTGATATTTACATCCTTAATCCATATTATACTCCTATTCCTCGTTATAAAGCAATATCAAATTATATTGGACCTGCCAATTTATTAATTTTTTATAGAAGAAATTTCTTGTTAAATTAGACATGTTGTCCATACTGAGCATACTAGTCTATGAGCTCAAATATAATTTGGACGGAAGCCTCTAGATATTTTACATCTTTTACATGTATTCTGTTTTTAGTTGGTGTTTTCAGGTTCACTTGTCAAATGTCCTCCTTCCAGTGTATATTATATTATATTCATTTATTTTTCTACAAATTCTCATTTATAACAAAAAGAGAATTCTAGATTTGTGAGACAAGGACTCTACATTATAATTTCTTTTGAAGATTTTTACATAATACTGATGGCTTCACAATTATTCCTCAGATGAATTTTCTGGAAAAGTTTTTCTTTCTCTTTCTTCCTGCCATTGGAGCATGTATATCCTTGTTGGACATTGCATTACTATTGAAGAAAGCACATCATGGCTTCTTTATTGCACATCATGAATGGTTTTTCAGATGTTCTCAGTTTGCATCATGGGTAAGGTATTTTTTTCCCTTTTCTTTCCCTTTTTATTGCAGTGACATGTTAACAGCATATTATGATTTTTTCAGAATTTTCACTGAGTCATGTTTTGAAAAAAAAATGTAGACTCTTATCATACTCTTCTCAAAGTGTTTCAATGGTTGCTACATTTTTTGCAACCGGATCTTGTGTTTCTGGTGGATTGTAAAACTGCTTCTGGGAATACTTCATTTGCTCACAGCATATCCCCCATTCCAGGTACATTCCTTTTTAGCAGCTTTTTATTGCCATTTTGTTGTTCAATGTAGTTTTCGTCTTGTTAAAATTCCACTCCATGATGAAGGCGAGATTATATGTATAAAAGGCCAATAAACCCTTTGAAAGAAAAGATTACATAAAGGATGTTGTTTGGTAAGGTGGACATTTTCTTTTTGCAATTGGTTAGCTTTGGTAATAAGATGTACCCAACTTGCCCAGCTTTTGACAGGTTAAGATTAGATAGATAAAATTTGTTGTTGAATGAACTCGATATTTTATGGTACTTATGTTTAATTATCAATCTGCTTCTCATAAAGTTCCAAAGAAATAAATAGTGGTTATAATAGTTCTTTGTGGCGTCTAGTCTCAACTCTACGAGGTTGATTTAAATACTTGGGTTCTAGAAATGGTGTCTGATTATTTTGCTTCTAAAATGGAATTATTAATTTTCAGAAGTTCTTTCTGACAGGTCTTGTTATGCGTTAAAGAGATCTGTACTGTTTCATTAGACATCATCTTTGGCATATCAATAAACATTATCAGAATAAAGCAGGCATCATACAAGAGAAGGTGCCAGCTACTTAATTCTTTCCTTTAATTTTTTTTCTTTCTGATCATAGTTGCAAAGAAAACATTGTGTGCAATTTGTACTGTAAATTGGGATACTGGTCGAATTACATCCATGATACAAACTTTGGATAAGACCACAGATGTAGCCTAATGATCGTGAGTTCAACCTGATGGAGTAGGGAGGTGAAATTCATAAAATGATGAATTACCATACTCTACAAAAAATAACTCATCAATGCAATGAAGAGTATGACCTAGAGAGTATTGGAAAGTAAAAGTTGCAAGTTTCCTTTCATTAACTCTCTCTCTCTCTCTCTCTCTGTGTAATCTCTTCTTGTATAGGCTTGATCCCTTCACAGCCTAATCCTAATCCTTTATTTCAGATACTTTAACTGTCCTGCTTGCTTGGTTAAATTGCAGTTCTCTGGAAGATTCACTTCTTTCTGCTGATACAGATGTTGAGGAAGGCTGCCTTAATGAATCTGTAAGTTGTGTACAGTCATGCTACTTTTTCTTAGCTATTACACTTAATGGTGTGATGTTAACCTCTTGAATGTATATTTATTTTTTATTTTTTATTGTTTGGTAAATTTTGCTCTCAAGGGTAACACCAAACAACTAACAAGTAGCTTGTAAGTTAATACTGGTAACGATACATCTTTTCTGGAAACACTATATATCTAAATTATTATTTTTTAATTTTTTTTTTTCACACATAACATTGTTGTTTTAACCATTCATTATTTTATTAAAGATTTCCTCTTCCTCCATCTTAGATTTTTTTATGTTTCAGTTGAGTTACATTTTGTAACCTTTATTGCGGTAGTATAGATGACAACTATATGCAAATATTTTTACGTTTACAAGTATTCTTTATCAAAGTATTACTGAATAAATGCCTACGCCAATAAGATTCAGAGATCAAATTTATTTTATTATTATGATTTTGGGTGTGTATGATTTGGGTGTCTTGGTCAGAAACTTTTAGAGATATTCCTTTTGGTGTAGTTCATCGTGATTGGGGAGAGTTTTAATTTGAATGTAATATGCTTGAAGGTTTTTTTCCGGATATCATGGATTTTCTCATCCATCCTACTTCTATATTTCTTCCATTTGTATTAATAATGTTTGTGTTATAAAAAAATTTCATTAAATTTGGGTATTTGATCTTTGCTTCCTACGCTATTTTCAAGTTCCACTATACATTGTAGTAAGTATAAATATAGATGCTGACATGCTCCAATCATTAATTCCTAATGGTTTTTCTTGAAGAATGATTACATCTATGATTTAGTATTGTGCAAGAAAATTATGAATGAAAGGTGAACAGCATAGAAAACCATAAACCAAATCAAACAATAATGTTCCATCCACATATCATGTTGGCCACCACAGTTTTTGCATCACATATAGCAATCATCATTGAGCATATGATTTAATATGATAGTCCAAGAATGTGCTTTCTCATATTCTTTTGTTTATGATTTGGCGGTTTTCTAGTTCGCATTTGTATGAAGAACACACCATTTAAAACCTTTGTTAAATAAGTGAGAGATGTATCATGTCCATTTATTCTCACCAGACCAGAGAATAGCTGTAACTACATTACATTCAGCTCATCCCACACAATCAAGATGAATTAAACTGAAGGGTTTGATGCTTGTTATTTCCTTAGGTAGTTGTTTCAGTTTTAAAGTTGTAACCATTGGGAACGAGATGCCTCCTCCTGTATGTTATTTGTTAGTAGTCTTGGTTTTGAAGTTGTAACTATTAAGCTCATACTTACAATGTCTATTGATTGTCTAAGGGAGACACTCAGAGCTATTTCGATCTTATGACATTCAGATCTATCACTTCTGTGATGAATCATGGTGTCACAAAGCAGCTTGATTTTGAAGATTTGCTTCAGCTTCCTACTGATATGGATCCCTGTTCATGTCATGATACATTGCTTAGCTGTTGGCAATCCCAACAGAGCAGTTGCCCTGATCCATCCCTGTTTAGGGCAATTTGTTGTGCATATGGATGGCCATACATTCGTCTGGGCTTGTTGAAGGTACTTATTTCTGCTAATGGATTTTCCTCCTATTTTCTTTGAAGTATAATCAAATGCGAAGGGGATGAATTTTAAACATATTTCTGGTTAATTAATATGCTGCTGCTTTTTGTTGGTCATAAATTTTTCTTTAGTGTGATATAGAAAAAAAAAAGTAGCATGGTAAAACAAAATAAACTGAAAAGGACACTAGTATTTTGCAGAAATTGTTTTACTTTTGAGATATTCTATTCTTCGTAACTGTGTCCATAGCAGTTTGTTACTTGTAGAATCGGTTTCTTACATATTTGTGCTTTATAATTAAGGTCAGCATATAATGTCTCCACTTATATTATAGAGTTACTGGAAATTGATGCTTATGTTTACTGAAGTGAAATAGAAGAATTGCATTGTAGAAGCATATTGGGTTGCCATTATGAACAGTAAAAGCATTGTGGTTGTGCGCAATGCATGCTTTATAAATTTATTTAGTCCATATACGTAGGATAGTTAGATATTTAAACAATGATATACTTTTCTAGACACTTTGTATATAGGCAAGTCATGGTACCAGTTTCATAACAATGAATAATTGAGAAAAAATGGACTCCAAATTGGAAAAAAGATCATGTGACATTTCAATTTTTCCAGGTACTCAATGATTGTGTTGGTTTTGCGGCACCGTTGCTTCTCAATAAACTGATTCGCTTCCTTCAACAAGGTTTTGCAGAATTTGATGGGTTCCTTTTCATTGATTGTGTTTTATGGAAAATGATTTATAGTATTATTGATGCCATCACTTTGTTTTCTGAATAATACTTTGTAGGGTGTAGTGGACTTTCACAGTAATGTGTGAATATTTTTCTCAACCTTGTGTGTGCGTGTCTATTTTGTAAATACAGTTGTATAGCTCAGGATATTATGTGTTTTCTACAAATAAGGTAATAGGACCTCTTGTTTATCTTTAATACTAGTTCTGATTCTATATGACTAAGAGGTAGAGCAAGAGTTGCTATCGTTGTAACTTGTATGCTAGTAGGGTCCAGAGCACTTACACATCTATATATTGAAGTGTAAAAATTGAAAGCATGGATTCTAACATGCCATTCTGTGAAAATTTCAGGGTACTAAAATGAAAATAACCCTATAATTTGTGTTAGAATGTTTTCTTCAAGGTAAAGTGAGAGCTCCAGGGAGAGAGAAGGTTTGGATTCAGAAAAAAAGGAAAGGCGAAAGCTCTAGCGAGCGCCTCCATCCAATTTGTCATTTGATGACCTTTCAGTATTTTTTGTTGTTGATGAGAAACAGTATTCTATTAAAGAATACAAAACAATATTTCATTTGATGACCTTTCTGCCATCAGATATCTTATCCAATGGACAAGCTCTTCTCGATTTTGACATTCAATTGAGCTCCAGTTCTTGGCATTTTTGTTTAAACTACATATGGCGGCCTTATTGTTCCCTTGATTGTTGCTCACTAAGGGCTTCCTTGTGAAATTTTAATTGAATTTGAACTAATACTGTTGACTAACTATTCTATTTCTTTTATCAGGTACAGAGAGTTGGGATGGTTATGTNCTTGCAATATCCTTGGGCCTCATATCTATCTTTAAGTAAGAATTCAGATTCTTGAACTCTAATGTCCTTTTATTTATGATGTGTTTTCCATAGCTGCATACCTCTTTTATCCAAAGGAACCTATTTTGTGTGGTCCTTTTCTTTTATATAATTATATTTTTAATTTTGCAGATCTGTATTTATTTTGCAGTACATGTCAAAAACAGTAAACTTTGTTGAATAAATTTCCCAATTTTGTAGGTCCTTTTTGGATACACAATATAGTTTTCATCTTTCGAGACTGAAGCTAAAGCTACGATCTAGTATCATCACTGTTATCTATCAGAAGGTATATATTTTCTATATCCATTTCATTTAAGTATTTGGACATGAAATTATGTACCTGAGTGAAAATGAAATAATTGTGGACTGTCCCTTAACGTTATTATAATTTGTAACATATGATTTGAGAGAAACATATTGTCTTTTACTTTATCTTTCTTGAGATGACCTTGAGGACATTGCTATGTAGGATTTGTTTGTGATTTCTACGAAATGCTACATTTCTCAAAATTCTCAACTTTTTCCATGGTCAATTGCCTGCTGACTTTTGCAGTTATGATTAATCGAAAATATGAAACGAGTTTCTGTTTAATTTTTTTAATTTTATCTTCTGGTCTGGGTTGGCTTGATAAAGAAAAATTAAAATGAAAGGGAAAAATCATCTAAAAGATAGGTTCATTGCTGTTACCAACAATGATTGCCATTTACAAGAAAGCAGTCAAGGAAAGTAATGAACAGAAAATGCCCCTTCAAGATGGAGCCAACAGTGCTGATGAAAGAAGAGGATATAACAGGCCAGTATAGAAGCTCTATGCCATTTTGGTTCTTCCAGATATTCTGGAAAGAAAAATGATTCTTTGCATTGTCTAGCTTGCCCTTGTTCAAGTGGCAATATATTGCTGTCTGTCAACTGACATTTATAATTATGCTTCGGATTGTAAATTTCTTGCATGCACGCTGATTGATTACTTTGAAATAAGCTCCTCCTACGTATCAAGGTNTTGATTTCTGTATTATGGGAAAGGATTGTTGGAACTTGCAATTAAATATTCAGCTGGCAAACTTGATGTGCATGCATCTGTGGGATTTTCTTTTTTCCTCTGTTTTCGACTGATAGGCCGTTGGTCTACTTTAAAAGAACTCCC
>NC_047652.1:7330767-7331444 GCF_902201215.1 Prunus dulcis | reverse complement strand
ATCTTAAGTTTGCTCTTGCCAGTGCCTATATATCAATCTAGCAGAGCGATCAAAATTTACTGAGGGGGAAATCCAGACATTCATGGCAATAGATTCTGATCGTACTGTCAACTTGTGTAACAGTTTCCATGATATGTGGAGGTAACGTTTTGTTTTACACCAACACCCATATTTTTTCCTTTTTGGAGTTACTAATGTTAAATTGAGTGTAAAAATCATTCATAACCTAAGGCCCCTTTTTTCTATTGCATTATACCCTTGCTTCTAAGGTATAACTAACTTAAGAAATAATTGTTTTATTGTTTAGTACTCTTTTTATTTGTTGTTTACTGTAGAATTTTTTTGCCATATTCTCATCTGATAAAGTTGGAGGTTTCATGAATGGGAGATACCACTTTCGTTAAAATAAATAGCTTTCTCCATTCTAAAGAATTCCATCACATTAATTGACACTTCCATTAGTGAGATCAGTGTCAATGAAATCTAATGGAGTATTGAACGAGTCCTCTTGTCAACTAGAAGAAACAAGATTTACAGAATGGTTATGGAGGTGATTTGAATATACTAAGACATACTAATTCAACCATACATGGGCTTTGGTACCGTGCTCCAAACAAAGATGAGAATTGGTATTGGTGGTTAGTTAGGGAGGCAGGGGCTAATTAGGTTATTCCTTA
>NC_047652.1:7328264-7330761 GCF_902201215.1 Prunus dulcis | reverse complement strand
TTTCAAACATTCTTTATGAAAAGTATGGTCTTTTGGTGGTGGAAGGCAAGAATTTTGTCAAATTGCACTGTGTTNNNTGTCTCTTGGGTAATTTTGGTTGGAGAGAAATAGAAGAATTTTTTAAAACTACATGTAGAGGAGAGTTCTTGGGATAAATAAAGTCAGGTTTTGGGCTTCCTTATGGTCTTCTCTCTGTCTCTCTCTCTCCCTCTCTCTCCAGCCTTTAGGGGTCTTTTATTTCTGTAAATTTATTTCATTGGGGAGCAGTTTTAGGATAGTTTTTAGAATTGTATTTAAACAATGTAAAAAGGTATATTTGGGATCTATTTTTGAGGGTTGCATCATTTTTTGGTGGACCTCTGGTTCACTAAGTTTTGTAATCTGACTTTAAGCTCTTTAATAAAATATTGTTTCGCATAGAAAAAGTATGTTTCATGGGCTCTGGCTCCATGTTTCATCGATCCTCATATGTTTCCTTCTTTTATTTGTGTTCTTATCTGTTTAATATTTTTACCCTATCAATGTTTCTTTGGATCCCATTCATTTTGTTTTTGTTCTATTTGTGATGACGATTCTCATTTCTGTAAATCATAAGGGTGGATAATTAATTTAATTTTTAATTCTTTGTTAGCATGGGTCATGCCATTAAATGTTCTTTTTGAGATCAGAAAACTAGCTCATTATGTTCCCACCACTCTTGTAAACATTAAACGAATCCATGGTGTTATCTTAGGAGTATGGTTTTCTGATCAACCCTATTTTTTTTAATGAATGTTGCAGCTTACCCTTACAAATTGGGGTGGCTTTGTTCCTTCTGTATACACAAGTCAAATTTGCATTTGTTGCTGGGATTGCAATTACCATCTCCCTGATACCAGGTACCTCTCAATATCCTAATTCTTACACGGCATTTGGGAAAAGCGGAGCAGCCTTGTTCTTATTTTATTTTATGCAATTATATTTATTGTAAGATGTGAAGATGATGCAAAACATTTATGACATCTATTGAAAGTCAAAGATTTTGTTCAATCGAGTAGTAATTAAAGGGTGGCAATACTAAAAGTTACTTAGAAGTGTGTAAAGAGGTATGCTGATTACCCTTGAGGTGAGAGTTGGTTGCATGGAAGACTTTGGGCTTGACTTGGAATTGTATTTGAATTCGGGTATATTTGGGTATAGGTTTGTAATCTCCATCATATAGTGGGTTTAGGATGACTGTTTCTGGAATGCCAATAAGAGCTCCCATATTTGTTTTGGTACCGTCATTGTTAAATTAGAGATGGAATTTTTCTAGGTTCATTTATGCACCCACTTATATAATGATAAAGTATATCATAAAGTAAATTGATAAAATATGCTTTCAATATATATCCGATTGAAACTCTTTTTCTCCTTATAGTGAATAAATGGATATCTACATTGATTGCAAGTGCTACAATGAAAATGATGAAGCAGAAAGATGAGAGGTATATGTACTTTTTATCTCATTATATTGTGCAGTATTTAAGTTTGCTCCGAACATAATGATTGTATTTTGTTGTATATCAAGCCTAACAGAAGGCACATACAAACTAACACTCCCTGTGATGTCGAGGATTGAAATTGCTTGTATCCTGAGACACAAAATAAAATCAGTATCAAGAAATTGAACAAAATGTTCACCAACTTTTTCATCTTGGAATTCTTGAATTTTGAAAGACTCTTCCGCATCTGTTTGAAATAGCTCCATTGAGTGCCAACAGGCCACACCCGGACTCAACAAAATATTGGAAATAATCCAATTAATAACTTAAAACAGAGCCAACGGGCCATGTATTGCTCGAAAATTCAAGTATAGGGTATTCTACTGTGGGAATTTAGGAGATAACAAGAATGACTATAGTTTCAGTTATATGTTTATTTAAATCTAAAAATTATTCTCTGTAGTGAGATGATGGATTTCTCTGTTTAAAATCATTACTCTAGCCATGTGACTTGTTAGAATTCAATGTTTTCAGTGTTTTGGATGTTTTGGGAGGAAGGAAGAGATCACAAAGAGAGTATGAGGAAGAGAACGTTGCTCTTAGAAAAATAGAAAGCTTCAGATTACTATTCATCATATTCCACTATTCATATATATATTCGTATGAGTGAGAGAAGTGAGCTACTTCTCTAACTGATTTACAAGGAAATTAAATCCTAGCCTTTGATCCTATCATCCTATGAGATGATGCCACTTGTCATAAACTGACACTTAGATCCTAGGCAAGATAAGAGACCACTTGGACTATGATCCAATGGCTCAAATTACATCAGAAAAGAATAAAGCTTATAAAATGAAATTAGAAGAGACTTTGTGACTTTGGCTNCAAGGCTTTCAGCTTAAGGGTTACACATCAACACTCCTTTCTAACCCTTTAGCTGATTTCACACCAAGTAGTTCTCTTNGATACACAAATCGCTCCTTAGATAGGGCCTTGGTTAATATATCTGCAATCTGATCTTCTGTTTTGCAGTA
>NC_047652.1:7326663-7328257 GCF_902201215.1 Prunus dulcis | reverse complement strand
TCAATCTCCTTTGCTTGAATAGCTTCTCTAATGAAGTGAAACTTTCGACTGATATGTCTGGTTTTCTGGTGGTGAACTGGATTCTTTGCCATTGCTATGGCTGATGTGTTATCGCACATGATTTGAGTTCCTTCAACTTGTTCTTCTCCAAAGTCCTCAAGTACAAACCTCAGCCATTTTGCTTGGGAAGTAGCTTCAACAGCACTGACATATTCTGCTTCTGCAGTGGACAGTGCCACTGTGTTTTGCTTAATTGATGCCCATGAAAACATACCAGATCCTAGTGTGAATGCATATCCTGAAGTACGTCTTCTATCATCTTCACTTCCTGCCCAGTCATTGTCACAATACCCTATTAAGGTAGTTGTCTTCCCTTTTATGAATTCAATTCCAAAATCAAGTGTTCCTTGAATGTATCTCAGTACTCTCTTTGCTGTCCCCAGGTGTTTCTTGGTAGGATTATGCATGAACCTTGCCAAGAGACTTGCTGCAAACATCACATCAGGTCTAGTTGCTGTCAAATAGAGCAAGCTGCCCACAATCTGTCTATATTCTCCTTCATTTGCAGCTTCACTTCCATCAATCTTGCTCAATCTCTCATTCATTGCAAGTGGAGTAGCCACTGCTTTGCAATCTTTTAATCCAAACTTCTCAATCAACTTCTGTGCATACTTCTTTTGGTGTATAAAAATACTCTTCTCGGTTTGTAGTATTCCCATTCCAAGAAAATGGTGTAACAATCCCAAATCTGTCATCTCATAGTGCTTCATCATGTCTTTTCTAAATTCTTCAAGCATTTGTGGACTATTACCAGTGTATACAATATCATCTACATATAGGGAGACAATGATAATAGCTGAATTCTCACTTGTTTTAACATACAAAGTTGCTTCACTTGAACTTTTCTTTAAACCAGCACCGTTGAAATATGCATCAATTTCATCATACCAAGCCCTTGGTGCTTGTTTCAATCCATACAGTGCCTTGTGTAGTTTGTACACCTTTATTTCTTCATTTTCTTTCACAAAACCTTCTGGTTGTTCAACATACACTTCTTCTTTTAATACTCCATTGAGAACGCAGACTTAACATCCAGCTGATACAAGTTCCATCTCTTCTATGCAGCAAGAGCAATCAAGGTTCTAATGGTGTCTAACCTTGCCACTGGGGCAAAGGTTTCATTGTAATCGATTCCAGGCTTTTGTGAGTAGCCTTTAGCCACCAATCGAGCCTTTTTTTTTCTGCACAGTACCATCTAGATTAAGTTTGGTCTTATAGACCCACTTGACACCAATGACAGGTTTATTAAACGGTCTCTCAACAAGCTGCCAAGTGTTATTCTTCTCTATCATTTCCAACTCAGCTTCCATTGCCTTTCTCCATGACTCATCTAGATCAGCCTCTTCAAAATTCTCAGGTTCCATTATGCACATATTACACTGAGCCATGATTTCGTTAACACTTTTCCATTTCTTTGGTGTATGGTCAATGACTTGAGAACTTTCACTTATTTCTTCATCTTGCAGGGTAATACCTTCATCCATTTGAGGTGTATCCAAGCTTTGACTTGGTTCATTTTGTTGTGTGATACCTT
>NC_047652.1:7326516-7326593 GCF_902201215.1 Prunus dulcis | reverse complement strand
TGTCATTTCTCCTGCACTTGCATTCTCCCACTTCCATGANCCATTCTCATCAAACTGCACATCTCTGGACAGAATAA
>NC_047652.1:7326029-7326146 GCF_902201215.1 Prunus dulcis | reverse complement strand
CTGCCTTTGAATTCCAAATTCATCACAGAACTTGTTAAATTCACTGGATAAAAACTCTCCACCCCTGTCACTCCTCANNCCTTTTATCTTATATCCACTTTGCAGCTCAGTCATAGC
>NC_047652.1:7325759-7325921 GCF_902201215.1 Prunus dulcis | reverse complement strand
GATGGATTCAGTCTTCATTGGTCCACAGATGTCTGTGTGAACCAATTCCAAAGGACTTGTAGCTCTCCAAGTGGACTCCAAAGGGAAAGAATCTCTGTGTTGCTTTCCTAGCATGCAGCCTTCACATACTACTGAAATNTGCTCCAAATGAGGTAAGCCATG
>NC_047652.1:7325082-7325735 GCF_902201215.1 Prunus dulcis | reverse complement strand
TTTTATGCTTCTTTCATTTAAGTGCCCCAATCTCTTATGCCATGTCTGCAAGCANNGTGTAACACTTGCCTTTAAGGCCAAATCACTTGCAGGCATCATTGTAAGTGGAAAGCATCTGTTATTGGTCATTTGAACCCTCACAATCAGATTTCTCAGTGACTGATCATCATAAANATTCACCATATTCTCTCCAAACACAAGATNGTACCCATGCTCCATCATTTGCCCAACACTAAGCAGATTTTCTTCAAGACCAGGTACAAGCATTACTTCTTGAATGTGCTTCTTACCCAACTTGGTTTTTATCACAAGAGTCCCTTTTCCTGCAACTGGAACTATTTCTCCAGTACCCATCTTTACTTTAGAAGTCAAATTTCTTTGNATATTGACTAACAGACTCTCATCACCTGTCATGTGGTTACTACANCCACTGTCAATGTACCAAGANTGATTTTCCTTCACATCTGTCACAGCATTGCATGCATAGAACAGGATTCCAGTTTCTTCAACTTGATTTGCATAGTTCAATTTCTGTACATTTTTATTTCCATGACACTCTCTGAGCATATGTCCAAATTTCCCACACCCTTTGCATTTAGGCTTTCCTTCAAACCAACATTTGCCAAAATGCANTTTCTCACAGTGTTTACAAG
>NC_047652.1:7324738-7325066 GCF_902201215.1 Prunus dulcis | reverse complement strand
GTTAGATTTCCAATTCTTCTGAGGTTTTTGATCTCCAGAAGAAGCTCCACTCTTAGNATTTTTTTCTTCAATATTCAGACTAGTAAAGGCCCTTTCTGTAGAGTTCTCATTGTGTCNATCCAATCTGAGCTCAAAGCTCTTCAGAGAAGCAACTACTTCTTGAATTTCAAGAGTCTCAAGATCCTTNGAGTGTTCAATCACAGAGCANATGGAATCATATGATTTTGGCAAACTAAACAGTAATTTCTGCACAACTCTCTCCCTAGATAGTTCCTCACCATAACTCTTCATGTGATTCAAAATATCAAACAATCTAGCAAGATATACA
>NC_047652.1:7197939-7324717 GCF_902201215.1 Prunus dulcis | reverse complement strand
ATGCGAGTATATTCAAATTCTCTACGCAATCCTTGCAATTTTACATTTCGTACCTGTTTATCTCCTCTGAATTCCAGCTTCAGAATATCCCAAGCACCCTTTGAGGTCTCCTCNTTCACAATTCTGGGGAAGAGCTGATCTGAGACAGCACTTTGGATCAATCCAAGTGCACGAGCATCCTTCATCAGAAGCTCAGCNATCGTAGACTTCTCAGCAACCTTAGTCTCTTCTATCTCCTTCTCCTTCTTTGGATCTGAAGCATCGAAGCCATGTTCAACCAGATCCCACAATCCATGAGATTTCAGTATTGTTTTCATCCGAATGCTCCAGAACTCATAGTTTTCTCCATTGAAAACTGGTGTGCGAAGCTCAGTAGTGCCCAATCCTGCCATATTAGACATTGGATTCAAGAAATCTCAGCTGCAATCGTCGAAGGAGCTCAGACCCAGCTCAAATCAATTCCGACTCCCTGTTCACAGATTCACGCCCAGCTCAAGCAATCGAACCTGTCTCTGAGGCCATGTTAGAATTCAATGTTTTCAGTGTTTTGGATGTTTTGGGAGGAAGGAAGAGATCACAGAGAGATTATGAGGAAGAGAACGTTGCTCTTAGAAAAATAGAAAGCTTCAGATTACTATTCATCATATTTTACTATTCATATATATATTCGTATGAGTCAGAGAAGTGAGCTACTTCTCCAACTGATTTACAAGGAAATTAATCCTAGCCTTTGATCCTATCATCCTATGAGATGATGCCACTTGTCATAATCTGACACTTAGATCCTAGGCAAGATAAGAGACCACTTGGACTATGATCCAATGGCTCAAATTACATCAGAAAAGAATAAAGCTTATAAAATGAAATTAGAAGAGACTTTGTGACTTTGGCTCCAAGGCTTTCAGCTTAAGGGTTACACATTAACATGACTCTTATTTTTGTCCGGAACAGCAATTTTATTATTATTATTTATTTCTTGTCTATTTACTGGTGGTGTATTTCTCCACTTTAATGATTTATTTTTGAGATCGGTATTTTAACAGTAGTAGTAAGTGCTATATTAAGACGAAGAAAAAAAACTGCAGAGTACTGTTGTGTTTTCTCAATATTTATATTCAGTAACTGTGCTCCTCGGCAGGATAAGAAGGACAGGAGAACTGTTGACATATATCCGCACTTTGAAGATGCATGGGTGGGAGCTTCTGTTTTCTAGCTGGTTGATGGAGACAAGATCATTAGAAGTTATGCACTTAACTGTATGACTCTACTTTTATTCTTGGCATACCCAAGAGCAATCAATTGATTAGATATCTTTACTTTTCTTCCAGTGCTCCTGTTAGCTGTATAGAATAATGTTTAATTTATCTACATTGATTAGACGCGGAAATACTTGGATGCCTGGTGTGTATTTTTTTGGGCTACAACACCAACTCTTTTTTCCCTGTTCACATTTGGACTTTTCGCATTGATGGGGCATCAACTTGATGCTGCAACGGTACCCACTGTTCCCTGAGCATAATGATTTTAATTCATATTGTTCAGACAATGAAGTAATTTCCAAGAAAAACTTACCTCTCTAAAACCCCAAATGCAGGTCTTCACTTGTCTTGCTCTGTTTAATACTTTGATATCTCCTCTAAATTCATTTCCGTGGGTCATTAATGGATTAATTGATGTAAGTTTTCCTTGTTCCGTGGGTTTGAAGTACAGCCTTTTCATACTTTTCTAATTATTGATTGAAAAGTATGTACTCTCCTTACTCTATCCCAGGCCATCATATCTATCAAGCGGTTGAGCAGGTTTCTATCTTGCTCTCAGCACAAATCAAAACTGGAAACAACAGCTGGTTCATCTTCACCATATTTCTCAAATGACAAATCTGAAATTTTCCATGAAGATAAGGCTGTTGTATTCAATGATTCATGTTGTGCTTGGTCTAGCAGCGATGAAAAAGACTTGGATTTGGTGCTGAAACATGTAACTCTAGGCATTCCAAAGGGTTCCTTCGTTGCAGTGATTGGAGAGGTCAGTTATGTGAAGATTAAAATATGCTCATTATCATTTCATATCTGATATTATATGCAATTTTGGATGCAGAACCGAATTTCTTAGCTTGTTTGTTAGATTGTTTATGAATGGAAAATAGTTTCACAAAAGTTCCCTATTTTGCGCAAGACATGATTATTTCTAATGCTGTTCAGATTTCTTCCCATCATTTGTTAGATGTTATCAAAGCAAAACAATTTAACATTGTAGTTCTACAAACAGAGTAGACATCCACAAAGGATGTGAAATCAAATCTGAGAGTAATCATAAGTGACTCTTGATAGTTCATGTTAAATAGGGTCTGAATCACGCTTAAGGGACAAGGATAATGATGAGCTGTAGGTATCGTGTATATGTCAATTCTCAAATTGTAGTTTCATCAGAGTTCAGGGATCTAAAATCTTCTTCTATTTTGCTAAATTGGAAGGTTGCGATAGGATAGCTTGGTTGTTTTAGTTTTGTTATTCTGTTGTAATCCGTTGTATTTTGTTTACTGGTTTACTTGTTCACTCGCTTTATGTACTTTTCATTGCCTTTTAATTAAATTTGTTCCCTCTCAAAAAAAAAAAAAGAAGAAGAAGAAGATTGCAATCTGTAATGGACTTAAATATTACTGTTAGGCGATGCGGGACTCTGTAGTGCATGAAATTGGGGCTTTGGTGAAGCCAATAAAATTCCATGTAAAGTTTTCCAAGAATGTTATTACAAGCAAAAGTTTTGTAATTAGATATATCAAATTTGGTTTACTACTAGAATATGTGATATAGTTTTTTTTCGTGATGGGGGAATTAATTTGACATCTGCTGCATTCACCATTCAGTGTGTTTGTTGAATTCTCTCAGGTTGGTTCAGGTAAATCATCCTTGTTGAATTCAATTTTGGGGGAAATGCGACTTGTCCATGGATCAGTATATTCATGTGGTTCTATAGCATATGTACCACAGGTTTGTGATTAGTTTAGTGTGGTTGCTATAGCTACACTCTTATGAAATAGAATTTATCGACCTGTCCTTTGCATTTTTAAATGTTAGGTCCCCTGGATTCTATCTGGAACAATACGTGACAACATACTGTTTGGAAAGCATTATGATCCCAAAAGGTGTGGTCCTTTTCCAATGATGAAGTAGTCTGATTTAATATTAATTTTTCAATTTTGTGTTTTACTGTGAGTGTGCTAGTTTCATAGTAAACACATCCTGCTCTTCTTTATGAAATGAAGGGGGTCAGTTACAAAGAGATCATATATTGCATGTCAGGACTGCCTGAGCTGCTCCCAATATAAGGGGCCCTGATGTAGGACAGCCTGTAGGTATTAGATTAAGTACTCAAACAATAGAACATAGAAGAATATAAGAGATCGAGGAGACGAAAATATAGATTGAAAAGACGAAAGAAAGGGCAGAACAGTAGAACAAGAAGAATATTGGAGGTTGAGGAGACGAAAACATAGATCGACGGGACAAAAGAAAGGACCAAAATCAGAGAACAGAGAAGGAAGGACAGAAATCACATAGTTTTAAGAGAAGGTTTACTCAATATCCAAATCTGAATTTTAAAGAACTACATGGGGTTATTTATAGCAAACTAAAACCCAGACATAATAGGATAAAAACCCCTTGCTTAAACAGAAATCCTAACACAAATAAAATAGGAAGCTTAAAACTAGAAATCTGGAAATTTGGAAAAGTAGAAATCCTACTAGAATTTGGAAAACTAGAGAATCTAGGAAACTAACAAATATATTAGGAAACTAATAAATTTAGGTCCTACGTGTCTTGCATCAGGCCCGTTTCTGGATAGTTTAGAATTGAGAACAGGACTGAACCCGAGTTTTTTGGGCCTAGGGCCACAACAAACAATGGGGTTCTTTTGTACATATCCACGGTCTCACACAAGAATTATTTTCCCTAATGGTTAGAAGATGTTACATATATAATATATAATAAGCTTAAGGCAGCCGTGGTTTAGTTTAATGCTTGCAAAATAAATACACACAGCGCTTAGGGCTCATGGGTTTTACAGTAGATGCCTTTGATTGGATGGTGGATAGCACCCAAAGTCCAGCCAACTATTATGATGCGTTTGAACTTAGAAAGTAACCACTTGAATTTAAACCCTGAAGAGTATGTAGTGCCTGTCCCTGAGTACTGACGGGGCAGTCAGGTGGAGGGTTCTGAAAAACCTCATCTTTTCAGACACATGCGCATATGTACATAGTCAGCTTCAGTTGAGGGATCCCTTAAATAGGATTATTTAAGAGACACATTGTGGGCCCCAGTCTGCATTGTAGTTCAATGTTTCAAACCTTATTTGAAGGAAAAACTATAGCTTAGTGCCCATAAAATAATGTAGCATATGCAGGCTTATGGCATCTATCATGATATGAAATAAGTTTAAGAAGTATATTCGAAATTCAAATTTTCAAATGACCCAATGTAACTAGAGTAATTCCAAAAGTTTGAGTTTGGTTGTATGATATCTCTTTACATATTATACGTTTTTGGCCTCTCTCTAAAAGAAAAAGGGCCCCTGTAGGTATACAATTTTTTGGGGTACTTGTATTTTTTTTTTTCACCATACATATAGATTAATTTTTTTCAGCCCTCTGATGTGGGGCGTAAAGAGGTCACCCACTGTGTCCTTACTTTGGGCCAACCTTGGTTATGAACGAGTTTTCTCCAGTTTTTGTGCAAGTGGGTCCTTTTCTTATCATGGAGGGGAATGTTCTCCCCAATTTTCTTATTGTGATTTTCCTTTTTGTTGGTAGATACTCGGATACTTTAGAGGCAAGTGCTCTAGACCTTGATATTTCATTAATGGTTGGAGGTGACATGGCTTACATTGGAGAAAAAGGAATCAACTTGTCAGGTGGACAGAGAGCTAGAATTGCTTTGGCAAGGTTACATCTTCTCTCTATACTCACCACTGCTAGCTATGAATGGGCCTCAATTCTTTCTTCTATTTTCTTTCCTTGAATCTGATCAAATTTGTTGTAACTTTGTGCAATTGCAGGGCCATGTATAATGGCTCCGATATGTTTATTCTTGATGATGTCCTAAGTGCAGTTGATGCACAAGTTGCTCGGTGTATTTTGTATAATGCCATTTTGGGTCCGCTTATGAAACAACAGACTCGTGTACTTTGTACCCACAATGTTCAGGTTTACCTGTTTCCCCAGAGTTTTATTTATTTATTATTTTTTATGAGGACATATTTGTCAAACCCATTAGGGTTTACAAGAGAAAGAGACGGAAGAGGAAGTCATTTAATTTGGTCTTTAAATCTGGCAATTTTTTTTTTCCTGTGATTAGTTTCTAACTTGTTCTCTAAGTTTTCCAGATTTTAGTAAG
Source organism: Prunus dulcis (assembly GCF_902201215.1). Classification (NCBI taxonomy): domain Eukaryota; kingdom Viridiplantae; phylum Streptophyta; class Magnoliopsida; order Rosales; family Rosaceae; genus Prunus; species Prunus dulcis. Next base: position 7,319,321 of record NC_047652.1, on the reverse strand, counting down.
ATTTTTAAGTTTTCCAGATTTTAGTAGGATTTCTAAGTTTCCTATTTTATTTAGGTTAGAATTTCTGTTTTAGCAAGGGATTTTTTATCGTATTGTCTCTAGGTTTTAGTTTGCTATAAATACCTCTCTCATGTAATTCATTATCGAGCTGAGATTTGAGATATTAAGAAAAGTTTACTTTCCTGAGATTGGAGACTCCTTGGTGTGAAGCCAAGGCGTCTTTTACCACCCACTTTCTGTTTTTCCATTGTTTTTGCTTCCGCTAAATTACCCAAATACTCAATTCACCCGTATCCTGCATCAATTTTGACTTGAACAGAATTCAGTTGATCACCAGAACAACATTTTCTATGAATTTGTTTGGAATTTCTTACATTGAATGGATTTTGATGCATGATTGCTTGTCATCATACAATTTTTCATATTGTTAAAATATATTTTGTTTCAGTTGGCGAAGTTGTTATCATCTTAGTTGCAAAATTTTCTGGTTTATGAGAAACTATAAAGCACTTCAAGTCATAGAAAACTGTTCCACATATAATTCCAATCTCCAGTTCTTTTGCAAATGATTCCATCTGTTACTGCACAGGCAATATCTTCAGCCGATACAATTGTTGTTATGGACAAAGGACATGTCAAGTGGGTAGGAAGATCAGCTGATTGGCCTGTTTCTTCGTATTCAACATTCTCTCCACTGAATGAAATTGATATATGTTTAAACAATGAAAGCCAAGAATGCAGTGCAGTCGAAGATATTCATGTTGAAAGCCAACAAAATCTCGTGCTAGAAAAAGATACTGTGCCTGCTTCAGATAGAACACAAGAGATCATTGAAGTTGAGGCACGAAAAGAGGGCAGAGTAGAACTTACCATCTACAAGTGAGTATCACACTCCACTGCATTGAAAACCGATATCAATTTTGTTCCGTTGATTTATTTTGCATTGAAAACCGATATATCGTCTCTCTTCAAAAAAAAAAAAAAAAAAAAATTTGTTGACTTCATAGTTCATATCTTTTACAGGAAAGTTTATGATTTAACATTTCACTGCATGCAAGAGACAAGAATTTTGTATTGGCTGTGGATATAGTTGGGGTTTCCATTATCTATTCTGTGGGATTAATATTAATTATGATTGCAGGAATTATGCCACATTTTCTGGTTGGTTCATTTCAGTTGTAATATGCCTGTCAGCAATCCTAATGCAAGCTTCTCGTAATGGGAATGATCTGTGGTTGTCAAATTGGGTTGATGCAACAAGAAGCAGTCGGAAAGAATATTCCACTTCCTTTTATCTGGTAAACAACTTCCACAGTTTTCCATATTATGGCATGATTTTTCGTTTTAAAATAAACTTTGATGAATTAAAAGGTTACCAAGAAGTCCTGATTCTCTCAAATGGTAGAAGCCTTCAGAAAGCCCAAAAATTGCAGATTTTTACAAGAGGTTTACAGTACGGTAGCTCCAAATTATGCATTCAAATTTGATGATCAGATCGTCAAAATATGAAGACTTAAATGTGAATATGTTATAAATAGATAGTTCTTCATACTCTCTGTTTGTTTATTTTTGAGTTCCGATAGTTGGAATAAAATTACATTATGATTATGATTCCAGGAAGATTTGGTTTGAATCAGGGCTGTGATCCGGTTTTCGGATTTGGTTGTAGGGTTGTAAGTTGTACCCTATCATAAACCTTACAGCCCTATTCAGAATAGGAAACTACTTTATGATATACAACCAAATTAGGAAACAACAAAATACAGAGCACGCCCTTAAACAAGGGATTCCAAGAATTGGAATCCTAATTATTTACTATTCTGTCCCTGTTTTCCAACACTAATTTTAGAATCCCTTGCACGGTTAAAATATAAGAAGGGAAAAGTTGTCCATTCGTGTTTTAAATTTGGTTTGAACTTTGAAGTGATCTATCTATACTGTGTACTGCAATCAATAAACATACCAGCTTATGAATCTTTTACTCTTGTTGCTGAAATTATGAATTTAGCTTATAGACAGCTTCATATTGTAAGAAGGTCAATGATATTTTATTTTTTCCAAAAAAAAAAGAAAAGAAAAGGAAATGCGCTTAATTTTTTTAATTAAGATGTTTGTTTCTGTTTTTGTTGGATTAGTGCAGATTATACTCTGCATCTTTTGCATTGTAAATTCAATTCTTACATTAGTGAGGGCTTTCTCATTTGCATTTGGTGGCTTACGAGCTGCTGTTAAGGTGCATGATACACTGCTGAAAAGGCTTATCAATGCACCAGTGCAATTCTTTGATCAGACACCTGGTGGAAGAATACTAAACAGGTTATTATAAGATTCCTTCCCAATCTCTTCCTGATTTTATTAGCTATAATTTGTTAAATTCTACGTATTTGTTTTGCCTGTAGGTTTTCTTCAGATCTATATACAATTGATGATTCTCTCCCCTTCATTCTTAACATTCTTCTAGCCAATTTTGTTGGCCTGCTAGGAATTGCAATAGTTTTGTCATACGTACAGGTATCCAAAGGTTTAACTTTTGTTAGGCATTTTTCTGGAATTCCAAACTTTTGGCCATCCTCATTCGTTGAAATGTTGTTCTAAAGGTTTATGCTTGTCTCTAGGTCCTCTTCTTGCTTTTGCTATTGCCATTCTGGTATATCTACAGCAAACTTCAGGTATTCTTCATGCCCTTTTTTTAAATTTTTTTGTCTGAGCCAGGGTTCAAATATGATTTCAAACCACTGAGAACTTTGGGAATGTTTAATTAATATATGAAACTTGCGACCGGGCGCATGGAAAGTTTTATTATTCTTTCCTTGTTTTTTCATAAAATAGGTTGGGAAATCGAGTTATGGAAAATGCAATGTTCTAAGAGACCAGGGCAATTTAAGATAGTGACACAAAATTGTTAATTCTACATAGAGTTACGATAGATTTCCCCCTTTTTATAGGGTGAGCTGGTTCTTTTTTCATATGAAATTTTAGTTGTAATATTACCTTTTTTCCCTGTCTAACAAATGATGTAAAATATTTCCATGTTTTGGATCATTTTCAAGCATATGTTAACAAAGGAATTTAGGACTGAATATATTGTTTTCATGAAAATGATTAGTGTGATTTTTAAACAAAGCAAGTGGAGGACTCATGATTGGGAGGAGATTGTTAGAATACAACATAATTTGGGATCACATTAAAACAGAATGTGATTCGATCCTAAGAATGTGGCAGATGACATCTTTCAACTTTATGGTCTATCCATTGCTTAGAAAATTTATTTTATATATAAAAAAAAGGAAGAATAATCTGATTGGTGAAGAATTATACAGTTCTTCTACAGATCAACATCTCGGGAGTTACGAAGGCTGGACAGTGTTTCTCGATCTCCCATCTATACATCCTTCACAGAGACACTTGATGGCTCATCAACTATTCGAGCATTCAAGTCTGAGGTACATATTTTGTAAAAGATGACGACCATTATTTATATGATGATATCATGGGGAAGAATATATAATTGCCTCAAAGGTCCTTGATACTCATGGATACACATGCATGAACAAAGGTGCACCACGACATTCGTAAATGAGTTGTATGTGCAGTAAAAATAGTATACAGCTTAAAATTTTCAAAATCTATGAAAATATCTGCTTCCTCTTTTTTTTTTGCAGTTAATAGTGTTATGTTGGTCCTCAAATTGTGAAATGAAGTTTAGAAAGTGCTGCTAATTTTAAATGTTCCATTCCCCTTTCAAAGCGATTGTATATTGGGAATACTTATGTTCTGTAGTAGCATCACTTTTCCCAGTTGCACCAGTCACATTAAATAATTTGTGAAAGGTGTTATTTGAGGGATTGCTCTCATTTATCCAGTTGGTAAAAAAACAAAAGAACATTCCTAATTTCATATAACAAATGAATCTGTTTGGATCATAGGACGAAGCAAAAAATGAGCATGATTATAAATTTTGAAATTCTTTAGAGACATGGTAAAACCTAAAATTTTATAGAATAGTTCAGGAAAAAAATGTTGAGACAGCTCATAATGGGCTTAGTGGAAGTGGTATGAGGTGCACGAGATTTAAGTATTATTGTGTTCTGATTTATTCATATCTTAGTATCCTTTATCTGAGACTTTTATTAGGACAATTACAATCAGGATCACTCCAACCAGAAGCAATGAAGCCCAACTAAACAAGAAACATAGCTTAGTATCATTGAAATTATAGTTACCCATCAGGATGATAAAGTTTATTCTAGTGCTTTAGTAAAAATAGCTTGAGTGAAATAGTACGTATCTGCTTTTTTCTTTTTATTGGTATTATTGTATGTACAAGATGGCTTGTTTGTTGCATTTATTCTTACTGGTCTTGATGATGATTTTTGCTTATAGTAAAATTGATAGACATATTGCAACCAATCAATTCCGGTTGTGGACAGGACCTCTTTTTTGCCAGATTCACTGACCAGGTCAAATTGTATCAACAAACTTCTTACACAGAGTTAACAGCAAGTTTGTGGCTTTCCCTGCGTCTTCAGGTATATCTCAGTATTTAACAACCACCCTTTTTAGTCAATTTTAGTTACTAGTACACATTTATACTCTGGAGCTTTGTTCATCATAAGAACAAAATAAGCTGAAGCAAATGGGGTACAAGTTAATTGTGAAGTGAACTTTCTGAGCATAATTTCTTCTTAAATTGTATGGTTGGAAGGAGGGAACATAAGTTTTATAGTTTAGGAGAAAAAAATATAACCTGTTAGAATATAAAACACTTATAAGCCACATCCTGACAGCTTAATATTTTGCAAATTGAAGTTAATCCCACAAGTTTTTATCATGGTTATCAGAACTGGCAATCCTAAGTTCAAATCCTTGCAATTGAAGCCTTTTAGTATAAGTTGAGTTTTGTCGGTTGGGATCTAGATCTAGCATTAGAGCTACATGTAAGGCAGAGTGTTTTAGAACGTAACTAACTGCTAGAAGTTCTGGCAAACCAGAAAAGTTTTTCATAGCCGGCTCTGACATTCTGGCAGTGATCTTCTTTCAGTTGTTAGCAGCATTTATCATCTCATTTGTTGCTGTCATGGCTGTTATTGGATCTCATGGCAGTTTACCAATCAATTTCAGTACACCAGGGTTGGTAAGTTCTGTAGAACTTCATCTATCTTCAACCTATTACAATTAAAATTTCATTTTTGAGATTTGAGTCAAAGTTGAAGTCTTTTATCCATTTCCATGTGTTGTCAAATTAGAGATAGAGTTAAAGGATGTGCATTCTTTTACAGGTAGGATTGGCTCTGTCTTACGCAGCTCCAGTTGTGTCTTTACTGGGAAGCTTTTTGACAAGTTTCACTGAAACGGAGAAGGAAATGGTTTCTGTTGAAAGAGCTCTTGAGGTACAAACGGATCTTTGTCTGATATAGATTGCTACAAATTACTTATGTCCTGATTTTACGCTTCACAGTATATGGACATTCCACAAGAAGAACTGCATGGATCCCAATCCTTACATCCCAGTTGGCCCTATCAAGGACAGATTGAATTCCAGAATGTAACCTTGAGATATAAGCCGTCTTTACCAGCTGCACTCCGTGATATTAGTTTTACTATCGAGGGCGGGATGCAGGTTGGTACATACTCAGCCTGATGTTAAAGGTTAGAACTTATGTGATAATGCTCATTTATTATTTCCCCTTGATTGTTAATTAGGTCGGATTTATTGGAAGGACAGGAGCTGGAAAGTCTAGTGTCTTGAATGCCCTTTTCCGCCTCACACCGATCTGTAAAGGATGTATTCTTGTGGATAGCATAAACATAGCTAGTGCTCCTATCAGAGATCTTCGTGGACATTTCTCTGTTGTTCCTCAGACTCCTTTTTTATTTGAAGGATCATTAAGGTACTCTATTAAGTCCTCATAGTTGTGGTATATTTTCTTTATGGTATATTGTTTTGATGTTAACTTTTTAGATCTCATACTTTCTTTTACCCCTGTAACCTTTAATATTGGTCAGATGACCTACTTTAATTAATAAGTAGATTTTCGTGCATTTCTTCCAAATTTATAGGGACAATCTAGATCCATTCCAGCTGAGTGATGACTTAAAAATTTGGAAGGCTTTGGAGAGATGCCATGTCAAAGAGGAAGTAGAAGCAGCAGGAGGGCTAGATATTCACCTGAAGGAATCAGGGATGTCATTTTCTGTTGGGCAACGACAGCTTCTTTGCCTTGCACGCGCACTTCTGAAGTCTTCAAAGGTACAGTGATAAATAGTTCAGGGACAGCACAATGAAATAACCATGTGCCGAAATTGCAATATTTGTGAAATATGAACTTCTGTAAGTTTCTTGATTATTCAATTGTATAAAAATTTCCAAGGATCCGTTTAACATCACTCAACAGAACGTGCCAGTCGTGTTTGCAATCATTTCAATCTGGTTAAAGTGATTGCTCGGGATGAATTACTGGATTTCGGCGATGTTGACCTTTTATGTCACTTTTTTCAAGTTTTCAGCCTTCTTCTTGTCAAACTCAAATTCTGTTCGTTTCTTTTTCTTTTTTGATCAAATTCTTTGGTAATGTGTACCTCTATTTATGTCTATATGTCTCTCCTGTTATTTCTGAGAAATTGAATGGATTATTCTTCCAGTACAATTTCAAAATTCTATATGATCCATTAAATCAATTTACAATTAGTAAAGAAAAAACAAGAACTAGATGGAAAAATAAACATTTCCACGTTGAAATTAAAATTAAGTGTACATGTGTATGGATTTTCTGTACAGGCATGTGTTGCATGGATCATTTGGGGAAGGGGTGTTTTACTTTATTAACAGATAAAGACTGACCATATTGAAAACCTTCAGGTCCTCTGTTTGGATGAATGCACGGCTAATGTTGATACGCAAACAGCATCAATAATACAAAAAACTATATCCAGTGAATGCAGAGGGATGACAGTTATCACAATTGCTCACCGTATTTCCACTGTCTTAAATATGGACAGTGTCTTGGTCCTTGACCATGGTATCCTGGTATGTCGTATGCTTTCCCGTGTATCTACCTGTGTGTTTTCCTGTGTTCCTTGTTTCTTTTTCGTCATTATTTGATGTCTATGATTTGCATCCAGAAATAACGTTTGTTTGTAAGAAAAGTGAAGACATCTTTAAAATGTTAGATTATATTGGTTGCAAAGGCCAATATCACAGCACCTATAAAGATTAAATATAGCTTCAACAGAATAAATCGGCTCCCTTCTGTCTTCCATATTGCTGATTAAATGTCAACCTCATTCTCATTACATTACTAGATTGTCATCTACAGTTGCAGTACTGACTGAGTGGCTAAATTGTTTCCTAGCCTTCTGAAATCAGAGACTTGAAAAAACTGTTTATCTTGTTCTCTGCACCCATGTAGGTTGAACAAGGAAATCCGCAGGCTCTCCTGGAAAATGAGTCCTCCAGATTTTCAAGTTTTGCTAAAGCTTCTACAATGTGATTTCCGAACAAGTATTGCTGTGCTCATTGCTGACTTCTCGCAATCTGCAAGTTTGATGTACAATAGAGGTCATAGTTTATTGTAAGTTTGTAGCCTAAGTTGGCAATACTGTAAGGTCACTGTTAAATACAATCTATATAGCCAAGTAGTGTTTAACATGCGATAATGAATCTCTAATTGACCTTAACTGGTCGGCTGCCTGGGAAATGTAAGACCGAAAGCCACCCATTAATAGTTATGTTAAAATCCGTAGACTTTCCCTTCACAGAGGTCTAGAAGAAGCATGAAGTTCTCTTAGTAATAACATCTACAGTGGTATAAAGATTTCCATGGTCATCTGAGTTATTCATATTGAATGCTTTCAACTGCGTAGGAACCAAGGATCCTGAGCTGATGTAGATCATACCAGGGAATTGTTATTTGGGCGAACTATCAGTTGGCCAAATGTGAGACTACGGATAAAATTATCTTACAAACACAGCCTTTCCATTAAAAACAGGAAGAAAAGAAGTAGAAAACTGCTGAAGGTGCATTTTAGCTATATTTTAAAGCACATTTCTTTACAGAAAAACTTGTATATTATGAGTATATAATTGTTTTGCTATTCCAACTAATCACGTTTCACCAAGCGTGATAATTTTTTGACATGACGAAACGTGATTGGTGATTAGCGCCTTTTTTTTTTTTTTTTTTTAAGGTAATTAGTTGGGGATAGTAAAACATGGCTATCCTTGTGATATACAAGCTCTTCTCCCTTTCTTTGTGGTCTGGCGTTCCGACAAAATAACTGATTGAAGCGGGTATGGCAAGACTTCACCTTCCTCTAAACAATTGAAGATCGATGAGGGTATCAACAAATGGAAAACGTCTAACATTATAACATAAGAGTCCCAAAAAAAAAAAAAAAAAAAAAAAAAAAAAAAAAAAAAAAAAAAAAAAAAAAAAAAAAAAAAAAAGAAGAGAAAAAAAACAAAAAGCAAAGATGCAGAAAGAGAAAGAAGAGGTTCTTTTGTTGGCGATTAAATATAATTAAGGACCATATATTTGGACTGTAGCCACACCACACCTCTAAAACTAGGTCCACTGACTAAAGCAACAGAATCAAGGGCCTAATTACCATTTGTAATTAAATTATAAGATTGTGTTGATGCACCTTCAAAAACCTTTTAACCCATCATAACGTGCCATTACAGTATAATACAATCTTTGGTCCCCACTGGACACGGGGAAGAAAATGTCTCCAACCCTTTGAAAGGACCAACTTTAAAAAAGTTACGTAAGAATCATAAAATAGAATGAAAAAAAAGAAAGAGATATTTAGAATATCAATTCTTAGTATTAATGATATAGATAAATCCTACACAATTTAATTTTTTTAAAATAAACTCAAAAAAAAATCCAAAAAATGACTGACAGCCTTTTCGAATTTAATTTTGATTATTAAATTATTTTGATTCCCTATTGAGAGTGTTTTGGGTTTTTTTTTTCATGAGGTTTTGGGGTTGGGCTTGTTTTAAGAAATCGATGACAGTTTTGTAATTTATAAGAAGTTAAACCCTCTTTGTTATGTTATAAGTGGACTTTGGGGGTGTTTTTAAAGTCCATTTCATATAATGTTTTTTTTATTATATATAATTAATGGTATTGGGTATGATAATGAATCTTCCCAAAAAAAAAAAAAAAAAGGAGTATGAATTTTAACATAAAAGTACTCAAAACAAAAAATACCAAGAAAAATAATACCCAGAATTTAGCTGCATATCTGCTTTAGGCCCTCACAACAGGTGTCAAAGTCCCCAGCTTTTGTTCAACAAAGATTCTGGGACCGCAATTGCGCCCATGATGGGAGTGGCGCAATTGATCTCTTTATTTCTGATTATTTTATAGTCACCTAAATTGTAGAAGGTTCTTGCTTTTCATTGGTAACATGCTTCTTTTTTCTTTTTATTTCTGAGAACATGTAATTTCAGTTGACTTGGATCTAGGGTTATACGTACACACTTGCAATTCTATAAGATGTAACTATGAACATGTTTTTTTTCTTTTTTTTTTCCTTCTCTTCTCGACACAAGTGAGTACATGCCTAAAAGTCACGAGGGTCAACAAAAATATGCGACGAAGAAGAAGATGGAGTGTTGGTCCAATCAAACTGATCTGATGATGATCTCTCTCCTCCTTGCTTTGCTTCATCAAGCTTCTTGACGCACCACGTGTCTTCTGCCCATGAAAACTTTCTCCAATGTGGGACCGACTCTCTAACTGGGTCCCTCTGGCCCACCTCAGCCACCACAGCAGCACATCCACGATCATCCCTAGCCATGTTATGCACGAAGTTGCATAAACCCTTCATCAGCCGATTTCCATGCTCCCCTTCCATGTGCAGCCCATACATGAAATAAACCCCAAATTGCTTAAAGAAATTAGGAAACGAAGGCAATCTGAGCCATGGAAGCCATGCATCTACAAGCCTTGTACCTACACAGCATGCATATGTTAGGCTTGAAACTCCCTTCACTTGTAACCTGAACACTTCTTTGGTGTTCCAAACACTAAGGATGGCGAAGTTTGGAGGTAGGGTCCACTTTTGTGGGTCCCATTTTGCGAGGGACTTTACTGGTAGGGCCATGAAAGTACCCAAGCTGAGGTTGCAGGCTAAAATGGCTTCTATGTCTTTGGGGAAGAATTCTGATGATTGGGAAAAGAGTTGGCGGTAGATTGAGGCTGCTAGGGTTGTGGGGAGCTGAACAATTGCAATATTAGTATTGGCTGATGAAGATATTGGCTTGTAGTGGGCGTGGACTGGTTGGACCAAAATGGTGGGTGTACGAAACTTTTTGTATGCACATTTGATAGTGAACAGATTGATTGAGGCCTCGTTGGTGCAGTCTGTGGCCATATATGCATACTCGGCTCCCTTTTCCTTGCACCATTCTTCTAAATGTCTCACTAGTTTCGTGCCAATGCCTAGCCTCCTGCATGGAAAATTCACAGCAATTACAATCAAAATGTATAACTAGTTAATATTACGTAAGTACCCTAGATCTTTCCCAGCGCTAATGTACACAAGTAATAATTTATTCTTGCATGCTTCTTTGACATGCATCCATGGAGGTTTTGTCTAGATACATAGCGAAGAAGGAAAAGGATGAAAACATAAGAATAATAAAATAAAGAAAAGTGGGGGGTGGATCATGGAGCACACTGTGTGGATGAGGCAATTTAGTAGCAAATCGTACATACAATATGGAAGAAATGAGAGAATGGGATGGGGAGGAAGGAGTACATTCCATTAAAAAGAGATTTGATCTTTTTTTTTTCTTTAGCAAAAGTAGCGGCTGGTGGATACATGTGTCGATGACAGGCTAGCTACTTGCATGCTTTTGCTCCTTTCCATGATACCAGGAACATTACGTTTCTCTTTATGCTAGAATCTAATCTCTCTCTCTCTCTCTCTCTCTCTGTGTCTGTGTATGTGGGTGGGAGTGGGATTAGAATCAAGCTACGATTATTCACATGAGAGAGAGAGAGAGAGAGAGAGAGAGAGAGAGAGAGAGAGAGTTTGTGTTAAGAAATGTAGAGATGGAAGTACAAAAGCAAGAAAACAGGTTCTCAGTATACAAGGAGCAAACTTGGAGTACAAAAGCAAGAGAAGCCAAAAGGAATAAAGAAGTGAAAATTAATTACTGTGTTTCTTGCTTTCACTATTACCATCCAGAAAAAAAACAAAACAGTTTCATGCATAAGAATTACTTAACTATTCAGTGAAAATTATCATCCTAACATATTTTAGAGCTATAAATATATATGATCTGCATGTTAATGCAGGTAAAACAAACTAATGAATTAATGCCACAAATAAAGTATTAGAGAGAGAGAGAGAGAGAGAGAGAGAGAGAGGAACCAGTGCGTGGGAGAGACCCTTAGTCCCAAAATATAAGCCAGCTTTACAAAAACTGAATTTCCTCTTGTGGCCTCTTTTACACAACCCCTTACGACACCCACAATCTCATTTTCTCCATACTCTGCAACCTGTTCACAATTACAATATTTTTTTTGGGTTACCAATTACATTTCGTTAATTCCAGGAAAAACACTCAAATTAAAAAAAAAATGAAGTATTTGTATTTTATATAATATTAATATATGTCCTGCCTAACGTTTTTCTTTCTTCACAAACAAGTCAGTCATTATTAGAATATTAAACAAAATAGGCTTTATACAAGAAGCAAAAAACCCTATGAACCCTCCAAATCAAAATATATCATGCATTTAATTTTGTGACTAGGCATGCATGGAGATGTTAATTACCAGCATAACGTGTGTTGGGAAATGGCGAATGCGACATATAGGGTCGCCCATGAGATCAGTGACTAGAGAAGTTTTTCCCCGCTGCCCAAGCTCACACCGCCTCTCCATCTCCTCCACCGCCGCCTTATCTCTTTCTTTGTCATATTCTCTCACCACCACTTCAAGCGGCAGCACCAGAGATGGCGAATTTTCAGCAGCTACCTTAGTTGGCACCATAGTAGAGAAAGAAATTAGAACTATGATGCTCAAAGTATAGTTGGTATTATCTTTCTAGTGTGTTTCTCTGTGCCTCTCTTCTTATTTATAAGTAGAGGTGTGCTGATGTGGCACCCCACCAGTTCACATTGCCGCAGGATATGTACTATTCCATTGGGGAATTGACCGGATGTTGTTTCAATTATTGGCTCGTAAGGTTGGTTTTGGTGTTAGGATTTGATTGGATTTGATAATTCACTATTAAATTTAAGGTATACGTCGAAAAAAAAAATGAAGGTAGATACTTTATAAGATGTTGATATTCTACCATTTTGTGCATAAATAAACCATCTACCTTCACTTTGGACAACATTTCTCCTTCAACATAATTTAAATTTAGTGAGTTATCAAATTCAATCCAATAATGGACACCAAACAAGGTACATGATATCTATGAAGCACACAACATATAATAGAAAATTCAGAGAGAGAGAGAGAGAGAGAGAGAGAGAATAGTATTTATCATGTGGAGGAGTGTGTCAACTGGGGATTTTTATGATATAACTATATGACTAATGATGATCATATTTATGACATATGTACCTATATACTATTTTATGACAGAGGATTCTCTGTGGTCATACATCGATCATTGCACTTTTTATATAGGCAAAATATATAGTGAGGGTATGGTTTTGTTTTGTGAGTATAGTAAAATTCAACAAAATCAGTCAATAAAATAAAATTATGTGGATCACACATCCATTACAGATTTGAGATTCATATGCCTATGTCTATTTCATCTTTGTGAAAATGTAATCTGTTCCGCATGTTTTTTCTCGAGACTAGTAATAATTGGAAGGGGAAATTTTAACTCAATGTCTTGGTTTACGGCACAAAAATAAACGCTTTTAATCACCCAAAATCCATATATAATCCTTGTTTTTTAATAGTTAATTGGATAACAATTTAATCCAATTATCATATTCTTCTCCTTTTTCTCCTTCCCCAAAATTTTTGTGTGCTAGCATTTAGATTACCAAAATGCATATAATTAAAAGCCTATATATTATGAACACATAGGAACCATTCCCAAATCATATAAATATAAACATAATATACTAATTTTGTTTCACCAATTATTGGTGCAGGTAGAGAGAGAGAGAGAGAGAGAGGGAAGCATGCGAGCACCATGTAATTGTTAAGCATGTGAAATGGTCCTGTGAGTACATCATCACCACCAAAAGGAATGATGCTTGCTTCTCAGCTTATATATATATATATATATATATTGTAATTTGTAAACAAGTGTTGCTTAAAGCCTATCTTAGGAAATAATGTTTTATCTCAAGTGTCAACTATATATGGTCATTTGATGTTTGACATATTTACTAGGATTGTAATGCGAAATTGTTCTCAAAAACAGAAATGAGACATCATCAGCACACTCAAAAAAAAAAAGAAAGAAAAAAGAAGAAAAAAAGAAGAAGAAGGAGGATGTCATTGTCAACAAAAAGGCCAAAACATCCCACTGGATAGATTATGACCATCCATATGTTGGCACATCAGCCAAAATGTACTTCATTATCTTGTCCCCATTTGACCTCGAGCCCCATACCTCTGTACTTGTAGGACTCCAATATAATCCCAAAAGAATAAAACTAAATTGTACCACACTTCCACTTTTGCATTCTTGGTTAACAATAAATGTCTTTAAAGTGGACAATAGAATTGTGGTTCAACTGATTAAGAGCGTTTATTTTTACACTTAAGGTTTTAGATTCGATTTCTTTTATTTTTTTATTTTTAATATCGCTCATATAATAAAAAATGCCTTTAGGGTCTAAATAATTGTCTAACATGTCATCATACAAGTCGAACTGAGTTCACAATGTGACTGCACATGAGGGAGTATGTTAACTTGATATACAATATTGTTAGCTCATTTTTAAGAAGCTTTTAAATTTTAATTTAAATCCAGTGTTTAAAACATTGTTTTTATAAAGATGGAAATGCATGCGCATGTGAAACTCATCTATATAATTGGGTTTCGTGTATGAGAGATCTTACCCTCTCCAATGGATTAAATTAGCATTAAGCCAAGAGCCTTTGACAAGGTAAATTTGTATTGCCCATTTGCCTTGTATCTTGGAAATGCTCACCAAAGAGCATTGTTGATCAATTATGGAACCCTTGGTATATATGGCCATTATCTCCGCAATCTGTGCACTCTTTCTAGTTGCACAAAGGTGCATACAAAGATAAATTAGGGTGTTGAATTGTATTATAATTTGGGGCATGCAAGTTTTATTCTTGTTCACTATTGGTATGGCAAACACAAAGAAAAAAGAAGAAGTGTTGTATGTATCTGCCCTCTTTCTTGTTTTGAGAATATTCCCTCATTTTACAAACATGATCAAAATGACCATGCTTTGCATAATCTTATCCTCATGCTCCTTTTTACTACTAAATAATTTTTTATTTATTTTTAAAGACCATTCTTATTGAGAGGAGTGAACTCACACACACACAACACGGATACTAAGACTCGAATCCAGAACCTTTTTTAGAAAGAGCATTTGCTCCAAACCACTACACTAGTGGGTCCTTTGTACTAATGGAAATATGTAATTGACATAAATTCGAGAAATATTTATTTTAAAGTGATCCAATTATTGCTACCACCAATTGTTGATTAATTTTCACATGATTGGTTTAATAATTGTAATAACGAAGTAAACTTTTTGGTCTAAGATTTGTTGGCAAGTTGGGTTGACTATTTTGATGGTAAAAGTTCACGATAATATTCCAGATTAGCTAGAAGCAAAGTGAAACAAATGGTTTATAGGAAATTTGGTTCTCAACATATATTAAATCCTAAAAAGTTGAGAATGAAATTTGATATCTGTATATATAAAAATGAACATACAAAGGAAATGCCATGGAATCGAGTCAAGTCCCTTGCTTTATAAAGCTGCTTTACATTATGCAATCGCACGATTTAAGTCCTTGGTTCCAAACGGTATGTATACGTACGGTTTAGAAAAAAAATTCCAAGAGATAATAGGTATGGTTAGTTTTCAATGCATCATATATAATTTAGAATTCCTACAACAATAAGTATATAAGTCTCCTGTCAATTTCATAAATTTTTATTTTCTTCTTTATTTGTTAAAAATATATATTATCCTATACCGACGTCCTGACGTGACGTATATTTTCTTCTTTCATATTAAACATTATGAAAAGCACAAAAATTATGCATAACCAGTTGCTCATAGATTCTTGACAAGATTTAGATGATATATTCTTTATAGGTAGAGCACCCAAAAAAGAGAAAACCTCTTGTTGGGTTTCCACTTGCAAACAATCACATTGCCATAGAAGTGTGAAATCATGCAGATA
The DNA here is from genome assembly GCF_902201215.1 of Prunus dulcis. Classification (NCBI taxonomy): domain Eukaryota; kingdom Viridiplantae; phylum Streptophyta; class Magnoliopsida; order Rosales; family Rosaceae; genus Prunus; species Prunus dulcis. The sequence goes on along the minus strand of NC_047652.1, from coordinate 7,303,923 downwards.
TCCATAACGCGTTTTCAAACTTCTCAAATGAATATATATATATATATATATATATATATATATATATATATATACATGCAATGCAAGGTACATGCATGTCGTGCTTTGGTTATTATTAATTAAACAAAGCAATTAGTATTTATAATCATCCAAAAAAGGGGTAGGCTTTTTCTCTTGGCACCTGGCATCACATGGGACAAGTGGTCCATGATCATCACCTAAAAATAAAAATTTGTGGCGCCGCCTATATGAATCGGAAAGAAGATGGAAAACTATGTGAACTTGCTCTCAATGACTAGCACCAAGACCTTGTAGGCATTTGGCATCCTCCCCTTTTTTAAAAGTTTTAGGTTGCCTGAGAAAGCTGGTAGTTCAAACTTAATTTGAAAGGGTGAGTGTATGTGGTACTCATCATCTACTAAAAGAAATAAGAGACTTGCTACTACCTTCTCCTTTTACCTTTTATCTTCTTATCTTTCTCTCTCGTCCAGTAGCGCGTAGTTTCATAATTAAAACCGTCTATTTTATTGCGATACTTCAAGGATCATTTCTATGAAAACAAAAGTGTTTTCTCTATTTATTTCATTACAATCAGATGAGTAACTAATTTTTTATTTGGATGATTTTTAGGGACAGGTGTGGCCTGATGTGGTTTGATTTATAATTCAAATCGTACAACGAACAAATGCAACATCATGAGGGAGTGAGGTTTCAATTTGGTTAGGTTTGGTTAGGTTTGATTATTTCCCTATCATATAAGCAATTAAGCAAATAGTTTATATTCTCTTACATATACCAAAGGGAGCATCATATTGTAAGTTTAATTATATATATAATGGTTGATATTGATGTGTGGGATAAAATATAGATGGTTTGGTTTGGTTTAGGCGGTTTAGAATAGGCAAAACCGAATCGATAAAAAATAATTGCAGTTTGGTTGGGTTGAATCCAAGATTAAGTATTTTAATGTGAAAATCGAATTAAACAACAAATTGGTTTAGTTTGATTGGTTTGAACAATTCTTTCAATTTTCTGTGTTGAGAGTGAATCCCACATCAGAAAATTATAGAGTTACATAATAGTTAAATGATTTTGAGTCTCTTTACCCATCACTACCGATTGATGCGTTAGATCCTCACATTCTAATATTTTGTCCACTTGTAATCTTAGGCCTCCTTAAGCAATGTCCCTTGATTGCATCATCAATATCTGACATCCATAGGCGGGCCCCTTGTGTATGGTTCCCAAAGGTGAGATAACACGAAGCCTGCTAAACATTGGGCTATGAGAATGGGCCTCTGTACCCGGCCATGGTACGGCCCTTGTCCAACTTCGAAATTACACACACACAATACCTCAGCTCAGATTCGCTGAGCCACAGACGAAGGAATTTTCCCGAGAAAGTGAGAGAAAATCAGGTGAAAAGAAATGGGGATAGCAGCTGCACTAGGACTGCTCTCACCTTTCCCATTCTACTATTGGCTATGGACTTACCCACAAACATGGGTTTACCTGTGTGGGAAAGGGCGTGACCCATGCACAGTGATGGCTTATTTGTCTCATTTCCTCAAGCTGATTCAGTTCCTCTCTCTCTTCTCAGTCTCCACCTTCACTTGGCCTCCCCTTCTTTACTTCTGGCCCCTCATTGCCTTTGGCCAGTTCCTCAACTTCAGGTCAGTCCAGCTATATTCATTTACACATATTCAGGTGTTTTTAATTGTTGTGTGATTGGAAGCTCACTATATCATGTTCATTTTGCCACTGACAAGATTTTGGGACATGGGTAGTTTTCAGTTTAATTTGGATGTGTTGATGTGGAAAGATTGGAGAGGAGTTGTTTGTTCACTGACCCATGTGCAACTAATATATGGGTTCATTGATTAGGCAGTTTGTGAAGCTCTGTCTTTAATGGCAGGAATTAATTTACCTGAATTGAATCTTTATGAAACTTGCAGAGGTCTTTACTGTTGTTTGGGCACTGAGGTTCTTGGCCATCTTCTTTTTGTCAAACATATAGGATTGAGAAAATTCTTTTTAATCATCTTTAATTAGTTCTTGTTCTAGAGCTGATGGTTCAGGGCAAATGGTTTTCATGTTGGCCATTGTTATGTGTCATTATGTGTCATTCTGCACAGCTGCAGCCTATGCAGGTTGTTTGCTTTTAAAATGAATTCCCTTGATGGGTACTGGTGATGCCTATATTTTTCATGTCTGATGTGGAGGGCAGGGTGCATTTTAGTACGCACCAAACGTGGTTCAGCTCGTATTTGTGATCCTAGAATAGATAAAGTGATATGATGTGAGATCTGTCATCATTTCTATGGGAAAGGAGGCCTTTTTGTGTAAAAATCCTGACTCAGAGAAGAAAGATTCATTGAATTTATGAAATCATATAATTCATGTGAATGAAATATTCTGGTATGGCTAGTTAAATATAGTGATTTTCATGAGGGTTGGGAAATGATTTTCCTTGATGGTTATGGCACATTACAGGCCATTCTTTCTTCTTGTGCGTCTATAGACAGCTAATCCTAGTTAATGGGAAAGGAGGCCTTTTTGTGTAAAAATCCTGACTGAGAGAAGAAATATGAAATCATATAATTCATGTTAATGAAATATTCCGGTACGGCTAGTTAAATATAGTGATTTTCATGAGGGTTGGGAAATGATTTTCCTTGATGGTGTAATGGAAGAAGGAAAGAGTAAGGGTTCAGACAAAAATAGCGTGTGCACTTTTAATGTAATGATTCTCCTTAGTAGGCATCGGTTAGAAGAATCAACATGCTAGAACTGGTGTTTGGTTGATGCACCATTATGTTCCTTCATGGTGAACATCTGCTTGAACACGTTACAAATTTTGTGTGTTATCCCTGTCAGTTAAACTTTTTAAGGTAAAGTTTATGTTCCCCATCCCAAAGAAAACGAGTTTAGACTTGTAGGGTAATGCAAGAAAAAGGGAGATAAGGAGAGGAGAGTACTGAGTTGCATCTTGTAAGTTATTCTTGCGGCTAGAATCTTGCCCATGAAGAATAAATCCGATTGGAGGAAATTTCCACCCTCTGATGATCCATTCCGCCCCCCTGCTCAAGACAACACAGAGGATGAAGAGTTTGGACTGGGAGTGGTGACCCCTATCAGCCTACTCCACTCAGTAGCTATACCAAGGCCATTACTGCATTTACTACACTTAATAAACTAGTTTTTTCAGTAAATTGAAATTTATCTGCAACAGTCGAAATAGATGAACTGTGCATAATGGGAAGCATATTGAGAATACCGCAAGGGTCCTTGATAGTAAGATAGGCCTAAAGTGAGGAAGGACTCATTAATTCCATTGGTTGTTAAAGTACCATGAAAATGTCCTTGATTTGAAATCTCTCTTTGAAGCTCAGTTTGTCTCAACCGTAAGCTAGATGTAACTGTAGCCTACATTCCAATTATATGGTGGTCAGCATGAAGCTATAGCATGGAATGTTTAAAAGAACTATGAAATCTCTTAATCATTAAATGTAGCCTGTAATTTATGTCTCCAAAAGTTCAGCAGCAGGGATTTTAAGTTGCCAAGTAAAGATTGACTATTTCTGTTTCTCTTTGGTCAATTGATTGTTCCAAATATCTATATCTGATTATTTTCCTGTCAATTTTAGGGTCTATCAGTTGCTCGGCGAATCTGGTACTTATTATGGAGTACGTTTTGGGAAGAACATTCCCTGGGTGACAGAATTTCCATTTGGGTACATAAAAGATCCTCAGTATGTGGGAAGTATTTTAAGTCTTCTCGCATGCCTGTGGTGGGTACCATTTCGATACATTTTGTTGTGGACGTTGGGCTATGTTGTAATGATACTAGTGGAGTCAAAGGAAGATCCTACAACTCGTGCAAAGCCACCTTCATAATTCAACATTTTGAATTAGACCAGAGAATCAATCATGTTTAGAACACCAAAAGTTGTTGAATTGAGATTGCAGTAGATTTTTCTTCTCTTTTGTCCTGCGTTATTCATGTCGAATTTGGTTTTTCTCTGTCTTCTGCCATAACATCTTATGTAATGACATTAATTCATTAATCCTGTGTAAGGTACTATCTATTGCAGTCAAGCTCACCTAAGGACCTAAAAATAAAGTCCTATGAGCAACTATTTAATAAAAACCTTTGGATTAATCAAACGGCAGATGTTGTTAGTAGTTTAAACCCTCATTCATACTCCTTGTTCTACTCATACAATCCTTCTAACCATTCTAACCCCAAAAAACAAAAACTTCCACACGCGCTTCTGCGCTTTCGAGAGGCTTTTTTTAAAAAATTTAAATTTATTTTAAAATTGAAAAAGATAATGGGTAGTTGTGTTCCATAAAAATAGGATTAATTATCTGATTTTTCTTTTGCTTTATATATATAGATAAACTAGGGTTACATGTTTATCCCTGCCCCTTCCTCCCCAGTCATCTTTCTCCCCCTCCCTTTCTCATCGCTGTTTCTGAATATAGGTACAAAAGAAAGCAAATTCTTGTAGGAGCAAGGCTTATAAAAGTGTATGGCTAGCCAATTCCTATTGTCAACTAAAACGGATACACGATAAATAAATATTAGAAGAAGATGAAATGTTTTTGTTAGGGTGGAGAGAAGAAGCTTATGTTGATTCTCAGTTATTTTAATTTCTGGGGTTTTTCTGTGCAAATACAGAGTGGCAGTTTGAGTTGTGGATCGCTGTCGCATGGAGTTCGAGACGCTCTTATGATTCAATTAAGGTCACAATGATTAGTGTAGAAAAGGTTTATCTTTACTTATTTGAGAAGGATACAAGAATACAATATTTATATAGGGATTTCTAATGTAACAGTCCTATACTAATTACAAAGTAAATTACAAATTAATCTCATAACTGAAAACTGTTTCAAATCATATTGAATTGATCTCATTGATTTGGTGGTAACTAATGTAACTACCTAACGCTCCCCCGCAAACTTGACTCCGGGGAGGTGACAAGTTTGGAAACGAGATGATTGAACTAATCTGTGGGTAAACCTTTGGCGAAAACGTCAGCCAATTGGTGTGTAGAGGGAATAAATTGAACTTGTTGACTTCTAGGGGCAACGCCTTTGCCAACAAAATGATAATCAAGACCAAAAAAATTTGTGTGAGAATAAAAGATCGGATTAGCTGCCATGTAAGTAGCTGAAAGATTGTCACAATTAAGAATAACTGGACGAGGGAGAGGATACCGAAGTTCACATAAAAGGCCTTGAATCCAAATAGTATCAACCCTGCATAAGCTAGAGCATGGTATTCGGTTTCAACGCTAGATCGAGACACTGTAAGTTGTTTCTTGGCACTCCATGAAATGAGATTGGGTCCCAAAAAGATACACTACCCTGTAGTTGATTGACAAGTGTCTGGACACCTTGCCCAATCGGCATCCGAGTATGCAATAAGTAGAGAAGAATCATTGGAATGGCAAAGGGATAAACCATGGCCAAGAGTTCCTTTGAGGTAATGAAGTATATGTTTCATAGCTTCCAAATGTGTATCACTAGGAGAACTCATGAATTGAGAAACATGTTGAACTGTATAGGCTATATCGGGGTGAGTTATGGTGAGATACTGAAGACCACTCACGAGCTGGGGATATAGAGTTGGATCAGTAAGGGGAGACCCATCAGTGCAAGAAGCAGAGGTCTGGGAGGCCAGGGGGGTCGAGACTAGTTTACACTCTAGGAGATTACTTTTCCAGAGAAGATCGAGTGTATATTTATTTTGTGTAAGGTGAATAAAATCTTTGAGATGTGAGACTTCGATGCCAAGAAAGTAATAAAGCCTGCCAAGATCTTTAACCTTAAATTCAATACTAAGAGCATGAATAAAAGCGAAGAGTTGAGAGGGATTACTACCCGTAAGCACGATATCATCGACATAGAGGAGTAAAATCATGACATGCGAGCAATCACAATACATAAATAAGGACGAATCAAATCGACTTTCGATGAAACCAACTTGAAGTTGAAAAGCGCTAAACCTCTGAAACCAAGCGCGGGGGGCTTGCTTGAGACCATATATTGCCTTATGGAGTTTGCAAACATGAGTGGGCCAAAGAGGATTAGCGAAGCCCGAAGGTTGTTGCATAAACACCGCCTCGGAGAGATAACAGTGGATAAAAGCGTTTTTAACGTCAAGTTGCCATATTCCACACCCACAAGAAACAGCAATGCTCAAAATGGTGCGAATAGTGGTCGACTTGACCACTGGACTAAAAGAGTGAAAATAATTGATCCCGGATTGTTGATGACCCTTTGGCGAGAAGACATGCTTTAATTGATCCATCAGAGCATCGTTTGATCTTGAATACCCATTTGCAGTCGACTGCATTTTAATGGGAAGAAGAGAGGACAAGAAACCATGTTCATTGGCGAAGTAGAACATTGAACTCGTCTAGCATGGCCTACCGCCAGTGGGGAGACTTGGACCCTTGTGCGTAATAAGTGGGTTCAATCTCGGACTCAACCGCGGTTATGAGAGCTTGTGGAATTGGATAACGAGCAGAGAAGTTGGACTGAAATTTTGGGTTGGGTTTTTAGATGGAAAAGCGAGAATGGGTATGAATTAGGCTGGAGCGACCAATAGGAGGAGGTCGTGCCTGCATTGAAGAAGAGAGAGGCAAGTCTGTGGATGGTGGAGAATGTGGTGGGGAGTTTGTGTAATGCGTGGCAGGGCTCGGTGGAGTAGAAGTAGGCATAATATGGTTGGGCAACGCGATATGAGACTAGGTTACAAAGATGATGGAGTCTAAAGGCGTCTCAACATAATAGACATAAGACAAAGACTGTTGTTGTAGGCTTGGGCCGACTGAGGGAAGTGGTGAGGAAGGCCTATCAGAGATAAAGTTAATTGGTGGAGGCCCAATAGGAACAAAAACAATTTCTTGAACTGGTGGTGATGAAGAGGTAGCAGCAGTACAAGGACATGAATCTTCATGAAATATAATATGCTGAGATGTGTAAAGACGGTTTGTGAGAAGATGAAGGCATCGGTAGCCACGATAATGTTCACTGTAACCTGGAAAAATACAAGCTAAAGAACAAGGTTGTAATTTGTTAGAAACATAATCCCCAAGGTATGGAAAGCCGGCATAGCCAAAGGTACAAAGGAGAGAGTAATCAGGTTGTTTGCCATATAGTTTGAAAAATAGAGAAATCCATTGAAGAGTATGAGTAGGAAGATGATTGATCAAATAGAAAACAGTACAAAGAGCTTTAACCCATAGGTTGAGTGGGATTTGGGCAGTTTGAAGGAGAGTGACCTATGTCGGCTATATGACGATGTTTTCTTTCAACAAAGACATTTTGTTGTGGGGTACGAGGGCAAGAGAACCTATATAAAATGCCTTTATGTGCAAAAAAATGCTTGAACATCAAATTATCAAATTCTTTGCCGCCATCACTTTGGAATTGTTTGACAGAGGATGAAAATTGAGTTTGCACATAAGTCACAAAGTTAGAGAAATGAGAGAAAACTTCAGATTTCTGGTGCATGTGAAAAAGCCATGTGTAACGAGTATAATCATCCGTAAAAATAACATAATATCATAAGCCAAAGACAGGTATAATAGGGGACATCCAAACATCAGAATATATTAAATCAAATGAAGCAGTGCCAATGATCATGAGACAAAAAGGAAAGAAGAGTAGATTTTTCAAGTGCACGAAGAGTACATTTATTGAAAGACAAAGAAAAATGAGATCCTAACAAGGATCGAGAAATTAGATTTCCAAGAACACGATCAGAGGTATGTCTGAGATGATGATGCCAGATGGAGGACGGGGAATGGAGATGAGAGCTTGCTTGGAGCCATGGGATGGAGAAGAATACGGTAAGACATGATAAAGACCATCTTTACATTGGCCCTGAAAAAGAATTTTACTAGAATGTAAGTCACAAATAACATAACCCCAAGGATAAAAGATAATACTAACAAGAAGATCATGAGTGAGTTGAGCAATAGACATAAGATTTTTACAAATAGAAGGAACATGAAGAACATCAGACAGACGAAGAAAAAAATGCCAAGAAGAAAAAGAAATGGTACTGGGTAATAGGAAGAGAAACACTATTACTAACAACAACTTGGTCGGAAGAGGCATGACATGAAATAGAAGGAGTGGCATGAGTCATATGATTGGTGGCTCCCGAGTACATGTACCAAGCGGAATCAGTAGGTTGAGTGACATGGAGGCCAGCAAAGGTGCGCGATAAATCCGTAGTTTGTGGACATTGAGCGGAATATGACCAAACTGTTAATAGTTCCAGTACTGACTAGCCCCACAAGAGGATGGTGTAGGGCCTAAAAGCCAATTGGCAGAAGTGGGTGAATGACGATAAAAATTGGGCCGGTTGGGTCCAGCAAAATGGGGCCCACGCTGATGAGGAAGCTTGAAATTGGTAGAATGACATAGGCTTGAAGTAAGGGGGAGAGGGAATTTTGAGAGGATTTGTTGAAGGAAGAGAGGAAAGAATGAAGGAAGAGGAATAAGTGGCTTGAGCAAGCTTCCGACAACTTGACGAAAGCTTCGTCAAGCTCTTGAGTGGCTTGACAGAATAGAAAAATGGAAGTAATGGAAGAACATGGCTTGAAATCAAAGGGTTCCAGAGGTGAGAGGTGATGCTTACTCTCTCTGGATGTGTTTATGGGAAAGAAAGGAGGAAGATGGAAGCATGGTTGGCTTTAGCAGATTTCCAGCAGCTTGACGAAAGCTTCATCAGGCTCCTGGGTTGCTTGACAGAATTAAAGTGTTCTAGGGATGAGAGATGATGCTTGCTCTCTCTGGATGTGGATTTTGAAAGAGAGAGAGAAAGAAGATGGGAGAACAAAGCATGGAATTAAAGTGTTCATGAGGGGATGCTTGCCTTCGATGAGTTCTCATGGTTGCTGGGAGGCTTGCAGCAACCAAGGTGAGTTTCTTTGCTGGGTAGGAAGTGCCTACTTTTATAGGCGCTGGAAACCTTAATTTTTTCAAGCCTCCCTCCCCTTTTTTCTTCACTTTCTTCCATTTAATCTTGTTTGGTGAAATTTCCCTAGTCTAAACCCATAGGCACACAGCTTTTTGGGGTTCCAAGGTCCTGAGGCAGCTGGACTCCTCCATGTGGGTACGGTGCCACCCACTTTGGCTTCTTGTTTTCTCACCAAAGCTTGAATAGGAAAGAATGGGTAAGGGTGCTAGTCAAAAAGGTGATCAGCACATGGGTTTGCTTGGTTTTGATGGTTTGGCTTTGATCTGGTTTTAACAGAGATGCTGGATATTTTCCATGATGCTGGGCTAGGCTATTGGTATTTTGTTTCCAACGGCCTGTGAGTTTGCTCAAGCTACTAGAAACAGCCTATTTGATCAAGGTGCTGGATATTTTGGCTGATGTGAGATTTCTCCAAGTGTTTGCAAGCCATTGGATATTGTCCTAAGCTATTAGGGTGCTCCTCTCTCATGCTTACCCATATGTTTGGGCTCAAGAAATGGGCTCAAGTTTTAGTGCTCCCAAGCAACCCAAAACTTCCACTTCTTGGCCCATCAATGGGCCTCATGAATGCTCGTAACCATCCATACCACAACACACTCAGCAAGCCCCTTGCATTCGCGTGGCTTGGGCCCACTTAAGGTTGTAGCATGACATGTTGCTTATTTGCTTGGTGTGGCATGTGTACAAGCATATATGACAAACTCTTGCGTACCCAAGTTGGGTTTCTTCCTAAGTTAGGTGTTGTACTGGGCTAGAAATATATTTAGGCCTAGCATTGGATTTTTTGGGCCTCAACACTATGCTTCAAATGAAAGCAGATGAGTATGAAGACCCGGGAAGGAAATAATAGGTGGAAAGAAGAGTGTAGCAGTGACAAGCGTGCTACAGTCAGGTCCCAATCCAAGAATAACATATGTAACCAAATTAGTAAGAGAGACACGGTCTTGAATTGCGGCAAGTTGATAAGCAAGGGGTTTGCCTTGGTTGAGATATTCAGAAACGGTCTGCGAACCTTTGGTGAGTGACATGAGGCGCATCTTTAACTGAGTAGAGTTGGCAACAGAGTGCTGGGAGAAATTTTGAGCCAGAGATTCCCAAATAGCATCGGATGTGTCAAGACCAACAACTGGACAAATAACAGATTCCGAAATAGTGGCACAAAGTTGACTGACCAAGGATTGATAAGTTTGGTACCAAGAGATTTAGGTAGGGTTTTGGGAAGTGGCAGGCATATCATTAGTAGTTTTGGATGCATGATCAGGAATGGTGGCAGTAGGACAGGGATAGGAGCCATCAACGAAACATCAAAGATTCTGTCCAATGAGAAAAGGCTTAACTTGTCATTCCCAGATAAGATAATTGGTATCATTGAGTTTGATGGACGAGACTAGCAATATTGGGAGTGGAAGAAGAAGAGGAGAAGGAGGACGCCATGAGAGAAAGAAAAAGGACAACAAAGATCGTACTAAGGGTAAAGCTTTGATACCATGTAGAAAAGGTTTATCTTTACTTATTTGAGAAGGATACAAGACTACAATATTTATACATGAATTTCTTACGTAACAGTCCTATACTAATTACAAAGTAAATTACAATTAATCTACTCATAACTCAAAGCTGTTACAAATCATATTGAATTGATCTCATTGATTTGGTGGTAACTAATGTAACTCCCTAACAATTAGCATTCAAGTTCATTAATGTGCAGGTAGCTCATTGTATCCCTAATTTTAAGAAGACTGAGAAAGTGTGATAGCGAAGGGAAGGAGGGGGAGGAGAAAGATGGCTGGGCAGGATAGGAAGATAGGGATGAACTATATCCCTAATTTTTTGTTTTATAGTGGATTAGAATAGATAATTGTTTGGGTAGAACAATGAGTATGAATGAGGGTTTAAATACTAACAACATGTGCCGTTAGATTGGGTTTTTATTAAATAGTTGCTCACATGATCTCATTTTTAGGTGCTTAGGTGAGCGGGACTGGTATCCATAGTATTCTTTTGTGAAACAATATTCTTATGTAATTCAATTTAATCTTTTGACTATATTTTAATGCATAAAATTGTAAAAGGTAAGTGATATTATAAAATCAAATTTAGAAAACTAAAGAAACCAAAATTTGAAAAAGAAAAACAAACCAAGCAAGCAGGGCTCACCCTAGGCCCTCTTCCACCTTCTCCTCCTCTCCTTCTAATGCACAGGCCTCCTGACTCATCTTTCTCCTCCCCAATGTCTCGGCATATCTCTTATGAGCACCCACCACTTCAAACATCCTTTCCCATCAGTTTTCTCTAACAACCAACTACAAAAATTAGTACAACATAACTCTGCTCAATATGATATTAGGCACAATTAGTGCTTTTATCTATCTCACTCTATGCCCACAAGAATACAACATAACTATACCCAATATGATATTGAGCACGGTTAGTGCTTTTAACCACCTCACTCTATCTCCCTCCCAACCACACACATAAAAAACAACCTAGAACTACCGAGCCAAACCCTACCCCGATCTCACACTACACAACCAAACACATACCCCGATCTTGCCCCTACTACTGGACCCTCTCCTCCAAACTCTCTCTCTCTCTCTCTCTCTCTCTCTCTCTCTCTCTCTCTCTCTCTCTCATCCTACCCTCCTCACTTGTACCATGCCATGAAGCTTAACATATTTATTGATGGACTTAACAATATGGCGTTCAGTGAGATGCTAGAATGAGTTTCGGGTGGAAATGAGAATTAAAGTGACTTTTGAGAGGCAAAGAAAAAACAGGGTCATATGATGGGCTTGCTAGAATGATTAATTATTTTGTAAACTAGTTGTTTCCCTCTTTTCGGCTGGGTAGTCCAAGGAAAGGACTTTTTTGTTCCTTTTTTAGTTGGGTGTGCAAGTGTGCCAGCACCAAACAACGAATTTTGCTTGAATGATATGTGAGTAGATGATGCACGCAAGATTTGATTCTAATCAAACAAGTTTTTGGTCAAGCAAGGAACCTCTCCTCATGGCCTAGGTTCTTTCATTATCTCGGGGTTAATACTTTATGTGAGCAACCAAGTGATGTAGAGTGAATGGAAATAAAGATTACTGAAAGAGAAAGTAAAAGGAATTGAAACTAAATATGATTAAACTTAATAGAAAGTGTGAAAAGGAAATTCAATTCAGACAATATTAACAGAAATTAAAGTACATAAAGTAAAAAATTTAAAGACAAGTGTGTGAATTAAAGTGCTGAAAGTAAACGAGATTAATAAGAATGATAAAGAGTAAACTAAGACTTGAATTGAAATGGAATTGAAATACAAGAATGAAAATGTGCGTTAAAATGTAAAGACATAATTGAAATCTATGCAAACTAGAGCGGAAAAAATAACAACTAAACTATGTCTGAGCAAAATTCCGCACAGGGAATATTTGTGAGTTGATTCCTCGATCTTCGATCTTCCTTCTCTCTCTTCCTCGATCCCTGCAAAATAGATAGGGGTAAATAGACCACACTCGGGGGGTGTTGGCCAAAGGCCCTCTGATGCCTAAGTTAGTTCGATTAGATCTTGATAAAGATACGAAAATAGCTAAAGTGGATGGAGTTTTCTCTTAAGGGGAGAGCCAGGTGGCCTTAGCCATGTGTGGTAGCTTGTGGCCGTGTGAGGAGAGAGGGATGAGAGGGGCGGCGAGAGAGAGAGAGAGAGAGAGAGAGAGAGAGAGAGAGAGAGTGATTTCTCTAGGGTTTTTGGAATTAGAGAGGAATTTAGAATTACTTTGAATGCCTTGTGTAGCCAGGTATTTATAGGCTCCTTATATACTAAGGTTTTGGGAGAGTAATCCTTATTTGGTTAGGATTATTTTTACCCAAAAGATGATAGGAATTACTCCAAGAGATTTGGTGGAAATTTGTTCCTTGATTTAAGTAGATATTCCTATATTAAATCAAAGATAATTTTCTTAATTAAATCATAATTTCCATAATTAAATTAACCTAAGAAATATTCCTTTTTCATGTGTCATCTCCTTATTGACCAGGGAAATATGTGTTCCCACAAATGTCCGCAGCTTCTGCATGGCGCTTGTGAGGCATAGAGGAGATGAGAAATATTTATCGTGCTTTAGAACTGCATATGGGCTTTCTTCTTTGAGTTGGGCTTCTTTTGTGAGGTGGGTTCCTAACTGGAGCAAGATTTTGACTTCTTCGTAAAGCTGGGCTCCCAATTGGAATAGGCTTGTTATTCCTCCTTGACCTAGGATGCCTAACATTTATAAATGCAAGGCTTCTCTTCACTCCTCTTCAAATTGCAAACTTGTCATCCTTTACATTCTAGCTTGTGAGAGAGGACTTGGAGTAGTGTACTGCTTGTCGAGGAGAGGAGTCGTCATACACACCAAGGTAGGTCACGCTTGGGTTTTTATTTCTCTTCAATTTTTTTTCTCACAGTGAGTACCAGCTGGAGTGGGCCCCGCTAGTTGTCGTTGTGGCGTGGAGGCTGGAGTAACAAAAACAATGGGATGGTGGCCGCATGACTGAGGCTGCCGCCACTACTGGCGGTGGTGGCTACTGCTGCTACCTTTTTGCCTTTTTTTTCTTTCTTCTGATGTGCTCGTCGCAAGTTTGGTTGCTAGATTACCACTTTCGTTGCAGTTTGGCAGCTGGATAGTGCTGCAACTCCTATTATAGGCGCCTGAAGTCTTCGTCGAATGGCGGCTGCTGTTGTGACGGTTACCGGTTGTTCACCGGTAACATTTCCTTTTTTTTTTTCCCCCTTCTAAAGCTAGGATGATCCTTGACCTGATGGGCAAGTTACGGCTCGGCTCGGGCCGAGGGCCTTCAACGCCGGCTCTGGCCATGTTGCATTCTCCTTGTGATTTTTTATTGCGCCGCAAGCTAGGGTTCCTCATTTAAGACTTGAATTGTGATTTTTGACTTGTAATTTGACTTGCACTTTTTCTTCCCTTTTTGTAGCTATTCAGCAACCATCTCGTCTAATAAGGGGAGCCAATCACCCAATTCGCAAGTGCCCTTGTCCCTGTGGGACAATTCCAAGGTGTATAAGAAAATATTTGTGGCTAATCTGTATTGTGTTACGACCGAGGCTCACTTCCATAAGTGGTCCACCACATATGCTTCTGCCATACCCAATGATGTGCATGTCAAGCTGGAGGCGTCTTTAACTGACGATGTGCCTCGTGTGGATTCGAACGATCCAGAAGCTAGGATTATCACATTCTTTACCTTCTACTTCTCCTTGGGATTTAAGTTCCCATTGTCTTCATGAAGGTGTTTTGTGCCATGGAGTGTGTCCCAAGTCAATGTACTCTAAATGTGTACCGGTGATCATCTATTTTGGTTATGTGAACTGTACCATCCTACATTGACCAATGGAAAGGGGATGATGTGCCTTATATGTACATGCCCACCTCCATCTAGCACAAGGCCATTTGGGAGTTTGGGCTAGAGCAATCCTAAGATGGGTGACCTACTGGGAAGTTGCTCGTGAGTTCCCATAAACAAAACCGTGAGAGCAGGGGCCTCAGCTAAGGAGATCACGTATCAGATGATCAGCCTACCAAACAGGAGGAGTCCTCAACCAAAAAGAGGAGAAAAAACCCTAGGAAAACCTTCCAAGCTGCCACCCCCCAAAGGGGCGTGGATGGCTTTGCTTCCTCCCATCCCTCCTCTCTCAATCCTTCCCCTCTCTAAACTCCTCTTATTGCTCTATTTCCCCTTTGGCTTATTGTTGATATTTTGCCCTTTTATTGGTTGTTTTTGTTTATTTTCTTTTTGAAGATTTGGAGCTCCAGCTTTAGATCTACTTCAGATGTTTGTGGTTCATTTCAACTTGTGATTTGTAGATAGACAATGGTCTTGGGTAACTGCTAGTGGTGCTCTTTATCTTGGCGGAGGCGGCAACGTCGATGTTGGTTGGATTAGCATCAATTGCTACGCTGGTTTGTTTTGTGTTGTTGAAACAGCCACCTCGAAACACCATTGTCGCCATGATATGGTTGCCGCTTTGGCCCACAAAATCAAAGATTTGGTTGCACTTCAGATTTTGGAGTTACAAAATTGGGAGTTGTCGGATTGTGTGGGTTGGGGTTTAGCCGGTATGGCGTTATGAGTCTCTTCGAATGTCAGAGAAGATGTGGAGTGGTGATCCTGTTTCTTTATTTGTTTTAGTTTAATGATTCTCAAGAACTCTTTAGGACTTTGTTTTTTAGTTTTCGGCTTTCAAAACCGATTTACCGTTTTTGCCATTGAGCAGTGGAGCTGTATTGTAAGTCTAAGTACATGTGCTTCTGGCTTTTGAATCGAGGATTTAAGTCATTATGGTTTAGGCATAATTCTCTCCGAATCAAATAAACATGTTGTTGTGTTTCGGCACTGGAAATATTGTACCCATATTCTGCATTATGGGTGCTTTGTACTTTGTTATGTTTCATCAATAATTACTATCTCTTCTTCTCGAGGAAAAAAAAAAAAAAGACATGTGCTTTTCAAAATCATTAATCCTTTTGAGTATTTTATAATTCTCTCTTTTCCTGCAAGAGACCTTAGGAAAAAATGGACCTTCTATTTTGGCGCATAATTGTTTCAATCAAGTAGAGCTAAGGGGTATTATGAATAAATTAAATAAAATAAATTATTGAACAAAATATTATCTGAACAAATTTCAAATTTAGGACAACGAATTGGAGTCATCAATAGAACAATTCAATCTATCAAAGAACAAAATACTTATGTATATGGGCTAGCACAATGTTGGAGATCTATTTGGAAGGATAAGTGGTACACATGCCAAGGATGTATAAGTAAAGCAAGCCAAGAACTCCCCAAATGTTGCTCGCTCAGTCGTGGAGCTATAATTTTGATAATGGGTTGCCTCGTAAAGTACTTAGATACAAATTTCTTTGGTATAAGTGATACATATAATGGCTTCTATGTGGCGAGTACCAATTTCAATGATGATCCAATATTAATTAGATATAAAATCGGTACTTTATTCACCTGATTAGGTTTGAAAGTTGTTGGTGGCTCGTTGTACTTTTTATGAGAGTTGTTACGTTCGATTTGAATTTTACCAATTTTGATTAGGTAGCATTTGTTTTTGTAAATTGGTTCTTTCAATGTAATCATAAAACAATTTATATGCCTGTTCCTATGTTTTATTGTGCAATAATGATAATAAAATGATGTTCCATTTTCAATAATCCCCCTATTTACTATGTTCAACAATTAATTATGCTAGCAGTTTACGAAATTATGTAACTAATGTCGGGATTTGGACAGTTCCTTTGTCTTTCCACTTTGGGCTGTGTTTTTTCAAAGACTTTTTGATTTTTTCATATAACCAATGAGTATAAAATGTGTTTTTTTAAAGCCGCATAAGGACAAAGACAATTAGGCATACACACCTATCTAGAAAAGCCAAGTATAGCACCCACAACTCAAACTACAAATGCAAACTCTCTCATAGAAAGACCATAAACACTCATACAACTCAAAAGAGTTGATGCACTTATTAAACACCAAACAACTCACAACCAAACAAAGCTAACCAAGGCCCACAACTAAGGCTTGCAAGAAGGCAGACCCGAACAAAAAACCAAAAACTGCAGAGGCGCCTCCAATGCTTCCACAACTGAGTCGTTGCCGCCGAAATGGAGACAGGGTAAATACCATTGATGCTCCTGCAACCCAAGAACCTACAACAACAACAAAAAAGAAACCTAAGAAGATGAGGAAAGGGAAAAGGAAAAGGAGGGAGGGAAGGAGAGATACAGAGGGGGTGAGGAGTGGCTTCTTTACAGGAAGGCAACAACTCAAAAGAGTCACCCTCAGAAATTCGGACAAAGGAATAGAGAGGGGTTAAAAGGGAAGAGGGAAGAGGAGAAAAGAGGAGGGGGAGAGGGGAGTAGGGGTAGAAACCACCTCCCCCACCCCCACCCCCCCTTTTGTTGCGGCGCAGAAAGAAGTTCCAAACCTTCAAGCTAAAGTCCACAAAATCTTCACAGTGCACTGCTTTGCCATACGCAAAGCCACTATACAGCACCTCACCACTAAACCACCATGCCACCTTGGAATTGAGTTGAAGGCTTTCGGACCACAAAAGGACCTAAATTACATTAGCCTAAATTACCACCATTGATCTTAATGCTAAACACAATGCAATTCCACTAGTGGTTTCATATGTTAAATGATACTTCAATGAAATTTTTTGCTCAAATTTAGATCCTTGAGAAACAAACAGGGTATTGGCTGTTTTATTTATTGGTCCTTAGGGCCTGTTTAATGGTAACTAAGTCTAATTCATGCTATAAACATCTTGTTCTTTCTTCAACAATTTCTTATCTCTAATCGACCTCTCAGTAGGGCGGGATTCAAAGCATCATTTTTTTTAAAACCAAACATACAATAGTTGTATGTACATGTACGTACGTATTTCTAATGTTTTATACATGTATTTTTTATAAAATTTTCAGTAAGTCACACAAAATTCAAGTATTATACAAATAATTCTCACATATTATTGAATAAGAATAACATATGTTATAAAAATTATATTAAAATATCATATAATGGAAGATTAATATCTACTTTGGATATGTTGAAACTAGCAAATTAATATCTATAAGGTACAAATTAATGCAACTAGGGGGGTCCTTTTTTTATTATTAAATAGTATAGCCATGCGGTTATACCTTTTAAATATAATGTATTGTATAGCCGCTCGGCTATACTACAGATTTTTTTAAAAAAATAGTATATCCAGCCGGCTATACTTATGTTTGACACGTGGCACCTAATCGATAGAGGGTTTATTTTTAAAAAATAAAAAATAGTACAGCCGAATGGCTATACTGCGTGTTTTTTTATTTTTTTTTAAAATATCCTCTGTGTTGACACGTGGGGCATAATCGCTGTGGGGTTTTTTATTTATTAAAAAGTAGTGTAGCCGTACGGCTATACTCAGTTTTTAATTTATTGCCGCACGGCTAAACTATTTTACACGAGGACGCCTAAGCGCTGTGTTGCTGCTTTGTTTCGTTTTTAGTAAATAGTATAGCCGTGCGGTATAGCCAATCTGCTTTACTAGTTTTTAAAAATTGTTTTTAATAAATAGTATAGACAAGTGGCTAGTCTTTTACATGTGCATATATATATACATATATATGTACTTAAGTATTTTTCAATAATACATTCGTATTCTATACATGTATCATGTTTTTTAAAAGGCAAACATACAATAGTCCTATTGTACATATATGTACGTATTTCTAATGTTTTATACACATATTTTTTACAAAATTTTCAGTAAGACACACAAAATTCATATATTATACAAATAATCTTAAAAATATCATAGAGTGGAAGATTAATATCTACTTTGGATATGTTGAAACTAGCAAATTAATATCTATAAGGTACAAACTAATGCAACTAGGAGGGTCCTTTTTTTATTATTAAATAGTATACCCGTGCGGCTATACCTTTAAATATAATGTATTTAAATAGTATAGCCGTACGGCTATACTATGGGTCTATTTGGCATTGTTGTGCTTTGAAAATAATCGCTATCAGATTTGCTGTAAGAGAAAGCAATTTGGCATTTGGTAAACTTTTTGTTAAAAGTGTTGTTGGTGATGATTTCCGCATAATCAGAAAATGATCCCCGCATAATTATTAAAGCCAGCGTCTCTTCGAAACTGATTCATTCATAATTAGAAAATGAAAGCACCTCATTAGTTGCTTTCCCTTACAGCTTTCTCTCACAACAATTTTTAACAATAAGTGATTTTCTCATACTTTACCAAACGGGCTGGACTTCCTAAATTTTTAAAAAATCACTTATCATCCCAAATAAACAATGCCAAACGGGCACTTACACTGAAACGTTGCGACTACCGGGATTCGAACCCGGGATCTCCTGATTTGTGATCATGTTAAACTCAATAGGGATAATCTGTACCCAAATGATTTGGGACTATGTTTAACGTTGAGAGAATCAATTTTATTAATTGTTATTGTAACTTAATGATCTGCTATACAAACTGAAGTAAAGAATGCATATAACACAACATTGTTTAATCAGTTATCAGGATAACCCTCAACCCTATTTATACTAGAGCTAAGGACACACTGAAAATTTGAAGTGCGCGTTTAACAGCTTCAGTGTCGATATCCTTTAATTGTCTGGTCTTGGATGAAACAATAACACAATTCTTCTTCTCTTCTGCGTTGGGAACAAATAGTTTCCCTTTCTCTTCAGAACCGAATAATGCAATGCTGCAAAACAATGACGTTTTCGAATAAAAGAATTCGATGATATGGTGTATGTTTTGGAAGGAAACCGATTTGAAGCTCAAAATTCAATGGCAAATAAATAAGTGAATAACACAACAGATATGTGTTCAAGCAAGTACTTATGTAATGTTAGCAAACTAGTCTTGCCATATGTGATTTACCAGGGTTTTTCGCGTGCATTTGCAAGTTGGATAGCTGCAGTGTTAGTAGTTATTACACCAGCCGAGTCATTGATAAGGGCAGCTAGCTGAAGCAGCAAACAGAGAAGAAAAAAATGAGTGAAATTAAAGTGAAACCATTAGAATTTGAACATACTTTGTGCTTTCAAGAGTGTCAATCCTGTCACCTGTCCTGAAACAACCTTAACAGAAAAAAGTCGAGCGCTACGAAATAAAGCTAGCGACAAAGCGTGCTATTGAAATCGCTATTTAAAACACTGCTCTACATAGAGGATTGATATCACGAAACAAATGCGGTTTGATGGGGGCAGTAGGAGAATGAAGTGTCAAGATAAGCACAGAAAAATTATTTGTATGACACAGATGGTTCTCCTACCCACCCATATATTCACCATAATCACTCCAAAATTTCTCGCGCGTGTCGTTTTTCGGAGTTCGGTTATTTTTGCTCAACAATTGTTTCTTGGGAAATTAGCAAAGTTATCCATACCTGCCCAGGGGTTGTTATGAACACAATGCTGGTATCTTCTCCCACTACTTCCTCCACATTTTCCCTTTCTTTCTCATGTGGAATGACAAAAACTGGCCTAAATTCCCTGTTGCAATATAAAATAACAAATGCAAATCTACATTAATAACTTGCTGTCAACTCCAACCATTGTTACAAAAAAAAGAGTATATAAATATATAATATATAACTATTAAGTAAACATGCTAGCTAGTTCAATCTAAAATACCTTAAAAGATCCATAAAATTTCATACCTTATACCACGAGCTATTGTAGCCCACATTTGGATGGGCAGTAAGCTATCAGCATCCCCTTTAGACTGCATTGAGGCTTTCGAATCCGATTCCAACCCATGAATCACAATATATTTTCCTTTACTTACACCTGCATTCTGATATTTGGACTCTACAAACTGCTTTAACTTCTTTGAGATTGATACTTTAAGTGGAGGCAGAGGTTGCCGTGGCACATCCCGCACCGGTCTACCCAACCAATCAACCATCTGGTGATACCTGAATGGACAAACATGTGTGAATCTTCTAGATACAGAATCTAAACGAAGTATCAAAATCATATCATAATATTTTTACCAATTCATGTTACTACTATCTTTGCTCAAAAGGAACATTCTCACTATCGTATTCAAGGGGTTTCTAAATTTCGCAAGAAGTACCAAAATAATCTGTGATATGTTGTAAACTCACATGTTATATCCGCCTTCAGAGAGATTCATGCTATTTGGTGTAAATGTTTCAGATAGAAACAATCCAGCTCCTGCAGCATTTACATTTGGATAAATATAGCTCACCCGTTCTCGGGCTGTTGTCATGAACAAGAATATTCCGTGTCCGATCCCTGCTAGCTTGGTTGATAAGATCATGTCATAATACCTATTCTGTAAAAACAGAGCAGTGTGTTACAAATTTTTGAATCAAGTAGTAATAATTATGAACTACAAATACATAATGCCTAACCAAGATTTAGCAAGGATTTTTAAATTTGTAGTAGGCCTGTAATAATCTGTTTTTAGTGTACTTGAGTATGAAAGCCCCTTTAGTCGATCTTTAATTGGTCCAACGCAGCATTGCAGACAAAAATTGAAATGTCATTCTTGATGATAATCTTATTTTCTTAATTATCTGTGATTCATGAAGAGAGAATCATTTGGCTCCAGAATATGAAAATCCTTTATCTGCTACCCGAGAAGCAAAACCACGTCTCCTTCGAGAAGCTGGATAGAGAAGCTGGAGTTTCTAACACGACACTGTGAGAGAGCATCTCCAAAAAAGATCTCTTTGGAGAAGCTCCACCAACAGAAAGAACCATGCCATATAACTACTGTTATAAGAAACACAATTTGGCTACTTTACCTATAAAAACTTTTAACCCTTGACAAAATCATGTTGCTGCTGTTGTAGCAAACTGATGAACATCTGCATTTTAGTTCATCTTAAATAAACTTACATTGAATTGTATTGGTCCCCTTGTGCTCATTACTCAAAACTTTAACGCTCATATGAATCATATCCCTTTTTAGTCAAAACAACTAATTCCTTTTTCATTTTCCATTCATGCGAAGCCATCAATGCTCTCTCTGTTTCCTCTTCTCATTATAGTCCAATACCTCTTGTCCTGTTTTCCACTTCATGTGAACAATCATTTCAACCAAATGCTTGGGGCCACATAACTTACACTAAGCATACCCAACCTATATGGGAGCACCACATTTTCCATTGAAACATGGTATAACTGCAAACAAATAGAAGAAAGACAAAATTTTGGCAGGTATATGCAGAAAGAGCCTTAAACACTGTATATCTTATTCAACATCACCCGGATAACATTCTATTTAAGCTCATCAATATCTATTCAACTGACCCAAAAAAGAAATTATCAACTTTTAGATATAAATCAATTATGAAAATAGTTTAAAAGAACAAGAACAAACCAACCTTAAGAAGTCCAACCATGTCAGTGTACTCAGCAGGCTCAGGAAAATGATCATCAGGATCATAGACATCAGCCCATCTCACATTCTTATTCAACTCATAAGCTTGCTTCCCTCTGGCAGACGCCACTACATCCACTTGCACACCCGGGTACCGATCCTTGATAAGCTGGATAACCGGAAAAAACAGCAAGTTCTCATACACACCACCAGAAACCACACAACAACACCTCCTAACATCCCCCCTCACTTTCAAAGCCAATGATGCAATTTCCACACTGTACCCCATTGGGAACTTCAAGAACCCGTATGGATTATCCGGGTTTTCGGGCGGTCTGTCATCCTCTTCCTGCTTCCCCTCTGCAAAAAGAGAGCCATACCCCATGTCTGGGTCCTCTCCATCATCAAAAGGGTCACGCCAGGGGTTCTTCTTTTTGGCATGTGTCTGAAGGTTTTGCCTTTTTGTGCAATGGGGGTGGTCTGATGGGCTGAAAAATGAGAGCTTGGTGAAATGTGTTGAAGGGAATGAAGGTGTATTGGTGAGAAATGTTGAGGGGGGTTTGGGAAGCAGAAATGTTGTAGTGGCCATGAATTGTGGCTGCCAAGTTTCTCTTTTTCTTTGTTTCTTGAATTATTGTTATGGGGAATTAGCAGGACATATAAAAACTTGTGATTTTGTTGTGTGGAAGGTAGTTGGATAAGTTGGGTCCACTAGTTGGATATGGGATTTGTCATTCTTTCTTTTGGCCCCTCTCTGGACTGGAATGTGTTCGGAAATTGTTGGAATTTTCTCGGAAAATTTCAGATTTCTCCGGAAACTTCACAAATTCTCCGAACAACACCAATTTCTTATACTCTACATAATTTCTTCTCTGATTCAAAAATTAGCAGAGCATCTCTTTCTGGTATGTTATTTCTCTTTTTTCTCTTTGGGTTTACTTGTATTTTTATTTTATTTTTATAAGTAAAAAAGAACTACAATTGGAAACCACGCGGGCACGCAGGCCCTACCAAGTCAAAATAAAAAGGAACATAACAGCTTAACGGAAGACCTCATCCCACAGCCGGGACGGAGTAAGACTATGGCTTAAGCTAGCAACAGCATCAGCAGTAAAGTTAGCCTTCCGAAAAATGTGCTAAAACGAAATCTCCTCGCAATAAGAACTGAGCAACCGAATGTCTTGCACAAGGAGACTTATGCTCCAGGGAACTGAAACCAGCTTGTTAACACAATCGATGATGAGTTTTGAGTCACCTTCCACAAGGATCTTTTGCCAACCCTTATGAATAGCATGAGCCAGGCCATCCCGAAGGGTCAAAGACTCTGCGACTGTAATAGAGACTTGACCAGAGTTTTTAGTGCCAGCTAAACGAACATTACCATTCTAGTCACAAATCACAAAACCAATAGTAGCCAAATTACCACGCACTGAACCATCAAAATTCACTTTAACCCAGTCCAGAGGCGGTGGTTTCCCCTTGATGTTAACCTTTCCAATAGATTTCTAAGGAGGGCAAGAGTTAATTTTTCAATAATCCAGCCCAATGCGACCAGCCACATTTATTGGGTTTACTTGTATGTTATGTCACTTCCAATACCTACTTTAATGAAGTAACACAGGCCCAAGATTTACAATATGGATTCTCTTAGGCCCATTTGTTTCGCGGAAAAGATTTGATAAGAATGGAAAATGGAAAATTCATGAGACATGTCTTTCCAAGGGGATGAAAAATGGAAAATTCATTTCTCATGTTTGGTAATCCTGGGAAAATAACCAGGAAATACCACGTTATTTCCTTTCACATGTTTCGTTTTGCGTAGGAATGTAAAACAATGTTTGTTTAATTTTTCAATTATACCCATATGAAATATATATTAAAAAAAAGGCACTTAATGCTATATTGTAATTCGAAATTGTTAATGTAGGCAAAATGGTCATGAAAAATATATATTTAATGTTGGCTCATTTTTCCAAACTTTTCTAGGAGGAGAAAAAACAAAACCCGAGAGGAGAGGAGGGCTTCACTTTCCCCCTACTTTCTCATTTGCTAGGCAACCATTTCCCATGCATGGATTTACCAAGCATGAGAAAGCAAAATGCATGAACTTACCAAACATAAGAAATCAATTGATTTCTCATCCCTAAGCCTTCTTTTCCATGAACCAAACGAGGCCTTAGTTGTTGCATTATAGTTTGCTGGATCCTCAATATAAAATGGACTGTGTGACATATGTATAGAGGATATTTGGATGCTGAAGAGAAGATAACTGAACAAGAGGATGCTTTTGTTGACAGGTTTAAAAGTTTGATGTGACGTCTTTATCTCCGTTTTTGGATTGTGATAAAGGGACCAAAAGTTCCAAGAAAGAGGAAAATTTTTTAAAGGATTGAATGAAAAGGAAGAAGCTTTGAATGATCTGGACAAGTACGGTGAAAGGACAGAGGATGATACTCCTCAATTCAATGTCTTGGATAATCTGCACGATGCTTGCATGTATTAGTTAATCGGAAGTGATGATAATACTTGCTCAAATCACCACCTGAGGCCGATTACATTCACTCAAGTTTGCCATGGAGCTGGTGGACTAACAAATGATCATCTCACTGGATCCTTCCCTTTTCAGGAGTGCCATGGCAGAAGCACGTGAACAAGATCGCTGTTTCGAGTAACCGAAGAGAAAATGCTGGAGGTAGGATCCGACTTAGGACTAGAAAGCTATGAATAACTTGTTTTTCACAACGATAACTAATGAGGTCATTACATGTAAATTACTCCATTAGACTGGGCTAGCTCTTGTTCCCTATAGAATATATATATTTGGGTCAGTTTTGTTTGCTCACAATTTATTAATGCAGTTGATTTTGTTTTCTTCCTCTCTTTTTTCCCCAGTTTCGCTCAACTGCCTCATTGTTTTCCCTTTTTCTTTTTGACTCAACGCAAGGGTAGGTTCTATCAAAGACAATGTTCTCTTTGAAAGCCTCCTCTGTCTAACATTGACCGAGAAACAAACACCGACTGTCTTAGATTTCAATGGGCAAAAGAATCTCACAGTAGTTGAGATCCTTTATCAGCCCTTTGTTTTTTTGGTCGAAAAAGATCCTTTATGAGCTTAGTCGCACATCAACTATCTACACTCAATTCCTTTTTGGCAACTGAGCATCCTCTTTAGAGTGGATGCCAAATTTGGTAGGACATGTAAAAGAGAAGCAGCATTTCCAATAATTTTTTTTAGAGAAAAACTGTTCTATATTGCAGCTCAAATAAGTACATAATACAGTGTGCACAGCTACATGATCTAGGAGTTGCTTAGTACATTTTCTTGGCCATGCTTGAAGCAAGAATGAAATGATCGTTTTCCAGAGCTACAAAAGCCGGTTTGGCTGAAATCAAAAGGCCGGTTTCCAGATCAATGCCTAGCTGAATTGATAGCCAGGCACTGCAGTTTATATAAGCTGAAACTTGGATTCCAAGTATGGAAGAAATCCAGGCCCTCATCGAAGTGAATTCAAAAGTTGTGTCCTTACGTCCTCTTTTCCAATGTTGTATTTACACATACACCTAATCTTCAAAAACCAGTCTGACCAAGTGAAAACCAATTCTCTTAATTGACTTCCACCATTCCTTTTCAGTAAGAATTATGTTGAAGTATTCTTCCTGAAATGGCTGCTGCTAGTGCTTTCGTGAAATCGGGATCTTTTGTCAAGGAAGAAGCCATCTGCTCCACCAAAAACTTTCGAACTTCTGGTGTTTCGGTTCTTGTTTTTGTACTTTTGGTATCAGCACTGGACTTGGATTTGGTCAAGTCAAGAGTGATGGTAGGTCCAGATGAGGCAAGGGAGGTTGAGCAGGGGACTGATCCTAAGGTCATGCAGCGGTTTGAGCCTGATGTTGCTTCAATTTGAGAAGGGTGGGAATGATTGTGTTCACCTTCATAAGTTGCCACCAGAATAGATTGATCTTCAACACTTCTCTGCACCTGAAGAGCAAAAACCATGGACAAGAAGCACCTTTAATTAATGTGCCACTTAAAAGGGGGGAAAAACTGAACAGAAATCCTGCTCCTAAAACCAATTAATTTTTCTGTTTACATAATAAGTTTTGAAGCATTAAGAGGGGGAAGGTTTTGAATTTGGGCTCACCTTCTTTTTGACAGGGCAGCTTGGAGCAAAAGAGCATTTGAAGTAAGCTCTAGGACAAGGATTATCCCTAGTAACTTTTTGGCCATATTTTCTCCATTGATATCCATCCTTCACAACCTATAAATACACATAAAATTTCTCAATACAAACCTTAAATAATTAACTAAATCAACAAGAACATTCCTCAGTGACATTGTGTAATACATGGATTAAGGACTAATTACTTACCAGGCTTGTTGTATCTGATGCTTCGGTACGAACATAAGCCCTTGAAATCTTTGCCTTGATGGTCTCTTCCCTTGGTTTCTTGCAAGATTCTCCATCACTGGAGCTGCTCTCAGAGTTTCCATTCACTGCTCCATTGATGATATTGTTGCTGTTGGTGTTGGTGTTGTTGTTGTTACTGCTTTCAGACTTTCTTTTCTTTGAAATTGGGCTAAGCTCCTTCTCTGGGTTCTTGCTCATGTAATCCAGCAACTGGCTTCTTAAAGCATTGTAGCTCTCACCCATCACCGTCAACATTTCGGTTAGCTTCTTGTTCTCTGCACTCACCCGTTGCAATTCCTCCAATAGAGCACCACTCTGAGAACAATAAAACAAACTCTTTAGACATGCAATCCAATAGTTAATAAATCATTTGATATTTCATGTATCATATTTAGTACTTTAATCATCCTAATTTGTAAAACTTCTGACGAAGATTTACGCGCTTTCTATCCAATATGATAATAGCTTGAAAAATATGCTCCTAGACACA
Source organism: Prunus dulcis (assembly GCF_902201215.1). Classification (NCBI taxonomy): domain Eukaryota; kingdom Viridiplantae; phylum Streptophyta; class Magnoliopsida; order Rosales; family Rosaceae; genus Prunus; species Prunus dulcis. The sequence continues at coordinate 7,277,088 of NC_047652.1, read as the reverse complement.
TTAAATCCTAGTTCAAGGCCTTCATTGATATAGCCACAAAACAGAAGATAGAGAAGCTAAGGTGGAGAAAGAATTGAAAACAAACCTCTTCATTTGCTGAAAGCTGCCTCCCAAAGTCAATCAATATTTTGCTATGCACCTCTTTCTTGATCTGAAAACAACCAATCAACTTCTGTAAGTTCAAAGATAAATAGCTAGTAGAGAGAGAGAGAGAGAGAGAGAGAGAGAGCTTAGTTCTCTACTAAAAGTTCAGATACATAAAGTTTGCACCTACCGGAGTATCATCGAAAAGTCGGAGAGGCTTGGTATTAAGATCCAAAGAAGTATCATCATATGCAGCAGATGAGTAGTCCATATCCTTCTGAAAACAACACTTGAATTCTTCTTTTCCAGAAATCCTCAACAGCGAGCAGGCAAATCTCTCACCACCAAGTATATTATATATATACCTCCTGAATTTGACTTTGAAGAAGAAGAAGAAGAAATAATAAAATCACAAGGCAGAAGACTCCACCAAAATCTTGACCAAGTTGTGTAAACTTGGGCGGATGAAGCAAATATATAGAACCAGAAAGGAAGCTGGGAAGAAAGAGAATGAAAGATAAAGATATAAACGAGTAGTCTCAGTGAAAAGCTGGCATGAGCTTTTGGTTCCATATATATAATAATAATATAGTGCCAAGAGACTGGCTTGGAGTTGGTGTGCTGTTTGTGTATAGAGGAATATTATAAACACTGCAAGTTGTACGACATGTCGGTCGTGAGCGTTGAATTTCTGGGGTAGAAGATGTGCAAAGTCAAGCACGCCATATCAAATTAAATAAATAAAATCGTTTGAATTGTGTTATGGATTTAATTTCTTTTTCAGCAAATCAAAGAATAGAAAGGGGGGAACATAGAGAAGTTCTATATTGACCCGATGCTGTCTCTGTCATTTGTATTAATTATATAATTATATTATATGCTTTTCTTTTATTTTATTATATATAGTGGGGTAATTGTTGGGCGGGGGGGACGGGGGGGTGGGGCGCTTTGCTTTACTTCTCTGTCACGTTTTCAAGTTTGAAACATTTTCCACGTTCCATGAAATGAAAACCATGTATTAATTTTACATTGGATGACAATGTATATTCTATATTCTATGTTTTGTTTCCCAAGTCCAAAGCTGTCAACGCGGCTGTAGAATTCCCAGACGAATGATATGACAGATAAGAACTACATTCATCACTACATTAGATGTATTGGGTTAAAAGTACTTTCTTTCGGGGATGATTTTTACCGGATCAATTTTAACATTGAAAAGAGAAATATTAATAAATTATACGTTACTTGATTAACAGTAATATATTCATTATAAAAAAATTTGTTAGGTTCTGGTTACGTTTTGGCTTTCCTTGCCCCATTTGTTAGGTTCTAGTTAAGTTGAGGATCAGAGAAGGTTCATTCATTGAGGATATATTTCATCATGGCCTAAGCTGCAATTCATGATCAACAAAGGTAAATCACTCACAAATATTGCATGGCATCATGTTTTTGAATATTCAGGGCTTTTTATTTGGTACCTGGTTGATTAGTTTGGTCGACTAGTCAAGTCTCCTCAAATTTAGTGGATTTATTGGGTTCCAATTTTTTCCCGTGGTGGGTTTATGATTAAACTTTTTCTAGTGTTGACGTGTTCTTCATTCTCTGCTTGTTTAGTGATATTGAATGAATATACACAACTTGCTTAATGTAGTTGTTTCTACCACTCAGGAGTCCTAAATTGACATATTCTTTTGAATATCTAGATTGTCACTTTGAATTCTTCTAGACTTGCAAGTTAAATTGATTGTTTGATTGGAGATATGATTAACATGCATTAGTGTTCTTGAGTCTATGACTAGTTGTTGACTAGTGATATGGTAACTAGGTGTTGTTTATTATTACATATAGTTAATGTTCAAAAAAATTAAAGTTATTTTAAAATTAATACAAATTTCTAATTGCTACTAAAAATTCAATTTCAAAATTTTTAAAATAAAAGAAATGATTTTTTTTTTAATTTAAAAAAAAAAACCACCATCTGCCTACCCAACCCGACCGATCCCTTCACACGAGGCCCCACCCACCTTTACGGCCGCTCCCACCTACACTTATTCCCATTAGGGCCCCTCGTTGCGGCAATGTGATCTCCCCCCCACCCTACCACGACTCGATCCCCGACTATCAGATCACCTATTCCTTCTATCTCCTGAAGCTACATATCTCCTCCCAAATTAAAAATATATATTTTATTTATTTATTAATTTTATAAAAGTTTATGACATTTTCAAATGTGATTGTACTTAATGTTCAATATAAGCTAACAGAGGAAAAACACACCATGACCATTTTGACATTTATGCAGAGCAATTTTTGTCTCTCCCATACACTCTTTTTCTCTTCCTATAGGAACTTCCCTAACTCTTGTACGTGCTCATGCGATGCATGGCGGCTAGTGTTAATAATAGAAAAGAGTTTCCCTGGTGACATTACTTGCCATTTTATGCACAAAAGCATATGCTATTATTTTGGGGTTCCATTTCAAAAGGAGTAATTAATTCATTGTTAATCAAGATGGAAAATTGTTGAAATACATACCAAGGATTTTATCCAAAATTTTGACTTCCATTTTGTACTGCAACGCAAACGATACTCTTCTTAATCGTACCCATAGAATTAATTAAATCGCATAATGACGATTATGTGCATCAGCAGCAGTAAACTATTATTAGTAGTGTTTACTTAATTATAATGCCCATATGTGTGTTATATATTCAAACAAAATATATGTTTATATTTATAATTTAATAATATGAATGATGAATTAAGGAATATTATATATAATTCATATATTTCTGCTGAGTGTTAAAGCATTCCCAACAAGTATATGGAATTGCCTTTCTTTTTTTTATTCCTTTACTCCTTTTTTTCTCTTTTCTGAGCTCTTCTTTCTCACGTGAGTGCATCTTTTGTGGACTTCACAAATGAGATTATTCCCTTCTCTCCCTCCCTCTTTATAAATTTTCAAGGCTTCAATTGACTTGCTATCGAGGCTAAAATCTAATTTCAACTAACGATGGGGGACAATAATAAAGTGACATTATTTTATGTATTGTTATTTATTATTATTATTAAATAGAGATGTTATTGACACTTCAAAATAAGCACCACACATCTAGCTACAAGAACGATCACCATTGACGACAAGACCGGTAGGACATGCTCAGCGCGAACCACAGAACTCATTTGGCCAAGGACGCGGCCACCTTAGTCACTTACGGCGTTGTTTTGAGCTTCAAAAGGGCAAAGGGTTTCTGAAAATTTTGATGCCGTTTTCGACGATCGTAGCAGCCGTTTTTGTCGATCCATGCATGTATCTTCATCCCCTCCTCAAAGGACACCCCTTGTAAGGCCCATTCCGGATTGTATTTCACTAATCCAAAACCTTCTATTTTGTAGATACACATTCAAAGATCATCTCTACAAAAAAAATAACTTGAATCCGATATCATTTGACCACTCAATTGAGTTATTGAAATTTTAGTACTTTCTTAAAGTACAGTGTTCATTGATTTTGTAAGATACAATTGGATGTCGAAACGGTTTTCGATTTGTCTAATTTTTTGTAAGGATGATCTATGAATGAAGACCTAAAAAATAGATGGTTCGGATCAGGGAAAAAAATTGTAGGGTACTCTAAAGGGCGTCCCTCAAATAATTTTATTTGAGGAATCCCTCAATAGAAGGGGACTATATATATATATATATATATATATATATATATACAGAGAGCTTCTGTTGAGGGATCCCTCAAATAAGGTTAATTGAGGGACACCCTTGTATAGCCCACTCTGTATTATATTTCACTAATCTAAACCTTCTATTTTGTAGATATTCATTCAAAGATCATCTCTACAAAAAATCATTTGAATCCAATATTATTTGACCATTCAATTAAATTATTGAAAGTTAAGTGCTTTATTGAAGTACTGTGTTTATTGATTTTGTTGGTCTCAATTAAATGCCTTAATAATTTTCAATTTGTTTGATTTTTTGTAAGGATGATCTATGAATGAAGACTTGAAAAATAAACTGTTTGGATCGTTGAAAAAAAGTCGTAGAATACCCTAAAGGGTATCCCTCAAATAAAATTATTTGATGAATCTCTCAATGAAATGATATATAACTTATGTGTTGAGATGTGGGAAGGATTAGAAAAATGTGTTAAAGGGTTTATAAAAGAATTTGCCTTTGCGTTTTTATATACTTATGGTGAGTTTGGAGAAATGATTTTAAAACCACCATAAGTACCCTTCCCAAATCAGATCAGCGATTACAATATAGTTAGTCTTTGTCATAAAGAACAGATTCAGCACTACTTGTGTGAATATGTTTCACACAAGTGTATGACCTGCAATTCTCTACTTTGCTTTTGTGAATGTGTTCCACACATATGTATGACCAGCATATCCATGCTCTTCTTATGTGAATGTGTTTCATACAAGTGCATGACCAACATATTTCCACTATGTTAGTGTGAATGTGTTTCACACAAATGTATGACCAGTTTGGCATGTACATTCATCGAGCCTCCTTTGCACTTGTTTGACAAGAATATATGCATGCATGTGTGGTTGCCAGAATTTTCCCCTGCTTACCTGTTCAATTTGTCCATTTTGGCTTCTTTTAAAAAATTTATCTCTCTTTTGGACTTTTCCAAAGTCTCCCTTGTGTGGTCGTCTGCACATGTATGATTAGTTTTTCTCGTATGTGTGTCGAGATTACTCCACACATGTTTGGCCATTACTTTCCTCTCGGTACTTATTGATGAAAGTTTTATACTCCAGTATTACTATTATGTATATACTTATAAGTTGGTAATTAAGTCATGTGTTATGGGTTCAAAAGTGTATAGATTGACGTGGAAAGAAATTGGTTTTTATTTTCTTGTTGTGTTTTGCAGTTTTTTGAGTTGTAATAAGTGCATCAAATCTTTTTAACATGCACTTCTTTACTTACCAGAAATGAGTATTGGAATGATTTAAATTCCTGACTTCCCCCTTATTTACTAACACATAATGAATCCAAACTTATGTGGGTTTCACGTTAAAATCCATAATTTAAAACCCTCAAAATCAAGAATGAGATCAATAAGGGGGAGTAGTTGATACCAATTCAATTCCAATTCCTTGCTTTCCCTATCTAAGTTCTTTGATTCATGACTTCACCCCTTCGTGAAAAGTAAATATGCATCTTTGACATGAGAAATAACCATGCTGTGGGTGACCTAACTAGTTCATTTTTATTTATTAGACATGAGCTTAGCCAAGGTGACTAGAGCAGTTTGACCAAAACAAAAAAAAATTCGGGATTTACTCCCCACTCTGCATCCGAATTCAAAACTCCTTCATAATATATTAAAGTAGAATATCATTTATATATAAAATCAAATAAAAAATCAAAGTAAGTATTCAAAGTGGATTTAAACTGGTTGATTGGGGCAAATAATTTTAGATCAAAAGTGGTTAAAGTTAGACTTTCACATTGTATAGTTTGATGAATTGGACGGTGGGGTACGTCAGACAATGAGGTCATGAGCTTGATCAGATTGGGCACAAAAAGTCAAATACCTAATCCTCGAGAAGTACAACAAGACTCAAAGTTCCATGGAGACCATGACCAAAATTATTAAAGGAAATTTTACTATAAACTAACAGTAGAATATATATCAGTCCATTGAATAGAACCTGTACAAATTGTCCACGCACGTTCTCATTCATGAATGGGTTTTTTTTGTCACGTACGTCCATATCCATTTAATTTCAAGACTTTTTATATTGGAATTCAAAGGCTGTGGTCTTACTTCCAAGCACATGTTTGAGACTAATGAACTCCCCCAGTTCAACTCGCAAGATTGATTGGGGAGGCTCCAACTACTAAAAAAAGGCACACAGGATCCCACCAATTATAAAAAGAGTGTTTTTTTTCCTTGTTTTTGTTCGAAGAAAGAAAGTTAACCAAAACGATAAAAGACAAAATCAAGGAAGTGGTTTTCTCTGGAAATATTTTAACGAGACCACTGTTAATATACTCGTTTTTACTATGTAATGTTATATTTAGGTTGAATGCATTACCTTTTTTTCTCTAAAAACGACAAGAAACAGAAATAAAAATTATAATAAGAAAGAAAGAGACAAAGAAGCGTACAGAGAATTTGACCTTGACATTGACTATGGAGAATGTTGTAATATTGTCACCCACTTGTGTCGGCCATATGACAATGAACCTGAAAATTGACATCTTTTTCTTCTTCTTTAAATTCCTCGTTGAGTAAGAAGCTCCTTTTTCTAATCTATTAGTAATTCAGTATTTTGCATTTTTTTTTCTTTTACTGTACCTCGTGGGTTTTATCGTTTTAAACCTGTTAATTCTTTTTTCTCTTTTTATCAATTATAAATTTTTATTAGATAAACTTTAATAATATAACTAAAAACATCAACATAGCATTTAAAATACTCATTTTAAGAAGATAACAAACTAATATATTAATTAAAATTAAAACGAACAAAAATCACACTAAAACTCGTTAATTCGTAACTGTCACAAAATAAGAAATAACAGGTAAAAAAGTAGATGATATTATTTTATCAAATAATGTGCTAGACGATGTGATGAGAGAATATTTGGCTCAACTACTTTTACTTTCTTCTAAACCATATGATCTAAAATCAAATATATATGAGAAGTTTCAAATCACAAGTTGGCCTTAGACGCCATGAATGAGGTCAGCTTTCATTTGGAGATGCATGGATTTGCCAAATCACTATCATGTGGTCCCAAATTTGTCAAATTTTCCAAATAAAACTACAAAAAACACGTTTTATTTTCATAATTTCTTGTTGTTTATTGTGGTATGATTGAAAATATTCTTTTCACTTTTAATGAAATACAAAGTCGGTCACGCATGTCCTTTTTCTTCAGTCTTTCTTTACTCACCAAGTGAAACAAGCTTCAATTCCGATGCATTTAAATTACAAAACTTGATTTAAATGGCTCATGTATTATATTGCAGCCGAAAAATGAACAGTGCCTGCAGTGAGCTACAAAATTATTTAATTTGCCCAAAGAAAGACGAGAAAAATGAAAAATAAATTAAATATGAAATTGGCATGGTCTTCTAAGTAGGAGTTGACTGAAGACTTTTGGAGTGTGTGGTGAATAAACTGCACGCTCACTTTGAAGACGTGGAACACAAGTTTTCAAGTGGATTGGCAATGAATCACATGTACACGTTTGGGTTTGACTTTACTAACACTGCTTCTTAAGATGGAATTTAGACTATTGTTGGTACAAATGCACATGGAGTAAAGGAAATGAACAAATTAATTAGACGGCATGGTCACGTTTGGATTAAGTTGAATAGTTGCATGATATTTTTATGGGGATTATTGGAATTGAGAATGGGAGTCTTCGATTGATAAGCTAGCATACCAGTGCTCATAAAAATTTGTTAATTGAGGAGCTATTAAAACGTACTAGAAAAGGTTTCTCATAAAAAAAAAAAATCCTAAAGAAAAATCTCTGTCCCCACCCTTTTTGGGACAATGGCCTCCCTCCCTACCCACCTCCCATATCCTCTCCCTCTCTTGCCTCTTTTTCCTGAATGGTCCTTCTTTGTTCTTTTGTTTTGTGATGTGGAAACAGTCGCCATAAAACGATGTTATCGCCATGAAATCGTCATCGTATTTTGGCCCACACATACAAGGAAGATGTCGGGTTGCATCAAATTTAGGTTTAGTCAATACGGCACTATGGTTTAGCCGGTATGACTCTAGGGCTAATCTACACTTAGGCTAGAGTTGACTCTAGCCCAGTGCTGGTTTTTTTTTTGTTTGTTTTGTTTTGGTAGGCTTTGTGATATAAGCCAAATTTAGGTACAGTAAATAATAGTTTGACCCTCTATTTAATATAAGCCCACTCTTAAAGCATATAAGAAATAGTAAATATGCAATCTAATAAAATTCTATTGTATGATTTAGGGTTTAGGTGAAAACTTTTGGGTGTTGTTATATATGTTTTATTTTTATAACTTGAATTATTAATTAGCATATATGATTTTTGGTGCCTAATATTTCTTGTTAAGATATCATGTCACATGATTATAAAAGACTGGCAAAGAGAGGAAAAATTATTTATTTATTCTTCAAAAAAAGTGGTAACGATAACAAGGATACACATTCTGCATCTGATTTTGATACTTCAACTCCTGAAAAACTTACTCAACTCGGATCTCAAGTAGTTGAACATTGTGTTTGATTTGATATTTATTTATATTTCGTACTTCTTTGTGTTATATTTGCTCGTAATGTTGTCAAGTTTGATTTATAAAATTTTATTTACATTTTTTTTCAAGAGAAAAAAATGGCTTATAATATATCTCCTATAAAAAATAAAATTTAGCTTACCGCTATAAAAATTCCTGGATTGCCATTGGCGCTATGGCTCCCTTTGGGTTGCTTGGGAAGATGTGAAGTGGTGGTAATGCTTTAGTTTGTTTAAGTCTAATAATTCTTAAGAACTCCTTAGGAGTTTGTTGTGGTTTGCCTTATCATTATGTTGTTTTATTTCTATATAGCTTTGGCTTTCGATATGGATTTGTCGTTTCTGCCATTGCGCGGCGAATCTGTATTGCAGGTTTGAGTGCATGTGCTTCTAGTTGATGAATCAAGGATTTTAGTCATCTTCTCCAGATCAATTCAACATGTTGTTGCGTTTTGGTCATTGAAGAAAATTTACCCATATTCGGCACATCGTTATTGTGTACTTTTGTTTGGTTATCAATAACAAAACTATCGCTTATTCTTAAAAAAATGTAATAGAAAATAGATATGTTTGGAACAAATGCCCTTCTTTAAAATGAACATTGTTTTAAAAAAAAATATTATCTTAGAAGAATTTAAGAATTGTTGCAAGTATCAAATATTACTAAGTCCAGGTGGTTAAAATCAATGAAGGGCTTGAATGCAATTAAAAATTTGTATATTTGTACTCAAACCTACAAAAAGAGGAATTTCAAGTAAGACTTCAACGCAAAACCTACGTGGACTGATTAACTGGATTTGAGCAATTATGCAAAATAGTTCAATGAGGGAAGTGAGACAATTAATTGCAAAGAAGGTGGGGTGGGCGAAACTGGGTCAAATTAGTAAACCACGTCAAGACGGGTCACTTTTTTAGACCACGAATCCAGCCCCTACCCCCCTCCAGATACATGCAATTAAAACAATACCAACCGGGTCGACCGGGTGGGGGCTTGAAAGACTTTGCCTTAATGACTTGGGTTGAGTCAAGTTTAAAACATGCAATATATTTTTTTTAAGTTTGATTTATAGGGAAAGGGAGGGAGAAGACGAAAAGTCAAAATTTTTTCTGTGAATACAGTATTTGTATATATTTTCCTCTTTCATAAATTAATATCAATTTGTATTATAAAACATGAATAAATTATACCCTTTTTAACTTCTTCTGTTTTTAGGACCTCTCAGAGTCAAATCCATGACCTTTTCTGGACGAATAATTAACTCAAATCACTACACCAGTAAATCTTTTGTACGATATTTATCACTAAAAACATATACTAGTCTTTTGAAATTTAAAAACGAAAACGTTGGCAATCCAACCACGCAATTGTATGCACATAGGAGAAATATTGCTTCAAAACCTCGAATCCAGTGTATTTAGTACAAAGTTTGATTAAAATGTAGGTTGAATTGCAAGTGGATCATGTTTATGTCGTTATATATACACATGCGTGGACTAAATACGCTTGGTACCAGAAAACCCGAAAAAAGTTAAACATAGCAAAACACAGATTAGTATAAATAAAGGCAACGTGGCAGGTAACGGTCAATATATCCATTGAACCTGTAAACATAGTCTTCCATGTTCTCATTCATGAACTGGTTTTTTTTTGTTTTTTGTTTTTTTTTCTTCTTTTCATGTCTGCGTTGAATTAGAATATATATACGACCAAATTTACAAATGCTAATCTAGGAGAGAAAAGAAGAACATATACGAACCAAATTAATGATTTGGTCTTCCTTCTTTGCACGTGTGTGAGACTGAGAATTCAGAGATTCTTCTCGCTTGATTAGCTAGACTAGATAATTTTCCAAATTTTGCTGAAAATGACAATGAAATATTAATTTGTTTGGTTATTATGGCGGTAATTGCTTAATTCCAAAAAAACATAAATATCAGATTGGACTTGGGAAATGACCGGAGATTATTCTCGTCAACATGTGAAAACTATAAAATGATTGATATATAATACATGGCTCTCTATCTCTATCCATATATATTGCCTGGAAGATAAGCTGATGAGGAAATAATTTTGAAAATTAAAAATAATCAAAGCTCTTGGCTTTTTCAATTTTCTTTTACTAAATCCCGTGTTATTTAGAATTGGTTCAAATTATTGGAAAAGTTTTTACTCATGTCTGCCATACTGATAAAGACGGCTCCTTTAAGGTTGTATTTTATTTTTCATGTTGATCTAATAAAATTTTATCGTATGTTTATAAATAAAAAACACTATATGACAAAGAACATAAAAAAACAGTTGTACATATATATATATATATTTAAGAAATGAAAAAAAAAGTGGATTTCAAACAAACCAACTCGCTTGATAAGTTTTTCACAGGTGCCCACTTAACAAAAATGTGGGCTTTTGTTGAAACCTAAAGCGTTGTGCCTTCTCTCATTTTAAAAATTCGAAAGCCCATGAAAGAGCTTATATCTGTTTTAGAACTCATCATTCTAATATGAGGTTGGTTGGATTTTGCTTGGTTCTATCAAGCCATCCCCCAAACTTTATTCTGTTTAAGGACAAGTTGTCCACTATGAAGTATGAATCATATCATTTACACCAAACCGTCCTTGGTCGTATTCTTTGATCACGTGAGGAAAGAGATAGAGAATATTATATACGACGTTAAGCGATTATTTAAATTTAGTTGTTATCTTTTAGACAGAAAACCTTACACAAATTTTCTCAAATGAGGTAATATTGCCTACTTCAAAAATGGAGGCACTTTAAGAAGTACGTTTCTCTAATTTTCTTAACCCTTTGAGCCCTCTATTTGAAGCATCCATAAATTTTTGGCCCACATTGTTCTAACTCCTAACTTGCTTTACACTTCAGTTGCCATGCTTGATGTTTGAGGCAATAGGAATGTAGAGGTAATGATCACAATCAAACAACTTAAATTTACCTACTAATAAAAAAGTACTTCAATTAATGAAATGGTAAATTTCAGTATCTGACTCTTTCCTAAGAGATTGTTCTGTTTTAATAGCTACCTTTTAAAACTCTAATCTTCTCATTTTTTTTTTTTTAAAAAAAAAAAAAATTTAACTTTTAATAAATAGTCTCCAATATTTTCCAAGAGACACAAAAAAAAAAAAAAAAAAAAAAAAAAAAAAACACAACAAATGCTACGAGCCTTTTGAACATTTTATGATAACAACAAATTTAAGTTCCCTAACTAATAAAAAAAAAGCTTCCTTATTTCATAAATAAGGTATGCTCTTTCCTTAAAACAAAATACCATTCCTTTTGCAAAGGACCCACTAGTGTAGTGGTTTGGAGTATTTACTCCCTCAGGCAAGGTCCTGGGTTCGAGTCCTAGCATCCGTGTAGTGTGTGTAAGTTTAATGTGTTATCGCCCCTTTCAATAGAAAAGGTCATAAAATAAAATAAAAAACCATTCCTTTTAAATCCTACAAAAAAGCATACTTATCATAAGAAGACTTGCGTGGAAGACAATGATATTGAAGATTATATTTGTAGCAATATTTTCCACGCAAGCCGATAGAGAAGTCAACCATCGAACCGTCATCTCCAAGCTTTGAAATGTTTAACATGCTTTTATGAATGTGCACTGGAATGTGATGACATTTTCCATCGCCCATCAATTGAACAGTTTGTCTTGAAGATCTGTAAAATTTTGACAAGCCAGCCCCATGCACTACCCCTGCCATTTTTAGCAATTGTTCATTGAGTTGTATAGAGTCCAGCAAGGACAATCTTGAAAATAACCTGGTAAAGATTTCCTCGAACCAATTTCTTCTTCTCTTGGGTGTGTTGCTGAATTTTTGCATTGGGAAAGCAAAGTTTTGTCCAACGATATATGATGATCTGAATCTCTTCATACATTGTCAATTAATACTTTAGGTTGGATGCTCTAATTCTAAGGTACTATTCAAAATTGTAATAAACAAACAAACTAAATCATGAAATCAAATGATCAGCTTACCTTGATTTTACCTTGGTTCCAGGTGCAGTTGCTAGATTGAGATCTGCAGGGTGGCGAGGACTTCGACTGCCTTGTATCAGGTGCAGAGAAGGGGGTGGTAGGCTTGGTAGGGCTCGAAGGTAGAAATTAAGAGAACTTCTCTTGGAATAATTTTATTAAAAACTGAGTTAATCAGAAACGTTAGACAAACCTGTCTAAATATACAACTCTCAACAACTCTCAACCCTTCAACTGCTAGGGGAGTTATTACATAAAACTGAAAAAAAAACAGAATTAATTCGGAGACTTAACTACGTAACTCCAAAACTGTCCAAAACAGAATTTATTCGAAAAATTAACTACAAAACTTTGAATGCAGTTTTGGAAGGCCAAACGACCTCAGAATGCCAAAATCCATCATATGTCACAGCAAAGCTGTGGGTTTGACTAGTAGCGTCGTTCCCTTTCCGAAATGATATTTTGCGCCCTAATCGGAGCTCGGACAACAAATCTGCAAATTCCCACTACGTCCTTTTTCTAGCTCAACCGCGATAAAATCTGCCATCTGTTCTACATCAGTCCCCTCCACCTCCGAAGAACTTGACCCCGAGTTATGATCTGGATAAAGGACCTCATCTTCACGGAAGTCATATAAATCTGCAACATTAAAAATATTGGAAATTCCCATGGAATCCGGTAACTCAATAACATAGGCATTATCATTGATCCGTTTGAGCACTTTGTAAGGACCATATTTTTTTGGTTTAAGCTTGCTATATGTGCCAACTGGAAACCTCTCCTTCCTCAGAAATATCATCACAGAATCGCCTTCTTGAAACACTTTAACTCGCCTATGCCTATCTGCAGCAGCTTTGTACTTAGCATTAGTTTGCTCAAGTTTCTGCTTCACTTCATCTCGAACGGCTACTACTTCCTCAGCCAAATTTTTCGCTGCTACACTGGTTTGTTGGCCTCTAGGCAGTTTCACCAAATCAACAACATGGTTAGGTATAGCAGTATAAACAATGGAAAATGGAGACTTCCCAGTTGCACTATGGACTGCACTGTTATATGCAAACTCCACCTGCGGTAGTGCATAATCCCATTGTTTTGGCTTCTCTCCACAGACGCTTCGTACCATATTGCCCAATGTCCGGTTTGTAACCTCAGTCTGGCCATCAGTCTGGGGATGGGCAGTGCTGCTACGATTCAAAGTAGTCCCAAACAGCCTCCACAAAGTGATCCAAAAATGGCTCAAGAACTTGGTGTCACGATCTGATGTAATGGATGTAGGAACCCCATGCAAGCGAACAACCTCCCTGAAAAACAGTTTGGCTATATTTGATGCATCAGCAGTCTTTTTGCAGGCTATGAAATGCGCCATTTTTGAGAACCGATCAACCACCACAAATACAGAGTCCACTCCCCTTTGTGTTCGGGGCAAACCGAGGACAAAATCCATAGCAAGATCCTGCCAAATATCGTTAGGAACTGGTAATGGCATATATAATCCAGTGTTTTGTACCTGCCCCTTCGAAGTTTGACAAGTGTAGCACTTGCGCACAATAGTTCCAACATCTCGTTTGAGCTGTGGCCAGTAAAATCTCTCCTCCATCCCTGCAATTGTTTTATCACGGCCTAGGTGGCCACTCAACCCTCCACCATGCAAGTCCCGAATGAGCTTCTCCCTCAAAGAGGAAACTGGAATACACAACTGGTTGCCTTTGAACAAATAACCTTCATTAAGAAAGTAATCTGCCATCGGCTCTTGATTGGTGCACTTAGTCCAAATTTCCCGGAAATCATCATCACCTTCATATAATTCCTTCAGACATTCAAACCCCACAACTTCTTGAGTCAGCGTGATTAACAATGAAGCTCTTCTACTCAGCGCATCCGCCACACGATTTGTCTTGCCGGAAGTATGCTTGATAACGAACGAAAATTTCTGCAAAAAAGTCACCCATCTAGCATGCATTTTATCAATATTTTTCTGGCTGTTAATATACTTCAACGCTTGATGATCTGTAAACAGAACAAATTCCTTCTGGATAAGATAGTGCTCCCATTGCTTCAAAGCTCGAACAACCGCATAGAACTCTTGGTCATAAGTACTCCACTTTTGACGTGCATCGCTCAACTTTTCAGAGAAGAACGCAACTGGCCGCTTGTCTTGTGAAAGCACAGCTCCGACTCCCACACCGCTGGCATCACATTCAACTTCAAAAACTTTCTCAAAGTTTGGAAGGGCTAGAACCGGCGCGGTGCAAAGCTTTTCTTTTATATCTGCAAAGCTTCTCTCAAAGCTTCTCTCTTGCTCCGCTCCCCAGCTGAACCGGCCCTTCTTCAAACACTCTGTGATAGATGCAGCGATGGAGCTGAAATGCCTCACAAATCTTCTGTAAAAGGTGGCCAAACCATGGAAACTTCGAACTTCAGAAACTGTTTTTGGAGCTGGCCAGTCAAGGATTGCCTTGATCTTCTCGTCATCTACCTGGATACCATTCTCACCAACAACAAAACCCAAGAACAGTAGCTTATTTGTGCAGAAAGTACATTTTTTAGGTTCACATACAGTTTATTTTCTCTCAAAACATCTAAAACTTGTCTCAAATGCACAAGATGTTCTTCTTTTGTGGTGCTGTAAATTAAAATGTCATCGAAATAAACCACGACAAAAGAGCCAATAAATGGTCGAAGAACCTGATTCATGAGTCTCATGAAAGTGCTAGGCGCATTTGACAATCCGAATGGCATCACCAACCATTCAAATAATCCGTCCTTGCTCTTGAACGCTGTTTTCCATTCGTCGCCAGGTCTGATGCGAATCTGGTGGTAACCGCTTCGCAAATCTATCTTGGAAAACACCCTTGAGCCGCTAAGAACATCCAGCATATCCTCCAACCGTGGAATGGGAAACCTGTACTTGACTGTTATCTTGTTGATTGCTCGGCTATCAACACACATTCGCCAAGTCTTGTCTTTATTCGAAACCAGCAAAACGGGAACTGCGCAGGGACTCAAACTCTCCCTGATAAATCCCTTCTGCAGTAATTCTTCAATCTGCTCTCTTAGGATGTCATTCTCCTTGGGGCTCTTCCGATAATGAGGCAGATTCGGAAGGCTAGCTCCAGGCACCAAGTCAATTCGGTGTTGTATGTCCCGCATAGGTGGCAGCTCGTTTGGCAATTTTTCAGAAAGTAGTTCCTGAAACTGTGACAAAATCTGCTGCACGTCTTGTGGAATGTCACTTTCTCCTTTGCCAAGCTTCAACAACCCCTTCAACACCAAGGGACAAAAATACTCCGCCTCTTTGACAGCCTCGTTCAACTCCCGCTCGCTGCTAATTAGGGTTAGGAAACTAGAACTCCTCGTCTTGGGCTCAACAGATTGTTTTGAGGGCTTTGTAGTTGCCATTGCAATTTTTCGGTTGTTCCAAGAAAACAGAATTACATTATCTCGTCCCTTGTAAGTCGCATCCACATCAAATTGCCAAGGTCGCCCTAATAAAATATGGCATGCATCCATGTCAATAACATCACATAATACATCATCGCTGTAATGCTTACCAATGGACAGTGGCACACGGCAAGTCTCAGCAACACGAACCGAAGGGCCTTTTTTAACCCAACCTAGTGAGTAAGGGCTGACATGTGGCTCCGTTGATAGCTGCAAATGCTCCACCAATTTCTTTGACACGAAATTCTCGCAACTTCCATTGTCGACGATCACATCACACACCTTGTTTTTGATTGAGCAGAGGGAACGAAAAATACTATGACGCTGCCCTTCCTCCTTTGGTGCCAAAAGAACTCTCTGCAAAACCAAGGTAATCCTCTCCATTCCTTCCTCAATTGCAAATTCAGCCCCTGCATAATCATCTTCCCCGACTTCATCTTTTTCCTCATCTTCATCGACCTCCTCGATAAAGTTAGCCTGCTTCCGCTCTGGACAAACATTAGAACGATGCCCTGGTTTTTGGCAACGGTAACATATGTCCGTCATGGGCTTAGCATACGGATTTTGGGATTGGTTTCGGGACTGCCCTCTGTTGAAAGTCCGGCTGCTGCTTTCGTTAAAGTTTTTGTTTTGGACAGTTGTCGCTGGTTTCGTCGTTCCTCCAGGTTGCTGCTGCACTTTCCCCTTATCTCCGGAGCCACTAGAAGCACCAGTAGCATATTCAGAGGCTTCCGTCGTGTTCCTGCGGAAGTTGGGTTGGCGCTTCTCCTTCTCCAACAGTTCAGCTTTCATCGCCATGTTAATCGCCTCTTGCAAAGTCCATATATTCTGCATACCAATTTTTTCTTGGATGGAAATCTTCAGCCCATTGTTATACCTCGCGACCTTTTGATTGTCAGTCTCGGTCAAATGGTTTCGCTCTGCCAAACGCATGAATTCTTCGGTATATTCAGAAATCGAACGGTTGCCTTGCGCACAACCTAGATACATACGGTATAGAATCTGCTCATAATCTGTGGGCAAGAATCGTTCCATCATAAGCGACTTCATCTTCCGCCATGTACGAACCCGCTGCTTTCCTTGCCTCTGCCTTGAATTTTGCAATTGATCCCACCATACAGCCGCTGTAGCTTTTAGACGGAAAGCTACCATCTTCACCATTTTATGCTCGGGAACCTCCATAATATCGAAAAACCTCTCCACTTCTACAAGCCAATCCAAGAAGTCTTCAATCTTCAGATTTCCCCAAAAGTTAGGGATTTCGGCTTTAATCCGATAATCGCCAAAATTTTCGTAATTACGATTACGACGATTATTAGCCGGTGGTGGTAGTTCCTCAAGTTCTTCTTCTGACTCTGACTCGCTATCCGGAATATGTTGCCTCCTATTATCTCTTCTCTCGCCATCTCTACCTTTTCTTCGATTGCCTTCCCTGCCTTCTCTTCTTTCGTCATCTCTGCCACCTCTTCTATTGTTGCTACCAAGAGCCTGCAACAACAATTCTCGCATCTCCCCAAATTGGTTGGTTAGGTTGTCGATCCGTTGGTTTTGAGCGTCCAGATCCGCTCGCGTAATTGGGGCTGGGACATCAGTTTCTCGATCACCCATGATAATACAAGACAACAGAAGAGTCTCAAGCGAAACCTTGAGTAACAATAAACCTGGATTCCACCAGAAATTAAGAGAACTTCTCTTGGAATAATTTTATTAAAAACTGAGTTAATCAGAAACGTTAGACAAACCTGTCTAAATACACAACTCTCAACAACTCTCAACCCTTCAACTGCTAGGGGAGTTTTTACTTAAAACTGAAAAAAAAAAAAAAACAGAATTAATTCGGAGACTTAACTACGTAACTCCGAAACTGTCCAAAACAGAATTTATTCCGAAAATTAACTACAAAACTTTGAATGCAGTTTTGGAAGGCCAAACGACCTCAGAATGCCAAAATCCATCATAAATCACAGCAAAGCTGTGAGTTTGACTCGTGGCGTCGTTCCCTTTCCGAAATGATATTTTGCGTCCTAATCGGAACTCGGACAACAAATCTGCAAATTCCCACTACGTCCTTTTTCTAGCTCAACCGCGATAAAATCTGCCATCTGTTCTACATCACAATATAACTGTTATGAGCGACACATTTCATTGTGGTGCTGTAGGACGTGGATCCACATTGGACTCTGAACTAACATGTTCCTCCAATATTGTTGTTGGTTGCTACATCCTTCAAACAACACTAGCCTTGTCTTTTCCTGCACACAAAAACCAGATCCATCAAAATTCATGAACTGAAATAGGATCGGCTGCCATTTTAGAAACATGAAGCACATTATTCAATTTTTAGAGTTTGAATAGAAGCTAGAGGTGTAGCTCGTTCATCTATTAATAAATTCTTCTCGTGTCGTCAAGATTTATTGAAAATAAAACAAAATAATCTTTCATCCATATATTTTATATTAAAATGAAATTTTTACATCTAGTTTGAACATCGGAAGAAGTGATCAAGTAAGTGAGCAAATCTCCTTTAGTTTGCATTAAGTTTCCTCCACAATCTCAATTTAAATTGCAATTGTTTTTCTAAAATACCAAATATTTTATATTTTGATCTTGATATTTGTTTCAATGGTGACAACCATAGAGTTAAAAGCTGGTGTGGATGCTTTAAAAAAACTGTTTCACAACATATATGCCTTTATTGGTCACGAAAATGATACTTGGTGAAGCATATCACGTTCTCAATATGATGCTGATTTTTCTGATGGTTGTGATTCATACGAGAATAATGAATATTATTAAACTAACACCTGTGTGCACATATAAAGTTTCTTTCTATTTATTTATTTATTGAAAACTGCATATAAAGTTAGCAGCTGTATGTTTCATCATGAAAGTAAGTTTATGCAGGAATTACTAATATGGGATTTCTTCATATTAATTCTGGATAAAACTTTTCATTTGCATACGGTCCCTACTTTATATTATAGTATTGTTAGGAAAATGCGTGTTTTATTTGCAAATTACAGTTCGACATTAATATACACTTTTGACACCAATATACACGTATTTATAATTCACATATAATACTACTGACTATATGTCTGCACTACTTGTGTGGTCTTATTACAATGTGTTTTTCTGTGCCCATTTTTGGCATTTTCAACTATTAAATATTTTCCTATTTTCAGACCAAATTCTCCACCCTAAACCCTAAACGATAGTCCACAGTCCACATCCACCACCCTTTGTAATCATTCAACAACAACCACCTAATTATCTCCGACCATGTTGCACAATTTTTCCGGGAAGGACCATGGCCATCTTTAGTCCTTCTAAGTTTTCAATTATCTCCAACAATAACCTTTTTTTTTTCAGGTAAAATTGTACATTTCTAAAATGGGTCTTAACCATTTTCAGCATAAACAAAATGTTCCCCAAATTCAAATTCTAGATTTTTTTTTTTTTTCTTTCCATCCCACACCGTTTTCCAGGAAAATCATCAATTCCATTTTTCCTGACCTGGGTCTTCGCCATCTCTACGATGCCCGACTGTTTCTTGGCCTAAACTGGGTCCTCTCAAATTTGTTTAATTTCTCATATTCCCAAAAGAAATTCTTGTTTTGAAAATATGCAGGAACAAGAGTTAGGGCAACAGCTGTGTCCCAAGTCACCAAGAAACATTCTATTTGACAAGTATGAGTTGGGAAGGCTTCTAGGACTAGGCACCTTTGCCAAAGTCTACCATGGAAGAAACCTCATCACAAATGAAAGTGTAGCCATCAAAGTGATCAACAAAGACCACATAAAAAACGAAGGCCTCATGGAGCAAATACAGCGCGAAATTTGTATCATGCACTTAGTTCGCCACCCCCACATTGTTGAATTAAAAGAAGTTATGGCCACGAAAACCAAGATCTTCTTCGTTATGGAGCACGTAACGGGCGGTGAATTGTTCAACAAGGTATTCGAAGGGAAACTCAAGGAAGACGTGGCTAGAAAGTACTTTCAACAACTCGTAAGCGCTATTGAATTTTGTCACAGTCGCGGTGTCTCACACCGAGACCTAAAGCCAGAAAACCTTCTTCTGGATGAAAATGGAGATCTGAAGGTCTCCGATTTCGGATTGTCAGCGTTACCAGAGCATCATTGGAGCGACGGTATGCTTCACACGCAGTGTGGCACGCCGGCTTACGTGGCGCCTGAGATTTTGAGGAAAAAAGGTTATGATGGAGCAAAGGCAGACATATGGTCTTGTGGGGTTGTTCTCTTTGTTTTTCTTGCCGGCTACTTGCCATTTCTAGATGAGAATGTGATGAGAACTTATACGAAGGTTTTCAAAGCTGAGTATGAATTTCCACCTTGGATTTCAGGGGAGGCAAGGTTGTTGATAAAAAAGGTTTTGGTTGTTGACCCGGAAAAGAGAATTTCGTTTCAGGAGATAATGAGGGATCCTTGGTTTCAAAAGGGTTCAAATTTTCCTAGGCCAATTGGGGTTCCCAATTCCATTGAAAACGATCAAAACAAAAAGGATGATAGAATTGGAAATTTGGGTAGGTCAAGAAGTGGTAGCATTACTACTAGTACTACAAAATATTCATCATCATCTCCACCATTTTTCAATGCTTTCGAATTCATATCGTCCATGTCATCCGGGTTTGACTTGTCGAACATGTTCGAGGACAAGAGGAAATCCGGGTCGATGTTCACGTCCAAGTGCTCTGCCTCCGTGATCATGGCGAAGCTGCGGGTGGTGGCGGAAAGGTTGAATTTTAGAGTGGTGTCTGAGAAGGAATTCAAGGTGAAATTGCAAGGGAAAAAGGAGGGGAGGAAGGGGAAGTTGGCTGTGTCGGCGGAGTTGTTTCAGGTGGCAAAGGAAGTGGAGGTGGTGAAGTTCTCAAAATTGGCCGGTGACACTCTTGAGTACACCAAGTTTTGTGAAGAGGATGTGAGGCCTGCACTCAAGGACATTGTTTGGACTTGGCAAGGTGAAGAAAATGAGTGTGAACTAAATAAGGTTGAAAATCTTAACTGTTATTAACTGTATATAGGTAAGTCCCTTCAAGATGGAGGTAAATATTTACCATCCAGGAAAACCCTTTTAGATTCCAATCCTAAGTCACTTTTCACAACTTTTATTCTATAATAGTTCCGGTCCTATATAGTGTCTCTTTGTTGTCCCTATAGTTTTCTCTTTATGGACATGTCTCTTTAATACAAGAATGGGCTATTTTAGAATTGTGAAAAAAAATTATTTTAGACAATTTTACTTTTGTTTTTATAGCTTAACTGTCATCAACTATATGGGTAAGTTCTACTGCAAGAATTTTGGAACTTTCTACAAGACATTCGAAATAATTGATTACTTTTTTCTTCTTTTTTTTCAATCAGTGACTATAATAGTTTAAGTTCCAAATTTAAGTTGTCTTGAGTTTAATTTCAGCCTAAACTTAAAGTTTATATACAATTGCCTCTTTTTTTTTTTTTTTTTTTTTTTTTTTTTGGTGGGCCTTAAGTCCTAGATCATGTTTAAGTACTCATTTTTAATTTTTGTTTTCTCAAAGTTATCACTTTTTTTTTTTTTTTTTTTTTTGGTGGGCCTTAAGTCCTAGATCATGTTTAAGTACTCATTTTTAATTTTTGTTTTCTCAAAGTTATCAAAAGAACAGAAAGATATTAGCATCGTCATATATTATTAGGGCCAATAATTTCTCCAGATAGTGATTATTGGACACTAGTATTTAGTAGAATTAAAATCGGAGAGGTTGAATATCTGCTTACAACTTACATACTTGATCAAAGCTCCCAACCCAGAGTTACAACTCACATCAACAATTTTTAGGTGGAAAATTAATGAAACTGGGTTTTTTGAAAAGCAATGTGTTGATGCCCAAAAAATCCACGGTTGGGTCCGAAAATATTATCGGCCTAAAACGATATATTATTGAGAAAAGTCTCGATTTGGAGCACACGAAAGTCCACCATGCACAAGTCACACTTCATGTGCCATGCCAAATAAATAATCATTCATACTAGGAATCGAGATTAAGATTATAAAATGCATTAGCTCTACAAATTCATGCTAATTATTCCACCAAGCATCATAATTAAAACATGCCAAGAGACATGCCATGCGAAGCACGAAATCGTTATCTCACACCCAACCACACTACAACATGAGTGATGGGCCGAGAAATGGAAGGTCTCGGGTTGCTTGGGAGCCTCGAGACTCAAGCCTATTTCTTAGGCCCAAACATGTGGGTGAGCACAAGAGAGAAAAATAGTCCAAGCAAAATAGCCTATTGACACAACCAAAAAGCCCAATGTTTAACAAAATAGCCCACTTGCTTAAGGAACCACCTTGGCCCATACAAAACCCCCAAATAAGCCACAAAAATCTCAGCCCTTTGCTGGAAAAATAGAAGCCACGTAGAGAAAGTCTACAAGATCATTAAATAGAGCTGCTAGGAGGTTCCAGCACATGGAGGGAGCAAGTTTCAAAGCCAAAACATCCAAGGAACCAGGGGGTATTAGCGTGTAAGATACCAAAGAGTGAAACACCCTTCGAACCAGCATATATATATCCCAACTCCTTTTCTCATCAGACTTGACCATGGAAAAAAGGGAAGAAAGCAATAAAAGAGATGGCTGGGAATGGAAGTCTACCATTGAGACAGCTGCGGGAAAAGAGGGCCTTGAGCTTTAAAAAAACTATGACCTGGGGCAAATAGACAGAAGGGATTTCATCAAAATAGGAAGAGTCAAGGAGGGAGATGAGAAAGGAGAGGAAAAGCTTCATCAAAATGGGTAGAAGCCATTAGGCTCTCTTGAGAACCGGTGGTTTCCAGCGGTTATAAAATGAGGCTTCTCCTACCTAACAAACCCAACCCATATTTAGAGAGCAAACCTTCTCTCTAACTTGCAAAAAACCCAGCAACCTCATGCACTATTCACCTTTCTTCTCCATTCTTCTCTTCTGGCAGACAAAGCATTTGTCAAGCTGCCGGAAGAACTTTGTTCTCTATTTCCTCTCTCTTAGCCAAATCTCTCACAAAACTTCTCCTTTCTTACCATAACACTTCCTTTTCCCTCAAAGCAAGCCTAAATTTTCTCTTAGTGCTAAACTCATGTTGATTTTACTTTCATGCCACATGCCTCTCATGCCAAGCTCAAAAGTTTATCTGTAAGCATGCAAAAATTACCTGTAAGTTGCCATTGTTTTGGCTGGTGAGGGTAACCAAAATACTTCCTAAGGCTCTGCTGCCCTTTCGAAGCATTTTTGGGGCTTAATTTTCAAACTCAGACAAAGAGGACAATTTCATCAGTCTGCCCTTTACGGCAGCCCAGCCCATTTACAGTTGTCGGAAGAAAAAGTCCCCTATACAATGTGAGACCTCATGGCTGTTAGTGTAATTTCAAAAACGTAAAGGGATTTTTTGAAAACACCAAAAATCTTAAGAGGTGTTAGTGTAAATAATTCTTATTAGTTGAATAATAATTTTAAGCTTCAATGTAGTTCACATGATTAATAATAGCATGTAACATATTTTATTAATTAGAGCTTTTTAGATCTAGGTCCAAAACGATTAGCTGTCATTGGGTTTAGTCTTCGCGTTTTTGGTTTTAGATGTAGGTTCTTTGATATTTATTACTTTTTTTATTGTGTCAATTTTACCCTTTGAGGTAAATAAGGATAACACATTGAAAATCTAAATTTAATGCATTATTTCCTTGTAATTGAATTTCAGAATTTAAAATTTAAATTATTTCTTTGATAATATTCCTAATATATGGATAAAATACAATTTAATTAATAAAAAGTAAAGACCCACATATTATACCAATAAATCAGACAAACAACACCCACATTAAATTATGTACCTGACAAACAGGTAAATAGTGTTATTATTAGCAACAAAAAATACGTAGTGATAAAACGTGTTACCTATAAGTTAGGAATATAAATTAAAAGACTACCTATAAGTCAGATATGAAAATAGATAAAATAAAATTGTATGTTACCTATTACAAAAAGGTACATAAAATACTATGACACATTGTCAAAAATATGAATATATATATATATATATATATATAAACCTATGCAATAGGCAATAGGCAATATGACATAAATGACTATTACCCGATTCAATTCATAAGGGATAATATTGGAACAAAAAATAATTTTAAAATAAATAAAAAATAAAAAAATTACATAAAAAATATTAAAAACTGAATGTAATTCTATGTGGCACAAAAGTCAAAGGACTTGGATCAAAGTCACCAAATCCGAGGATTAAACCTAACTTCTCAATAGGAATTTGGATCAATATCAACTTTTCTATATTAATTAATTCTACATTGTTAAAAGTGGTATTAGAGCATCTACAATCATGATATTATTTTTTATATATTTAAATTTAGTCTTTTTTTTATCAAACGGTAGAGAGATTGCATTCATAAATTAGCCATGAGGGCAATACAAATATAATAGCAACTACAACTATCCACACAAAGTGATAAAAATCACCACCCACAAAGGAGTTACAACCAATATAGAGGGTTTCTTGGCAACATCAAACTCATATAGTATACAAAGCCACATAGAGCCAAGGATAGTCCGGCATAAATGTCTGTCTGGAAAAACCAAGTGTAATACCCCACAACGCAAACTACAAACAAAAACTATACTGCATAAAGGTCATAAACAAGTTTCAAACTCAAAAGCGTTGATGCGCTTATTCAACACCATAGTTCACACCCAAAAAAAGGTAACCCAAGCCCACAACTAAGACTTGGAAGAAGGCATACCTAAAAACAAAAACAAAAACAAAAACAAAATTGAAGGCCCACCACCACTACCGCAGTCACTCCCGCCAAAGTGGGGACATGGTATATCACCGAAACTGCTACAACCTAAAAACTTATGACAACAAACAAAAAACCCCTAGAAATTCAAAGAGAGAAAGAGAGAAAGGTTGAAAGGGAAGAGGGAATAGGAGAAAAGAAGAGGGTGAAGGAGGAAAGTGGATAAGAGAGGAGGCGGAGAACGGAGGAAGGGCATAAGTGACATCCTCTGCTTGTTGCAGCGCTGAAAGGAGGCTAGGTTTTGGTTTCGGGTTTGAAAGCATTTCAAAAAAAAAACCTAGTTATCTCTATTAGTTAAAATTATTAAAAACACTATAAAGTTTTTTTTTTTTTTTTAAATTTATTAGTACAAGCGATGGCCTAAACTAGAAGGAGGGGGTTTCCCTCACACACATAACCAAGAGGCCATGAGGTTCGAACTTGAGACCTCTACTCTACAAGTTAAGGCCCTTTTCCATAATGTTAGACCCCGTTGCCCAAAAAAACAAAAAAAGAGACACAATATAAAGTTATTTTAAGAGCTCTCTATAAAATTTCAACTCCAACTCTACTCCCTAATTTAGAGAGTCTTAAATGCTTTAATCATTTTTTAATTCAACATAAACGCTCCCTCTCTAAATAAATAAATAAAAAAGAAAAAAAAGTTAGCATTTAATAAATGTCTAAAGCATCAAATTTTTTTTTTTTTTTTTTACATGAAGGCGATAGTTTTTTTATTGATGAAGATGAATGAAACAAGTACAAAAATCGAATTGTATCCTGGAGGATTAGGCGAGTATCTCTACACCAAATAAGTGTTGTGTTAACTTGCAATTGTACGGGCCAATTAGTAGTATAGCAAGACAAGTACGAGATCGTACCCACGAGGATTGAGAAGTTCAGATTAATTATGTACTTAGATTACCCAATTCTAGAAACAAGAAGTTAAGTCTAAAACAGATTTTAAAGTGGTATTGAGTTTCAAAACAAATGAAGCAAAATGAAATTGGAATTTGAAGTGAGAGTGCTTGTGATTGTGAAAACAAATGAACAAAATGAAATTGCAAACGAGAACAAGTAAACAAGTGTAACAAAGAGTTGTCTTACGGGTTGGAAAACAGATTTTGAGACTAGGGCATTCGATTCACCATAACAATCCAATTTTAGGTTATAAGGATTCAAGGGACAAGCCTAATTCAGATTCAAAGATTGATTCTATCTAAAGTATGTTTAAGCCATGGTGTCTGATCCTAACCTTGTATTCCTAATTCCCTAATTAAGTCCTTGTTGTCAGACTTAAATTAAGTATTAGAAATCCATTAAGCATAGAAGAATGTTTTAAACAAGCAAGTATATCTAATCCCTGTTGTCGAATGTCCATACATACTCTTCCTATTCATAGTTGAATTCGAATTAAGGTATATGGTGTCTACTCTTAATTTCAACCAAGATACACAAATCTAAATGGTAGCTAGGCATTCTGATTAGCATATGGGCAAGTAGGCATAATGAATAAGAACATGAATCATGAATCAAACTTGAAACTTGAAATTTATAAACCCAGAATATTCATGTTAGGTTACATCGAAGCCCTAGTTATGAATTTAGCTACTCATAATGGGAAAGAAACTTAAACATAAATGAGAAAACAAAATGAATGCAATAAGAGTAGAAAAACCATTAATTTTATGAAGTTCTTGTGGTGTCTAATGCTTCTCCAAGAGCTTCCCCACATCTAGAAGGATGTATGAAGGTTAAAGAGGTGATTTGGGATGAGTTTGAGTGAGTGATGATGGTTGAGAAAGAGAAAATTCGTAAGGAAATGGAAGAGAGGCTTGTTCGGATAGTTTTGGTGATTTGGGGTTGTTTAGAGCTTTGGATTGATTGCTGGAATGTTTGGGGTTGAGAGAGTGTTTGAGGGTGATTTCTGAATGTGTTTGGGGAATGATGAGATTATTTTAGGGTGATTTCTGAAGGATGGATGAATTGTGAGAGTGTGAATCCCAGGATGTGGTTCATTTTGGTGTGGAATGGAAGTGGTATTTATAGGGAGAAGGAAGTGAGAAATATGAATTGAGTATGGCTTTCACCTACAACACTCACTTCACGAACCTTACCTAACACACCAATGCAATTGAAAATCAGTTTCTTTTCTTATTTGGCTACTGCACTTCACCAACAAATCCTACCAGAATCCATAGCTCATCATGACCAAGCAACAATCAAGTCATTCTTAGGTCAGCATGACTAGCAACTTCATAGGCTTACGAATTGGGCTTCCGTTAAGCAACTGAGGACTTTGAGTTGTCCATCTTGAAGTTTAGAATGTCATCTTTCCAACCACATGTTATATAGGTCAATCCAAGGTCGGAGGAAGAAGTTAAGGCAAAAACAAATTTCTAGCTAAGTTTGCACATTTTTGCACAATTTTGCACATTTTCCTATCCAAAGCCACCATTGCTACCTAAATCTCAATTAACTGAATGACAAAGACAAAAGAGATTAAAAACATAAGTTTAACTAAAAAACATAATCAAATCATAAATTAGCAGGGTCCAAAATGATATATAATTATGCACTGATCAATAGGCGTATGGTCGTCGGACTACCGAAGTAGGCTATACTCTCTTAATTGCAAGCGGGAGAAGGAACCTTGCCTCCGTTATAGCACCCTCTCTCCCCCCTTCTCCCCAAAATCCCCCTATAATCATATTCGTAAAACTACAAGTTACAATCCTTGAAAAGAACATCAGTGATACAATTAGGTGGTTCCTCAAACTAGAAAACCAAGGTACTCAAATGTAAAGCATAATCGTGATTGACTTCCCAAGTGTAGAGACAATCTAGAGAGATCACTCTCAAAACAAATATTATTAAACCCCTTTGTACTGCAAAAACAAATCTTGCCCTGGCTGCTAGTGCCTCCACTTGTAAATATGAGTAAACGTTTTCAAGTAGGACCACAGGGGCTGCCACAAAAGCCCCATGAGAGTCACGCACCACTATTCATGCGGCGCGCCCCCCCCCCCCCCCGCCCCCCACCCCCCTCCAACCTCCCCGGCGTCCCTTTTCGTCTACTAGCCATGCTCCATCGACATTCAGCTTAAATAGATCTGTAGCCGGTGGGCAACACTTTTTGATTTGGTGTGGGTGTTGATCTTGTGTTGGTTTAAAAGTAACTCACAAAAATTCCACCAAGCGAGATCTTGCATATGAACAGCCACGCGTCTTGACCTTCGCCAATTTCGATAGTTAAGGGCCTCTACAGTGGACAAAACCCAGTCACGTGGAAACTGTGAGTGGTCTACTACAGAAGGCATCAGACTTTGCATGAGGCTTCTGGCACAAGTGGCGTAGGGACAGTCACATAGAATGTGAAGGATGGACTCGTGGGGGCCTCCAAAAAAGAAACACCGCCGATCAATGTGAATGTGTTTATGCCACAAATTAGCATGAGTGGAAAGGATATTAAGACAAACTCGCCACCTAAAGAGCTGCACCTTCGCAGGGACTTGGGCTTTTCAAATGGCGGGCCATAACATCTCCATAAAGTGGGTGGTAGAGGTGGATATGACATGAGTGGCTGGGGTGAGCATTTGACGGGCCACGTGGTAACCACTCTTGGCAGTAAAACAGTCTTTTTTTTATTTATTTTTTATTTTTATTGTAGTGCCAAATCAAAACATCTTGGGTTCGTCAATTACTTAGAGGAATGGTATGGATGAGCTCAACTACTTTAGGTGAACATAGGAAAAAAAACAAACTTATAACATGAGATAGTACTATTTTGCTATTTCTGGCTAATAATACAATAATATGTGAAAAAGTTATTCTATGTGTCACTGCGTTATTGGTTGGGAATAGCAAAAAGTGTTATCCCCGTTACATGAGAGTTTCTCTCTGAACATAGACCATGTAATCTTGGGACATTCCAAGTAGAGGTGTCAAACGAATCGGACATATAAATTTGGGAAACCCAAGCCGCCTTCATTTTGGGTCTGCAAAGCTTATCCCAAGCTAGCCAATGGATTTTCTTCTTGTTGTTGGTATCATTCCACCATAATTCAGCCACTATCATGTTAAGATAATCACAAACAAATTTGGGTAGTAGAAAGCAACTCATAATATACAGAGGAATAGATTAAGCTACCACTTTTATGGGATTTCTTTCCATGCGCTACTTAGGCTTGCCTTTCCAATAGATTGAGCTACCCCTTGTTTCTACATATTAGCATCGGAAGTCCCAAATAACACTCATGATAATCTACCCACTGCACTTTTCTGTAAATTTACTTTGTAACCAGAGGCTTGCTTATATTGAAGAAAGATGTCATGAATGGTGTCATAATCCTCCACTTTTGCCCTAGCAAACAGGAGACTTTAATCGGCAAATAGTAAATGGATGATAGTGGGGGACCCTCTACACATATAAATCCCTTGAAGCAAACCGTCCCTATCTTTTTTTAGTGATAAAAGCTTATAGACCTTCCACACGTAGCAGGACCAAGTAGGGGACATCGGGTCTTCTTAGATGATATTGGGAAGTATAGCTTTCATACAATTAGCAATGACTTTCCTTGCAATCTTATAGAGCACATTGCAATCTTGTGAGTTAGGTTCTTCATCTTGAGAATGAGGGTGACATCGGTAAAATTATTTTGGGAAGGAGACGGGCCGAGGTGACGAAGAGCTTGATGGCTGTTGTAGCCTTTGGGCCTATCACACGCCAGAATTTCTGAAAAAATATTGAGGGCATATTGTTAGGCTCGGGGGCCTTGGTGGGATATATGAAAAACTGCTTTCTTTATCTATGAATCAGTAAACGTAGACAGTAGCTAGGCATTCATAGAATCAGTGACTTTCGATTCGATGACATAAAAAATGGGGGAGTTCTTCTCGTTTCCATGTGAGGTTAAGAGTTGCTCAAAATACTTCAACACCTCTGTTTCCATACCCATCTCATTGTCATGCCAAATCCTACTGCTGTAAAATAGGCCCATGATAGTATTCCGCTGTCTCCGAATTGCGACTCTTTAATGGGAAAATCGGGTGTTATGGTTGCCTAATGTTAATCATTGGACTCGGGAGCATTGTCTTAAGAACGCTTTGAAGGAAACATGCATCTAATGCTTAGGAAATGAACTTTAGTCACAACCTATACATAAAAACCATTCTAAATGGCGGATTCATTTTGTTTGTACTAGTTGAGCTAAACCTTTTTCATTTTAAACCAAGTATCTTAGCCTAGTCTCTTTGAACACAAATAAAATAAATAAATAAATAAGAGTATAGATCATTTACCCTTGATGACCTTTTATTGATTTCTCAAGAATGAACACCTTTTTTGGAAAGACCTTTGGTTTCTCTTGATTTTGACTCCTTCACCTTAATGCGATTCGACTCCCCATCATGGATTCTCTTTTTCTGAACATTACCTTGTTTTCTTTTGAACACATACTTTTGGTTTGTATAATTTATGTGCGCAGAATATTAGTATGCTTGGAGTGCATAAAGTTACTTTTTCCTTAGAAAACATATTAAATTGTGCTTAATGACAGTGTTACATACAAAATCACGAGTACCAAATCACCAATATTCATGCTCAGGAATCAGAATAATATGAACTGCTTCCTTCAGAAATCACTTAATACATTGAATCTGGCCCTTGTATTCTTTTCACGTTTTCTCCAATGGTTGAGCAACTATATTAGTGCTGGAGATGTGCTTCGTAAAGCGTAAAGCTCTGTCAAAATGAAGTCTGTCAACTTTTAATCTGAAAATGAATTAATTTTTTATTTATTTATAAAAAAACGTAAAAAATTACAAACAGAAACCACAAAAACACGCAGACCCAACTAAATCGAAGTAGAAGGACGATTGTCTGATTTTATTTACATCTGTTAGCTTCCTTTGGATGTGCCCTGAAATCACTAAACAGCTTTATGATTCAGCATATTGCCCAGTTGGACATGTACTTTGTCTATGTCTAACGCTCATTTAGAGATTTATTGTCCGCTAGGAGGAATATACCATAATGCTATTCCACTCCCCATCCGTTCGATGTCATCCATAGAAATTACCAGCCGTCCGATTCGTTCTCCAACTTGTGCCCGCACAAAATCTAATCTAAAGTTATAAACCGCACAACCAAAGTACATGGACGATGCTTTGGTAGACCCCACCAAATTTTATTCTATTTTTATTTCTTCTTTAAAAAGTGAAACCTCTGACCTAAACAAATACGTACAAAACTAACCCGTCGTTTCGCGATTCGTGGGCCTCGCACCATGCTTAGAACGCACGACGGCCACGGGCTAGGGAACTTTATCGTAGATTTCCTCGAATAGTGGCAGGTGGGGGCTACATAAAATGGTAGCCGTTGGATTCACGTGGGAGCCACTTTGGAAAGACGCTTTTGACGGTCAAGATTTGTGGAGTCTTTGTCGCAAACACTAATTATAAAAGATGTATTATGTCTTTATCAAAAAATTCTCTTTTGCAACATGAAATTGAAATATGCGCTCTCATCTATTTGGGGATAATTAATTCTTAGCCCAAAGTCTACTTTAACAAAGCAAGGAGAAAATTGTGTTTAATATTCTTTAAATATTGTTAAAAAAAGAAGATAATATAATTCTCACCTAATATTCTACTCTTTCTATTAGGAGTGGGCATTAGAACCGGAATACCGAAATTGTGCCGATCTTGTGCCGTCCCATTTTGTGTTACTGTTCGGCACGACACCGATTCCAGATTTGTGATCCTGTTTGGTGCCATACCGCACCAAACAGTGCCAGGTAAATAATAAACCCCAATTTCATATGAGTTTTTCTATTTAAACTTTGCACTTCTCTTTGTTCACCCCAACTTCTAATTCAAATTTTCACAAATTTTAAGAAAACCTCACTATCTTCTCAAACTACCTCTAAATACACACCCAGCTGGAAAAGAAAAGAAAAACTCATCAACCTCACAACCCACATCCCACACCCGAACCCTAAGATCTTTAAGTCCATCTTGCAGTTTCATACTAGCATTTTGCAGGCATTATTGCATCACTATTCTTTTGCACTTGATTTTATTTATTTATTTATAGAACATATTCTATAATTTTTCAATGTAACATAGTGTGATAAATATTTTAAAAGTAATAGCTTACAAGTGTAGTCGTTCTTCATCAAGAATTTTGTTCTGCTATGGGAAAGGAATCTAGCACATGGTATTTTGATGTATATTTTCTTATTATATATATATATATGTTGTATATGGATCACTATGTTTATATTATTGAGGGCATTATGTCAATTTAGGAGATAAATAAAATCAGCAAGCAAAAGTGTTGGGCAGTGGGCGTAGAAGAAATCTGTTAACAAAAGAAAGAGAGGGAGAGAGAGGTAAGGAAGGAACGCAAAGCTAGGGGAATTCGTAATATCCACTCCCTCCCTATTCACCTATATTACTCTCACAATCCCAATTTAGGGTTTTTGAATAGGAGATAAGATTGTAGTAGGTTTCTTAGATTGAAAGATGAATAATCTGGCAATAGGGTGTAGAGGAGTTTATGTTTTTCTAAAACTTAATATGAAGAGTGGTGAGGTGTGTGGGGGTATGTGTATTGATATAATAGGGTTAAGTATTAAGTTGGAGGACCTTTTTTTTTTTTTTTTTTTTTTTTTACACAATAATAAAACTTAAAAGCTTAATGACTTAAGTATTGAGGTGAACAAAGAAAAATGTGGGGTTTAAATAGAAAAACTTTTTCAGATTCCTGCTTTCCTAGGAACATTTCGACTCCAGCTTTGTTTCCTCCGTCTCCCTTCTCTTCTCCTTTCCTTCCCTCTATTATTCTGTTTTCTTCTCTCTCTCTCTCTCTCTCTCTCTCTCTCTCTCTCTCTCTCTCCAAAGTGTATAAAACCGGTGGAAAGGGAAAGCCCCTAAGTGTATAAACAAATTCTTGAATCTTGATAGTTTGTAAACTTTGTATGAGGCTTGATTTATAAAAATTGCAAGATTTCTGAATTTTTGCAAGAATTTTTATGGTATAAACATTGATACCGAATCATATCGGTCCCGTTTGGGTTCGGTATGATTTGAACGTGTTCTAAAAAACTCTCATTCTGTGTCATCCCATCCCAATTCCACTATCTGAGATTGACATTAGAATGACCTCCATCCCGTATCATCCCGTACCATGCCCACCCCCACTTTCCACAACCATGAAATTCATAATACTATGTTGCATTTAGTTTTTCATTTGTTTTAAAAAGTTCATTCATTTTGTTTTGTCTCACACAATTGTCTCATTTCTTTTCCTTTCTTCTCTTCACGTCACACCATGACTAAAAACTTTTTCTTTCTTTTACCAAAGTGCAAGAGAGAGATTATTATTATTATTATTATTTGTAAGTATAAATACTACTAGGGTAGGAAGGTACAAATTCACATGATTTTTTAGAGGTAAAAGAGTTGGTATGAGACGTCTTAGGTTAAACTTGTAAGTATAAATATTCAAAGGTTACCTCATTTGTGGGGTAATTCAATGTCATCTAGAGTTTACTTTAAGAAAATTTTTTTTGACAAAGGAGAATTTGTCATCAAATTAGACTCTTATTATAATTTGGCCCAAAAAAAGAGTCTTAGAAATCCACCAAATTGATAAAGAAAGTTGGAATTATTATGGCCTAAAATTCATTATGTATTTCCTTCAAAGTCAATAACTTTTTAAACACACCTGAATTGTGTATGGTTTATACAAGTTACGATTAAACACACCAAAAACTTCAATTGGATACGCATTCACCTGTTAATTAGTTGGTGCGAAAAAAAAGAAGTTAGAAAATTTCTTTTTGAGAATGATTTTTTAATCATTTTATGGAGATAATAAAAATGGAAATAGTAGCATAAAGTAATGAAACTTGGGAACGAAAGAGACACACACGTACTTCGCTCTTTTTGGTGGGATCGGAAACAAACAAACAAACAAAACAGAGTGTTTGTTAGAAGAGAATGTGTCTTTCTGACTATGCGTGAGAGACATAGAGAGATAGTGTAGCTATTAGCTTGCGTTCTTTAAGAAGAGCACTCCAGGGGAAGAGCCGTTCAGCAACTGACTCCATTTTCTCACAGAGACATAGAGAGGGAGAGAGAGAGAGAGAAAGAGTTGAGTTTCTGTTTGTGTAAGTTGAGGCCATGAGGGTTCTGCTGTATGTGATGTGAACTGTTGTTTCTGCTCATTCTCTGGAAAAAAAGACTTCAATCCAGGTTTGTGTAGCCTTCTCAATATGTCTATTCCGTTGTGCTTGGTTTTCCATCTTTCTCTATTTAGCTCTACTTGGTTGCCCACAAAGTATTTGAAGAAAGGTGGATTTGATATTAACGGCTTATCATTATTTGGGATCCAAATTTGTAGTTTTGTTCCATCAAGTGAGCTTTGGTTGCATAACCCATTTCTTTTTTCTCTTTCATTTTCAACTGGGCAGCAGCAGAATCCTGTCCTGGAAATTCATTCAAAGTTGGTTACTTTTCTTTCAGCCTTTTACCACCAAATAGAGGGTAGTTCCCATCATATCCCAGCTTTGTAATTAATATTTTATGTTAAGTTATCCCAGTTTGAAAGTGCTGTCATGAGTAAACAGATTCTCATTGTAATTTGAGTACTGGTGAACTGTAATGTGAGGTTTCTTCACTATAATAGAAGCTTTTGTCTTTCAGCAGTGCTAAAGTAGACGGTGGAAAAGATGGCTGCAACGAGTTCGAATTCTGAGCGGCCACAGTTCATTGCAAGCACTGGAAACCGAAGCTTCTCAAATGCGCCGCTGATTGAGAACACAGATACAGATCAAATTGTTGTTCCTGATGTGAGTTTGATGTGCTAGTTGTCATATTTTATGCAATTTGTTTCAATCTTAGTATATTATCATTGTTTATGCCATTCAATGGGAAATATGGCCACAATTACAGAGTGGAAAGTGAAAGCAATTTTAACTCGTAGTCAGACTAGGCTAGGGTGGATATTGGTATATAGGCAACCCCAATTTGTTTGAAATAAGCATATTGGATTAAATGAAACATTTACTTCTATGTATATTTTTATAAGAAATTCCATGATCTGTCCTGAGAATTTGTTTTCTTGTGTACTTTTTTGGTAATGATTTAACTATGCTGAGCAAATCAGGCCTAGAAGGTGAAATGGGATTCGGTCAAACAGAAACAGGAATCACGTTGTGTTTGGAAATGATGTGAGATGACAAACTTAGGGGTTTTCATTGATACATCACCTTGTAAGTGGAGAGGGCTGCAGGGGTGTTGGGGTTTCTTCTCCCAAAATTAATAATACTATGAGATTGGGTGAAGTTGGAGAGGGTCTGAGAAATTGTAATGGTAACAAAAGATTGGTGGGATGACTGAAAACATTCTATAGAAAGTGGATGATTAACTGAAAACATTCTGTGAATAAATATATATATATTTTTGTTAAAAAGATATGGCCACCAACAAGCTCTTTGTCTAGTGGTATTTCTCTTCCTAATGTTGGAAGAAGAGGTCTCAAGTTCGAATTTTTCCCTCCCTGTTGGTCACAAAAAGAAAAAGAAAAAAGAAAGAAGATATAGGCAAGCTCAGGAGCTGACACACAGTATTAACAAAATCCAAGTAAAAGTGGAAAATCTGATTTGTGTTCCTTTGGGATGCAGAGAATTCACCATGGTACCTGCAGTGGGTGATAGACTGAATGGGTTACTGTACTCTATACGGTCCATATGCATAGCT
Organism: Prunus dulcis; assembly: GCF_902201215.1. NCBI lineage: Eukaryota > Viridiplantae > Streptophyta > Magnoliopsida > Rosales > Rosaceae > Prunus > Prunus dulcis. The sequence goes on along the minus strand of NC_047652.1, from coordinate 7,241,701 downwards.
AATTTCGTTGAGTATTTTTAACTGAATTCACTTCATCTCCTCTCTCTCTCTCTCACACACACACACACACACACACATAAACACACGAATGATATGTCAGTCTATATCATCTGGATTTCAGCTCTGAACAAAATATGCCTATCTAACACTGTCTATTTATTAGCTTATTTTTCTGATTATTGCTAATGTGAGGAATCTTGAGGGCAATAAATGTTCACTGGGAATTCTTTGATTGATGACCATTAACATTTCTTCATGCAGAAGACAAGCTGGAAAAACCTATTTGCCTATATGGGTCCGGGGTTTCTTGTTTCAATTGCGTATATAGATCCTGGAAATTGTGAGATTGTAACCTGTTCATTTACTTTCTGCTTCTATTTTTATTTTGTTCTCTTTAACATAACCTCATCTTTTGTGGTTGGCTTGCAGTTGAGACGGACTTGCAGTCAGGGGCACAATACAAGTATGGGGTGTGTATTTCATCATCAATGAAGTTGTTTTACCTTTGAGATTAGGCAATTTTAGCATCTCCAAAATAAGGGCTCTGGACTGGTGAATCATGAAATGGCATTTTGTTTTGTACCATGTCCTGAATTTCTGGACTGGAGTGTTGTCATTCTATGTCATCCACCTTATCAATCTACCAACTACATGATAATTATAGAGAGCATCTTATTGTGGATTATTTATTCTCTTGTAACGAGAGGATGAAATAGTGCATAGAATCGATGATAACCTTCCAGAGAAATCTCTTTTTGCAGCTACTTTGGATAATATTGGTTGCTTCATGTGCTGCTCTCATCATTCAGTCCCTTGCAGCCAATCTCGGGGTAGTCACAGGCATGTGATTTTTAAGTCAGTTACTTTCGTTTAATTTTTATAACTAAACATTATTCTCCACATTATCATACAAAATGTTGTTTCAATTTGTAGGAAAGCATTTGGCAGAGCACTGTCGAGCTGAATATCCTAGAGTAACAAACTTCATCCTTTGGGTTCTTGCTGAGATTTCTATAGTTGCATGTGACATTCCTGAAGGTCAGTTTTTTACTCATCAAATGTTGGTATAAATTCAGACAGAATGGAACCAGATAATGATTTTTAACCATGTTTAGAACCTTTTCTTTGGTACTCATGGTTCTGATGAAATTTAAAGCTACAACTAGTTTAGCTGTCCTGTCTCAGAGGAGACTAGAGGCCTATTTGGAAGTGCTTATGTAGGAATCGATTTTTCTCAGTAGTACTATTGCTCATAAATGGTTTTTTTAGAAGTACATAAATATTCTTTTACAGTGCTAAAAGGACTCCCATACACCTTAGGTAAATTTTATTTTACATGCCCGTGCACATACATTATGTGCGTGCAGGGCTAGTCCTAACTTTTCTTAGACATAATTTTCTTTAACAATTGCCCGTGCTGTGTTTACTTACCTTATAGTCAAATTGCACTAGGTTTTTATATATTGTAAATACAGGCTTTTGCAGCTGCGTGATTTTAATCTATATTTTGATGACTAATTATAAACAGAAAAACCCGAAAAATATATATATGTTTGTGCATCTGCATGTGTAAATCCACAGTTTTCTTGATTCTAAATGATTTTGATTATTAAGACGAGATAGGAAGATAATGAGGTATCACATCTACTATTATTAGTGCTGAATTGATCAGACACATATTTCTTCATTTTGTTCTAACTGCTCTTCCTTACCAGTGATTGGAACTGCCTTTGCATTGAACATGCTCTTCAACATACCCATATGGATTGGCGTTCTTCTGACAGGACTTAGTACATTGCTTCTTCTTGCATTACAACAGTATGGGGTAACTCAATATGTTTCCTATATTCCTTGATTCTTTGAGATCTTTGGTTTCCATGCCTACAGTTTAAAATGAGCTACCTGAAGATTTTTCCACTTACAGGTTAGGAAACTTGAATTCTTGATTGCATTCCTTGTACTCACAATTGCTGGATGCTTCTTTGCTGAGCTTGGCTACGCAAAACCTGATGCCGCTGAAGTTTTGAACGGGCTTTTTGTTCCTCAACTCAAAGGAAGTGGCGCTACTGGTCTTGCAATTTCACTTCTTGGTGCTATGGTTATGCCGTAGGTTTCTAGTGGCTTCATATATTTCTGAGTTATGTCATTTAATCCTTTCTGCTCCACATTGTTAACTTTATCTACTTGTTACAGGCACAATCTCTTCCTCCACTCTGCGTTGGTGCTCTCTAGGAAAATACCACGATCTGTCTGTGGCATCAAAGTGATACTTTTTCTTCAATAAACTAATCTTCAACTATGTCTTTTTTCTAAAATAAAACTTTAATGTAAATATGTCTGAAAAACGGTTCCCTCATGTCTATTAGTCTTTAACTCTTGCCTCTTTGGCTATCCTCCTCACAAAGACAATATAAGTGAGTAATATGAATAACTCTTTATTGGTGGAACATATCCCTAGGTGGATGATTCATGAATGGCAAAGTTGTCCATTGCTATTTGTCCATCTTTAACATTCCTCTATCTCTTGAGCCTGCCTTAGCTCCATAATTTTCTAGAATTTTTTTTAATTGGCAAGTTTAAGGTGCAGATGAAAGGCTTTGACAACGGGCACAGTTTTATTTATTATCATTTATTTATTGTTTTGGAAATTATTATCTAAGGTCATATTGTTATCCAAATTACATCTTGGTCATACTAGATCATGTGTAGCTGGTGGTAGAGTCTAAATTGTCATATGTTTTTGGGTGAAAAGCGAAATTTATTTCTGTTAATGTTTCTAATTTATAGTGTGGTGAGAAGTTTGTTGTATACTTTATTGAAAAATGAAAAATTAATAAGAAAAGTTCCAATCCCTAGTTGCTGCTTAGCCACTTCTATTATTCCCCTTTATTTATTGGTGCTTGGATATTTCATGAAATCACCTCTACAAAGACTTTGCAGACTAGATGATCTCAATTTGTCCCATAGCATAATGTTCTTGGAATATGGTTGAACATACTAAGGAGCTTTATCTGACAAAATTTCATGTTTGCAGGAAGCATGCAGATTTTATATGATAGAAAGTGGCTTTGCTCTCATGGTGGCCTTCCTAATAAATGTGTCCGTTATTTCTGTAAGTGGTGCAGTTTGCAATTCCGCAGATTTGAATGCAGAAGATCAGATGAACTGCACGGACTTGGATTTGAATAAAGCTTCCTTTTTACTAAGAGTATGTAATGCATTGGTTGTCATATGCTATGCTGAAATGTTTTGTATCCTGAATTTCACAGAAAATTCACTTTCATTCTGATGTTTTATAATGGTTATGTACAGAATGTTTTAGGTAGTTGGAGTTCCAAACTTTTTGCTGTAGCATTGCTGGCATCAGGTCAAAGTTCTACTATAACAGGAACATATGCAGGGCAATATGTTATGCAGGTATCTTGCTAGAGAAATAAAACTCTTTCCCTTTAAAGCACGGTCACTGTTTAAACAAAACTATTATGAAGTTACAAAATATACTTTGACATAAGCCTAAATTTACTGCAGTACCAGCATTTTATGTTTATATTGCTAATTTTAATATTGATGACTGATTCCTGGACGACTTTCCTGTTTCTTATTGGAGAGTTTAATTTGTTTCTAACTCAACTTATCAGTATGCTGTGAATTAGTGCTCAAAGCATCTTAATGTTTTTCACCAATAACTAGATAGAGGTGTACATATTTATTGCTGCTTTGTATCTCGGAAATGTTTCTCTACCACTGTTGAAATGTAAAACAGCTCAATTATATTTGTTGTCTCATCATGTTTTGTTTTTACTTTATGTTTCTTTATTTCTTGTTGAAGGGCTTTCTAGATTTACGACTGAAACCATGGCTTCGGAACTTCTTAACAAGATGCTTGGCAATAGTCCCTAGTTTAATTGTTGCAGTTATTGGTGGCTCTGCTGGGGCTGGAAAGCTGATTATTATTGCATCAGTAAGATAAAGTTGCCTGTAAATTATACTTTTACTTCCAAATCATGGGTTCTCTTTTTCTGAACATTGCCTTGTTTTCTTTTGAAAACATACTTTTGGTTCGTATAATTTATGTGCGCAGAATATTAGTATGCTTGGAGTGCATAAAGTTACTTTTTCCTTAGAAAACGTATTAAATTGTGCTTAATGACAGTGTTACATACAAAATCGTGAGTACCAAATCACCAATATTCATGCTCAGGAATCAGAATAATATGAACTGCTTCCTCTTGCTACTAAAGCAAATGGAACCAATATTGTCAAATATTGTTAAAGGAAATTAGCATTATTTTATGAAGTTCTTCACATGATCCAATGCTGATATAGGTGACCTGTCAGAAATCACTTAATACATTCACTCTGGCCCTTATATTCTTTTCACGTTTTCTCGAATGGTTGAGTAATTATATTAGTACTGGAGATGTTCTTTGTAAAGCGCAAAGCTCTGTCAAAATGAAGTCAAATTTTAATCTGAAAATGAATTGATGATTGTCTGATTTTATTTAGATCTGTTAGGTTCCTTTGGACGTGCCCTGAAATCACCAAACAGCTTTATGATTCTGCATATTGGCCAATTGGACATGTCGTTTGTCTGTGTCTAACACTCATTTAGAGATTTACTGTTTAGATTACATCATTTACCTTCATATTGTGCCCGGTTTGAGTATTGCACTTTATTGCTAAGGAACTTGTGCATTGTTATTATTCTTTTTTGTTTCTTTTTGGAAATGGTATTATTGCATAGACACAGACTCAAACCTAGATAAATGAAAATAAATTATTAAAAATTGAAAAGGTTATGTCAGGTAAAATAGTTTATGTGTCTAGTAGCTTGTGTCCTCATGTCACTAACCAAAAATCATATCTTACTTCTGATGTTGTTTCTGCAGATGATTCTATCGTTTGAGCTGCCTTTTGCTCTTATTCCGCTTCTCAAGTTCACCAGCAGCAAGACCAAGATGGGAGCATATGCCAACTCTACTGCGGTAAGCTTTTGATTATGTTGTTAGTCAATTATAACTGAAGAAATCTGTTTGCTAGTCCTTTAATTTGTTTGTTACAAGCTTTTTGAGATGCCAATTGTTGGAGATATGTTCCGCTCTCTTTCAGCATTGCATAGACAAAGCATTTACGACTTTCTGGGAAAATCGTTTTTTCCTATGATTAACTTAAATCATTGGACATAGTACAGAAAAGTACACCAAACTGTAAGTTTACTGTATGCTCTTCATTTAGTTATTAATTGGATCTATCTCCAATTGCAGATTTCTGCTATCACTTGGATCATTGGTTCTCTGCTCATGGCCATAAATGTATACTATTTGATTAGTGGATTTATCAAGTTGCTTCTTCATAGCCACTTCAAAGTTCTGGCCGTCGTCTTTCTTGGAATTTTAGGATTCTCAGGTATGGGATTGTATTTGGCTGGAATTGCATATCTGGTTTTCCGTAAAAATAAAGAGGCAACGCATCTTTTGGCTTTAACAACACCTGAAAGCAGACAACTGGCAAATGAGCAGCAGGGTAATGCATCGATGTACTGTCTGGCAAGAGAAGACATCGTGAGCATGCAGCTCCCTCAAAGGAGGTCTACCGAAGATTTCGACTGATGAATACTTGTGTAAGCTAGATTAATAATGCAGCTTTTCTAGGAAATTTAGGCACCCCGAAGGAAAAATAATGATGCTAATTTCTAGAGATTCGTGTACCTTGAAAATAAGACAAGAAGCAAACGCTTAAGTTTTTATTTTCATAGTCTGCTGCTCTAGTTTTCCCATTGTATATAATCCAGAATTTTGCACAAAATCTAGTGTTGTCAATGTTTTACCCTGGAGAAAAGTTGTTTGCACTCTCCATAAGCTACTTCCTCTCCATTTTTCAGTGCTTTAATAATGATGGAATATTGATTTTGATGTGTAGAAGGATAAATAGGGAGTAGGTAGCATTCTTAAGCACAGGCCTGGCACACGGGGTGTGTGGGCTGGGCAACAGCCCCCAAAAAATGGGGCTTCATACACATCTCTAGTCCAATAAATATTCTATCAAAAAAGGCCTTTTTATGTGTGAAACTAGTGCTTTTAGGGCTTTTATTTTGAACATTTTTGGGCCTTTTTCTCTATCTTTCATATAGTTGGTATTTTTTTTAAAACTTAAACTACCTTACTTACCACCTGAGTTTGAAACTTTTTTATTATATTTTTTGTTCAAAATGAGGTAAGTGTAAACAAAAAAGGCCTTATTTTTCATTTTTCCCTTGGGGCTCCAAAATCAAGCATATCTAGCTTGATTGTGTTCATTGATTTGAGTGGTTAGTCATGCGTTTGCAAAGAAAATTTGGACGGGGGGATAGATTGGCTTACCTATGTTTTCTGATACTTGGGTAAGATCAAATGATCAAGTAAAGGGCTAGTGTCAATGGTGTGTGAACGCGCGACGCATTTTCAGCGGTTGACGAGTCATGCGTGGCGGCGGTACCAAGTTTCAGATTGTCAAATAGTTCATAGTTTAGTATTAACCTCTCTATCGCATCCTTTCTTTTACCAGGCTCTTTTGTAATGACAAGTTGCATGGCAAAATCTGTGTCCTCAAAAACAGGATGGTCAATTGAAGCAGTCTATAGACAGATTATCATATTTCTCGAATGATTTCTTTAGCATTTGCATGAAAAACGTTTCTTTAGTTGAATAGTTAAATGTAAAGCTCTACCTTATGTTACACGAACATAAATACAACGACACGGATATGCGACAGGGGTATATAAGGAAACGACAAATCTCAAATAACTACAATAGGGAGACATGACTATTATTTTTTTAATTATAATAATAATACTTATATATATTTTAAAAAAATAAAATATTGATGTTCATACTCCCACTTCACAATACCACATATAGTGAAAGTCAAACTTTCCAAGCCTTTTAAATGTAGTTTATTAATTTTATATGAATTATAATTGAATTAATACATTAGTTGACCTTAGTATGAGTTGAGCTATGTTTGGAGAGTGTCTTGACCGTGTATATAGAGTGTCTTGAATGTTGACACATGGTGATTGTTGAACACGGGTGTTTGAGGAGTGTCTGAGTGTCCGACACTTCGACACTTAAGCTTAGTGTCCATGCAAGGGCGGAACCATGAATTTTTCAACATGTGAGCTAGCTAAAGTTATTAGCTTAAAATTTAATGATTATTTTTTTTGGTACTTACAATTTCTATAGTCTTTCTAGAAATAAAATAAACATTAAATCGTATAAACCAAGCTAGTTCATAGCTCCATAGACTAATTTTCAATAAGTTTTAACATAAACCAATAGGGTTTAACACCATAGTAGATTGAACATCTAAGACTTTTTACCTAGATTGACCTTAGGTTCCTTCATGCATTCATATCATACATGAAAAGTTGTTTTATGTAAAAATATTGACTAAGTATGAAAAATGGTTTTCAGAATAATCATTTTTTCAAGATAATTTTTGGCGGTTTTTATTCCTCACACATCAAATAAGAAAACTTGATTTTATGGGATTTTAGTATGAAGTATATATTGACTTAATGAGCCATCATTTTTAGCCTAAATCATATTTTGCACTAAAACCGATTTTTCATATTTTGATTTGGTGGGAATTTGATTTTATAGTATTTTTATTTGAATCCAAATGGGGGATACTTCTTTATTTACATTGTAAACTTAAGTAAATGGAGTAATATAAAAATAAATAAAAGTAAAATGACAAAGACATTTACTTAAATGTTGAAAGTAAAAATAAGGTAATTTGTACAGCTCCACTGACTGAGCTAATATTGAAGATAAGTTAAATATATAGGTTATATATATATTTTTCTTAAAAAACCACATTGGGCTACAGCCCACTGTAGTCCTTAGTGTGGCTCCGCCCATGTGTCCATGCAGGATAGGCTCCACCTTTTCAACTCTCGTAAGATTTTCTATTCGCTTATTTTATTTAGTCTTGAATTTTTATCATAAATGATCTTTAAATTTGTTAAAAATCGTTATTACAATCCTCAAACTTTCAACCAAACAATATAGTATCTTTTGGTTCACACATCAATCTGATTTATATCATTACATTCCATCCATTTTAACCGTAGTGTTGACATTATTGCTTCATTTAAGCGTATTACTGAATACATCATAGTTAACCATAGCTCTTAAAATAAATTAAAAATTTAGTCCTTTGTAAAATATGTAACATCGTGACAGTTTTGAGTGGAGTGATTATTATGTAACAAACAATTAAAAGTGATTGGCAAAACTTATGTCCTTTTCATTACACCCACCCACCGCACTACTCGCTTTCTTCTGGGATCCATGACTAATGGATCATCTAGATATAGGCATCTAAAGATAAGGTTGTCCCTTTTCTAATATAATATACCAATTTATCTGCTTTCAATTAAAAGGAAAAGAAAATTATTTTTCTTTGGTTGCAAAGGGAGCCTAAAGTCTGGAGAGAGAAAGGACGAAAGTTGAAACTCTGGCTTCAACTGTGGAGCTACAAATCCCCACTTTGAAAAACTTATTCCGAAAGGAAATATATGTACTTTTTTTATACGAGCAAACTTACGGAAAAAGGAAATTGAATTTTGGTGCAAAGAAGCGGGTTTATTGACCTGATCAACTGTCCTATCTTACGCTGTTATGTGCATAATTTTTTTAAATAAATGCAGTGGGTACACGGTTGAAACTTTGAAGAAAATAGCCAGTTCTATAATGGTGGAATGTTTGTTGAGCAACAGTTGCTACCCAACTTTCTGAATTTTGAACGCTTCTACAGGACCAATATGGTCAAAATATGCACACTATTCAGTGGGCAGACCCCTTTACTTACCCTTTGCCATATAAGTCTATCTTAGAATGTTTCTTTCTCCACACCCATCATGTTATCTATGACAATGCTAATTGGACAGTTTTACATGCGCATGGCATTTTGAGTTGTGGTGGCTCAACTTTGCAATTAAATATTTCTATATTTTTATCAATAGGGTTGGTGTAATGTAAGTCTACATTTTAAGCGCAGAACTTCCTGACTTCATTTTGTTTTTGGGCAGTTTAGACACATGCATCACCAACCATAGTTGCTCAATTGGTCCTTTTTTTTTTTGTGGGTAAATGCTCCTTGGTCGGTTGGTTACTTGAATCTAACCAGTTGCACAGTTTTTCAACATGTGTCATCGACGCTATTGGTCATTTGGAGCTTTTATTTTTTTATTTTTTTTGGGTTGTACAACCTCGTCCAACAAACGTGGTATTTTCATGTGTTGATACTGAATATGAGATTGTATTGTAGCCATATCTCATGTGCATTGCTTTAACAAAAGGACCATGTCGAGCTTTAAGGTAATCTCTTTTAGCAGTGTAGGCATTGGTTGAGTAAGTTTGCATTAAAAAAAATTTAAAACCATTGAGATTAATGAGGCAAATCTAACTTCAATTTGATAATTATACAGCAAGGCATGGAAGTTCTTTCTGATCTCAAATATATCCTATGGCTTGTCACAGGGACTTGAATTTGAATCAAAATTTAACGATCAAAATGGTGGTGTGTGGTTGTACTCAAAGTCACTGGATTGTAATTAAAACTCAGTAGATAAATCTCAAGATTTCGTCCAGTTTCCACTGCCAGTTTTTTATTAGGTTGCCAGGTTGTTTTGACCATGTTTTCTTCTTTTTCATTTTATATCCCATTGCCAATAGGTGATTACTTTATGGTATGTGTTGACGCTCGGTATATGCCGAGTCCGTCTGCCCAATAAAAATAGAACACGTGGATCTTGCGTACCACTTGGCAGAAAATGACCAAACTACCCTCCACTTCGGCCTTAGAGCTACCTTGCGGAACTCGAAAGGATACGAATTAGCCACGTCGACGATAAGACCTCTCCTGACAACGGGTTCACCGCCTCTCATAAGAGCAGCTCCACTAATGGAGCCCAGCCCGAGGCAAGGGCAGAAAAAAAAAAAAAAAAAAAAAAAGTCCCTCCAGCGTGCAGCCCAGGCCCGGGTTTGGTGTGGGACCCACCAACTCGGGCCAGCCCGAAGGCCAAACCAGCCCCAGGTCCAAAACTCGGTTGCTGACGTCAGCTGACGTCAGCTAGCTACAGTATCGCTACAGTGCCCGCAGTGCTACAGTGCCACAGTACACAGTACTACTAAAAGTCCACGTGTCGCACTCTGAGCTCTCCGATCAGATTTTTTTTCTCCAATCCAACGGCAGCCAATTTTTGTGCAATAAAAAAATGAAAAAAATTGAATTTTTAAAAAAAAAAAAACCAAAAAAAATACTCTTTTTGTTTTTTTCTATAAATACCAAAATTTTTTCCGATTGAGATATGAATTTTATAATAAATATTGATATGTACGAATCCGAAAATATTATCTAAATTAATTATTTTTATTAAAACATTTGTGAAAAAAATAAAAAAATAAATAGTAATTGCCCTTAGCTAGGGCAACGGGTGGAGACACAATTTACTATTTGCAAGGACAAGCATTATTCACATGAATAGTACTTGCCCTAGCTCAACCCTTGCCATGGCTAAAGGCAAATGGGTGGAGTTGCTCTAAGAGCGCCCATGTCCTCTCCAAAGCCACGTGTAAACCACCTAATCCACCACTTGACCAGATGGGACTATAGGTGTGCGACTGGCTACTTTATTCCCACATGCCCCTTAGTAAAGACACGTGAAGTCATCATAAGAAGAGGACGTGACTGAACCCTGACCGTCCGCCACCTGACAACTTGGTGTGACACGAACGGTTTGGCTCCAAGCAGAGATGACTGGCTCATAATTATCTTGTTAAAACTCCCTATAAAGAGAACCTACCATTCGTGTAAGGGGGAATCTTTTGAGTCCAAAAAAGAACTATATACAGAAAATTCAAAGAGATAAAGTTCATTCCTTATCCTTGTCAGTATCTCAAGATAGACCCAAACCCAACGAACCAAATCTCCTAGCCTTTTCGTCTAAAATTTGTATAAAGTATTCGTATTTCATACGTTTTTTTTTTTTTTTTTGGTCATACGTTGGCCACAGGAATATTGAGGGCTAAAATTTATCTCTCTTTGCTTTGGTTACACTTGGATTCACCTATGTTGTCAGTTGAAATCTTATATTGTCAAAATTTTGGACTTCTATGCAAATTAGAGATTGTATTTTGTTATATTCAACCATTGGTGTGAGATGAAATCTTTTCTTGTCTAAATCCCAAATTTGAGAATCTTTTTCTAGACTTCACCAAATTAAAAGATTTGAAACCCCATTTATTCTATTGGAGTCTCATATGGTTTTGAGACTCTTGTCTTTGGGGGGAAAAAAAAATTTGCCTTCTCTGTCTGTTCACGTGATGAGGGATAAAAAGTGAGCTTACATAAACCCGTTTCAAGCAAATTTTTCTCCCACTGCACATGCTATAACAGTTAACAGTTGCACCTTGCAAATTCCAAATTCTTAGGAGGGGCATCATTTGATATGCAAGGTATACCAACTCAAATGCCAGTATGGGTATGGATCAAGTTATCTAACTTTTTGCACAACAGCGTTGACTTTGATTTTTCCCCTTGCTCAATGTGGGAAGATTTTCTTTGGTTTTATCAAATCCATTATTAGCTGGCAATTATCAAAGGAAATCAGAAAAATCCCTTCAAAGCTTACTTCTGTTTCACAAGTTACAAAAATATTTTGGTTTATCTGAAATGTAACTTTAAACAACTCCTTCCAGAAAACATTTCCATCTAGTATTAAAAAACGTTCATTTAAAGCACCAATATAATTGGACAAACAGTTAAGGGCTTCCAAATTTTGATTCTTCTTAATTTCTATAATTACCATGCAATAGTTTTCAGCCGGCAGCACCCAAAACACGATTAATTTAAGATTTAATTTTAATGGAATCTTCTTGTGGTTTAGGCACTGCAAGGTGGCCCTTCTCCTGCAAGCTCTTGACAGTGTCATATAGGCACTGTTTCACTGGAGTGAACTCCAAGCCCAAGTCTTGGAGCTTCTGGTTCGAGAACTTGTACGGTTTTACTCTGGGTTTGACTTCATCTGAGCACCTGTAAATGCATGGCAAACTAATTAATATAATCCCACAACAATTATAAATAAAAGTTAAAAAAAAGAAGTACAAATATGTGCATTAAAATATTTGACAATAGAAATCCATTAAAAAAAAAAAAAAAAAAGGCTGCACCATTTAAAATCTATATAAAAGAAAACGAATGATTAGCCAAATATTTCTTTATTCTATAAAAAAATAAATAAAGGACCATTTAGTCTCCATGCAGAACTAATAGATGATGTCCTCCATGAACTTGCAGGCCCAGGGAACAATGGGTAGGTGAAAAAAAGACACACATATTCGAAGTATGAGAATGACATGTTGAAAAAGAAAGAAATTTAAAATAAATAAAAAATTTCAGGGTGAGGTGGAGTCTTGGAGTAGGTAAGGACTCATCTTCTCCACAAGTATTTTGATCCATTTTACAGTTTCAACTTTTTGGGGCGTCTAGTCCTTCATGCAGACAAGTCATAGTTGGTGCACCTACTGCCCCACTTCTACAAGCAATCAAAAGCATACACATGACGTCTTCGATTCTATTCTAGTCAGGGGCATCAAATCATACAAATTCGGAAAGCAAAGAAAAAATAACTCATATAAAAAACATTTAAAGCAAAGTACCAAATATGAAACTACTAATTAGTAAGTCGATGTCTTTTTTCAATAAGCTAAATGTTGTTGGCCACAAAATTGTAAACTTGAATCTTCTATCTTTAATTACTAATAATTACAAACAGCACCATTTGATGACAAAATTAATTTAGAAAACTTTCGACACAAGTTGTATACAAATTTATTGCTATTATCTTGTATATTCAATTCAAGTGCACACATTTCATGTATTTAATTTTGTTAGACAGGAGGAATCCTGAACTTATTTAGTGACAGAAAGCTCTATATAAACTACTTCTGTCGCCCTCAATTCATTTTTTCTAAAACCTTAAAAAAGTTGAGGTAAATTTCAATAATTTAGAACTAAGAAGATATTAAATCAATGGCTTAGAGCCGTCTACGTATCCAAACACTAAATCAATCACTCTGAGAGTCATCCACGTGTACATGAATAAATGTATTTACCATTTCACTTATACCAAAATAACTAGGGATGACAGCGGACCAGTTCAGAGTCGGATATGGCAATATCATCCCCGTCCCCGCACCCATCCCCATCTCGGTTGTTAACATGTAGCTCAAAAAACATCTTATTTGGACAATAAATAAAGAAAACAAAATTGATGATGATGTACTTACTTGGTGGGAATTGGGTACTCTGGGAAGAACTTGGCTAGGATTTCCACCACATCTCCACGATGAAGCACACTCTCAGCACAAAGGTACCTTCCAGAGGCAGATGGAATTTCATACACCAGAATGTGGGCCAGAGCCACGTCCCTAACATGCACATAGGCCTGCACAGAATTGGCATAAGTCTTGGCTGAGCCTGTGAGGTACTTGAGGACGTGGATGATGCTGGCGTTGATGGTTGGTTGCAGAAGTGGTCCAAGCACCAAAACTGGGTTCACCACCACCAAATCCACCCCTTTCGCCTTGGCCTCTTCCCATGCTGCCTGCTCTGCCACTGCTTTCCCATAGCAGTACCAGTTCTGAATATATATGATTTTATATTTGTCAGATTCTTTGTTAATTATAATTTGCAAAACACAAACTAGATTTTGATCATTTTTATTTGGATTTCAAAGACTATTTGATCTTCTGTGAAATAGGTTCTAATTGTTTTCGGTGATTTCATCTTTGATTGATAAATTGAACTAAAGGTCAACTGAATAGGTTACTCTGGGATGTTAGCTAGGTAGGGCTTGTCATTAGTCATTACATGTTAACAACCAAGTTTTAATTGGTCGTTTTCAACTTTTCATCACAATGTATGTGCAAATTTCCTTCATTTACTTTTGTGGATCACCTTTAACAACTCTTTATATATGTTTAAGTTTTAACAAACAATTTTCTCTTTCCAATCATATATATATTGGATCACACCTATATGGTGTTGTATTGATTTAAAATGTTATCATCTCATTTAAAGTGTTTTTAACTTTAAATATTTAGTTACATACTCATTCTTAGAAATAGTGATATAAATAAACCATACACTATTTAATTTCCATAAACAAACCGAAAAAAACAAAACTCAAAAATCAACAACTAGCCTGTTGACTTTAATTTTGATTATTAAATTACTTTGATGCCATATGTTTTGGGTTTTTTTTAATGAGGTTTTGAGGTTGAGCTTGTTTTAAGAAATTTATAGCAATTTTATAATCTATAAGAAGTTCGAAGAATTTTTGTTATATTGAAAATGAGCTTTGGTTGTGTTTCTAAAGTTCATTTAATATATGTTTTTATTTTTTATATTTTGAGCCCTTATATTGGACATAATAGTAAATCCCTCTTTTAACTTGTACTACATATTCTATAATTTTTTATTTTTTATTTTCAATAATAATTAGAATATAAATTTTCTATAGAGCTCTTAAAATAACTTTATAGTTATTCCAATTGAAATTTAACTTGAAAAAATAGACCATGATTGGAGATAACATCCATAGGTTCATTCTCTGATTAATTACTAGACAAAACAATTGTTATTAATTATGGCGGACATGAATTAGGCGAGTTGGTGAGAGCATTGAGCTTGTCTCCTTTCACCTAAATTCAAGTCCCCTCTCTGTAGATATTAAATTAATTTAAAATAGTTTACACTAAATCTTGCATTAAAAAAAATTTATATTTAATTATGAGACACTGAGTGATAAACATATCAAACAATTGATGTAATTTTGTGTGCATCATGAGTCATCATACTATATAAATTGGAGAGATAAAATAATAAAATAAATAATATTATGTCCTAACCTTGGTGTTCTTGCAGAATTCAAGATCACTCCAACAAGATTCATCGACCACCACATCAGGGCCCCTGGTGGGGTCCATGTACACCGCACCGATTGACGACGTGAACACCACCCGTTTAACCTTAGCTTCTGCTGCCGCAACAATCACATTCTTTGTTCCATTCACCGCGGGCTCCACCATTTGTTCCTATATACACATCATTCATTGTCTTATTAAAGAAATGTCAATTAAAAACAAAAAACAAAAAAACCAATCCCTTCAAAATATTTTAATAGCATAGAGATGAGATGTTATAGTAGAAAATCATGAGCGAATTTTATTTTGAGTTAAATTACAATTGAATTTTTCTTTTAGGGATTTTGGTACGAGTTATATTTAAAGAAATTATTGTATAGTATGAAAAAATAAGTCACTATAACTTTCTTATAAGCGTTTATAAAATGAGACATGAATTTAAAAGTTGCTTTGGAAAATATGAAAAGGAAAAATATTCGTTACCAAAACCATTATCCGTTACCAAAGTATTCCTTCTTATCTTTTGTTTTTTTCCCAAATAGTAATAATATTTATTGGGTATTATGGGACTCAGAGAACAATTTTTGGAGGCCCACAAACATCACAATTGACAAACAGATCGATTTGGAATCTTAGGAACCCATGGTTTGTTATAGTGGGTTGGTGAAGACTAAAGAGAAAAAGTGTGCATATTTTCCGGCATTTTCACGGCAACCAAACAGGAAAAGGAAGAAACAAAGTAAGGAAACAGAGACCAAAAAAAAACTCACTGGGTCATCCGTAACAGGTGATGCTGTGTGAAAAACGCCATCACAGCCGTTGATGGCTTCTTTGAGGCTCTCATAGTCAAGAAGATCAGCTTTACGCAAACTTAACCTCTCTTGAGCTCCTTCAAGCTCCCTCAAATGAGCATTCTTTGGGTCATCTGTGATCAACCCAAAATAAGAAAAGCACCAAAATGGAAAAAAACATATCTATACAAGGAAGAATTATGTATCCCCATATATGTTACGTGTTACCTTGTTAAACTGTGAATAAGAACCACAAATTCAGATATAATTTAAATGAATGGTCTAATTCACAGTCCCGCTACATAACATGTCGATACCCGAATGTAGGACAAAACAAACAACTCATAGGCCAAGAAGATAATGATTTGGACTGACCTGGGTTTCTCAAGGTTCCCCTAACAGTGTAGCCTCTTTCTAGCAATAGTTTGACAATCCAGGAAGCAATGAAGCCTCCAGCTCCGGTTACACAAACAGTTTGGCCATGGCCTGAAACTGAAGAACTATCGGCAGGCATCTTAATACTCAGCTTGGTTTTTGGGGAATGATTTTTTGTTTTGCTCTTTTGGTTGGTGGGATTGGAAGAGATCAAATAGAGACAAAGAGAGAAAGTTTGAAGTTTGTGTTTTGTGATGGAATAGCTGCTAGTGCGGCTTTATAAGGAGGAGAAGAGCCTACCAGACTCACCTACCGCCGGTAAAATAAAATAGTTGAGTAAAAAGATAAAGATATGTAAGGCTTTAACAATTGCTTTTTTTTTTGTTTTTGTTTGGTCGGAGCTTTAACAATTGCTTTGTCTAACAAGTGGAAGAGAAAATGTCACATGACTTTCTAGTTTTTTCTTTTCGCTGTAGAATAATGATATTTTAATTGGTGTTATTGGTGGGGTTTTAAACGAGTGGTTTATGAATTCTTACGTTTGAGTTTGGTTATAATCTTTTATTTATAAGAGTACACAACCAATCAATCATCATCTCAATGACATTTTTATCAATTTTAGAAAATAATTTAAACACCCTTTTTCTTTTTACCCCACCCCCCTCCCCCCCACCCCCCCATCTGTACACTCCCACATTTCTTTTGGTTTTGATCACAATTAGTCTCTAAACTTTTTTAAAACCTTCATTTTAGTCTTCAAACTCTCAAATCAATCAATATGATCCTTCATCTTTAGGTCAACACATCAATTTAATTTTTGTTGTTGCATTCCGACAAAATTTTCAATAAAAACTAATTGTGTGTCATCGCATGAGCCACTTTAAATGGATATTGTCATCTAATTGTAGTTCATTTAAGTCCTAATACTCACATTTTTGCTCAATAGGGTATATCTTACCAATTAAGATATTACACTAGAGTCCATCAAGGAGAACATATAGCCTTATTGAGTAAAATATGTGAGAATTACTTTGAGTTGTTGGTGGATAGGTTGTATTTGAATGAAAATACCCCTTCAAAGTTGGTTAAGTGAATAAATTTAACAAAGATTTTGACAAATGTGATGAGAAGGACCAAATATTTGTGTGTGGATCAAAAGATTAAGAACCACATTGATTTATTTGAAAGTTCAAAGACTCAAATACTGAGATATTAGGGAAGGGGAAATCGAACTGGGGTGCAGGGGTAAACTCTCATACATTTGTTAAAAAATAAAATAAAATAAAATCTACTCATCTCATCCCCATTATTCCCAAAATATATCCCTTCATTCTTCTCCCCATTCACCTTCCACTTCCCTTTCTCCTAAATTTTTGTGTTGATATTTTAAACAATGCACTTGTTGCTCAAGTGGTTAAGAGGAGTTATTATTGTATCTGAGGTCATGTATTTGATTGCTTCATCCACCAATATCACTTTTACAAATATATATAAATAATAATAAAAAAGGGCTTATTTGTTGAAATACCCCCTGTAGTTTCGAAATTGTCTCAAGTTGCCCCTTGAAATTTATAATGACTTAACGTCCCCCTGAACTTTCATTATGTGACCAAAGTTGCCCCATTCCATTAGGCCCCGTTCGGTAACGTTTTAAGGGGTTGTTTTCATTTCCGAGAACAAAAATGAGGCAAAAATAAGTTCGGTTGCCCAAAAACAAAAAACATTGAGAATGTTTTCATAAAATGAAAACAAGTTCATGTGTACTTGTAGAAAAAAAAAAGTTGTTTTCATTCTCATGGGAAAAGTTTTCATAAAAATAACTCACATATTATTATTTCAAATTGTACTACCAGACACGTTTTCATTATTTTTGTTTTCTAAAGATGTTTTCTAATTAATTTACCAGACGCATTTTTATTTCCTGAAAATGCAAATTTGTTTTCTTGTTTTCATTATCTGAAAATATTCTAAGAAAACATTCACCGAAAATGTTACTGGACGGGCCCTTAGTTTTCAAATAAAAATTGTTAATTTCGCTTACGCATGTGTAGTTTTAAAATAAATGTTTTTTCTTTAGAGAAATTATTTTAAGTGTTTAAAAATAAATTAACTTTTTAAAATATTTAAAAACCCAGCAGCCCTTCCAAACCCCCCAACCCCTAGCAAGTATTAACCACATTCTCCCTCCCCATTCTATTGCTTCAATGTCCCACCCCATCCCCCGATCTTCTTAACGGCAAACAACTCTTAGAATACTTTATTCTCATAATATGTTCCAAAAGTAAAGTGCTTTTGTCACACTCCACATGGATCTTCCTAAGCTTCACGTTAATCGCCCATTAAATTCATAAAAGAAGAAAATGAAAAATCATGAACAACCCATTTCATCAATTCAAACAATTCTCTTAATCCATGATTCTACAAAAGAATAAAATAAAAGTCAATGATGGTCAAGCAAATCAGCACAACCCCAACATTCCACAAATGAAAAGAAAGCAAGCAAGAGTCGGAGTAGTAAGACTGCGGAAGAGGGCCGCAGAGGAAGGTCTGGAGACAGTGAGTGAGACAACCCAACTGCTGCAAAGAGAAGTAGAAGACAAGATCTTTTTTAGATCCATCCTTTCTCATCTCTCTTTCCCACTACTCCATAACCACAACCTCCACTCCACATTCCAACCTACTAACCATGCTGCTCCACCTTGGTTGAATGGATCTCGCAGGGGAGCTGTGGCTGGGTTGGGATTTTGATGGAGGGTGCGACGACGGGATCTCTCAAGGCAGGGGTAAGTGTTGGGTTAAATGGCTGGAGATCAGAATTAGAAAGGCGGCAGATGGGTTTGTATGGGAAGATCAATTTGGTGGTCGTGGGTAGGAGGTGTGGGCGGTTGCTGATGTGGTTGGGGTGTACAGTGGGATGGTGGTACGATGGAGCCAAAGAAGATGATGCATAACTTAGGGGCTGTGTTAATTTTTGTTTTGTTTTGTAATTTTTCTGTTATTTAATTATTTTACATATTTGATTTTGAATAATTTCAAGCATTTTTTTATATTTAATAGTTAAAATTATCAAAATACCCATGTCACGTTAGCGGATTTAATGAGTTTTATATGAAAACTAGCTGATTTAATGAGTTTTATCTGCAAACTAACGGAATGGGACAACCTTAGTCATAGAATGGAAGTTCAGGGGGGATGTTGAGTAGGGATGGCAACGGGTCGGGTAGGGACCGGGTATGACAATACCATCCCCATCCCCGCTCTCCATCCCCGCCCCCGTCCACGAATCCATCCCCGTTTATTAGGTTTCGAGGAATCCCCGTCCCTGTCCCCGTCGGGGGACTATCCCCCACACCCGCCCCAAATCCCCTATTTTTTTGCATAAAAAAAATATTTATCATACATTTTAACATTAAGTTTCATATTAAATTATCATTCAACACATCCAAATTAACTATAAAGTTCAACTCAACTATTCAAAATCACATAAATATGAAATTCCATGGAAAATTAGGAAGAATTAGGAGAGAGAAGTTAACTTATGGTTAAACATAAATATTATAAATATTTATTTATTTATTTAAATATAAACATATATTTTCGGGTCGGGTTCGAGGATGGGGACGCCAATACCATCCCCTCATACCCGTAGGGGATTTTTCAAGTTCTGGGATTCCCATACCCGATACCCATTTAGCCCCGAAATCTCCCCCCGTTAGGGTCGAGGACCCGACGGAGACCCGCCCCTTCGAGAATTTTTGCCATCCCTAATGTTGAGTCATTATACACTTCTAGAGACAACTTGAGACAATTTTAAAACTACATGGCATATTTCAACAAATAAGCCTAAAAAAAAATTGTGGTTCTAATGATTTTACAAGTGTTATAATTTGAGTAAATTTTGAACAACATAATGACATGTCACCTAGAAATTTCTCCATGACACGAGAGAAAAATTAGGTCGTGTTCGAGTTATCTTCGTCTATGACATGGATCACAATTTTAATATAAACTCATGTGATTATTTGTGCCAGAAAAGAATTGACACAAATTGATATTTTATTCGGATGAGGAAAATTTTGTCTTTTAATTAATTAGACAGAAGTCCATAGACGTTTCTTGTCAATTTGGTGGGGTTGGTTAAGTCACTTGCAACCCAGGTTCGGTGTCTGATTTGATCTAATTATAATTTACTTTAATTTTGGTTTTGGCCGTAATTTCTTGAAATGATTTCTTCCCACCAAAAGAGGAAAAAAGAATAAAAAGAATAAATAAAACTTACTCATTTATTTTTATCGATAATTTAAACTACAAGGAAATGAGATTTCTCACACACACTGTTAAGGTGATATGGGGGTTCAAACTTTTTACCGAGATCCTAATTTAATTAGGAGATTTATTTCCTAGTTTATTAGGACTATATTTCTTTCCTTTTGTACAGATATTATGTAATTAGGATTTTATTTTGTTTCATAGTTTGACCGTCCTAGAGTTACATCCTTATATTATAAATACCTCTTTTTGGAGAATGAAATAAAACCTGAAAATATTCTACCCATATTGTTTGACATGGCATCAGAGCCAACTTTTTTAGTGACTTGTGTGTTGTGTCCACCCGTGTTCTAGCCCCATATTTTTTTTAATATACCTGTGCCGTGTGTGTCCTCTTGGGTTTGTGTGTAGTGTTATAGTGTTCGTGCCTCTACTGTGTTAGTGCCCTTCCTATCTTCGTGCATTTGTCGTATTTGTGCATTTGCTGTGTTCTGCTGTGTACTCTGCCGTATTCGTGTCTTTACTGTGTTCATGCCTGTCTTTGTGCATCTGCTGTATTTATGCCTCTGCTGTGTTCGGTTGTATACTCTGCCATGATCTGTTGAGTTTCTGCTGCAATCATGGGTAATAACTCCATTGTTGGTGCTGTTACTGTTGCTCCAGCAAATTTGTGTGTTTCTAAATCTATTCTTGGTACTGGCTTCAATACTTGGATAATTGACACTGGTGCTTCTGATCATATGACTTATGATGCAAATTTTTTTGATGAGTTGTCTAGTAACATTCATGACCCATACATAAGTAGTGCTAATGGCTTGCCTTCTCCAATTACTGGTGAGGGCACAATATCTCTCACTCTTACTATGTCATTGTTTCGTGCGTTATTAGTTCATAATATCCATTGTAACTTGTTATCTGTTGGTCGATTACTTTATACACTTAATGCTTCAGCTACTTTCTATCTTACAGATTGCTCTTTTCAGGATCTTAAGACTCACAAGACGATTGAGCCTGGTAAACGGATAAGGGGGTTATATTATTTGACATTGCCTTCTACACCAGTTTGTGATCGTGTCGTTGATACTGTTCAAAGTTGCAGTGTCAAAGACAAACATCAAATTTGGTTATGGCATCGTCGCTTTGGACACCTGTCGTTTGGCTACCTTAAGCATCTGTTTTCATCTTTATTCCGCTCTTGTGGTGAGTTCAGTTTTAAGTGTGAGACATGTATTTTGCCCAAGAGTCATCGCAATGTGTTTCCTTTGAGAGACAATAAAGCTGCAAAGCCTTTTGATTTACTGCATTCTGATGTGTCGGGTCTGGCTCTCTTTACTTCGAAAGGATTTCGTTGGTTCGTCACATTTATTGATGATTGTACCCGACTCACTTGGGTTTTCTTGCTGAAAAATAAACATGATGTTGCTTCCATCATTCCAGACTTTTGTACTATGGTGTTTACTCAGTTTTATACTCGGGATAACGGAGGCGAATATGTAAATAATACTTTGACATCTTTCTTCCATGCTCAAGTTATTATTCACCAAATAACAACCCCTTTTACCCCTCAACAAAATGATGTGTCTGAAAGAAAGAACCGACAACTGCTTGAAGTTGCCCGCTCACTCATGTTGGATATGTCTGTTCCCCATCATCTTTGGGGGCATGCTGTTCTGTCTGATACCTATTTGATTAATCGTACTCTTAGCCCGGTTCTTGATTTCAAGACACTGCATGATGTGTTTGGTGACCATGTTTCCCCTATCGCCGTCTCCAAATTGCCCATAAAATTTTTGGGTGGGTTGTCTATGTTCATATCATCAACGGAGTAAACTTGATCCTTGTGATCTGTGATGTGTTTTTATTGGTTACTCTTCTACTCAGAAAGGTTATAAGTGCTATCATCCACCTACCCAGAAGGTGCATATTACTTTGGACGTAACTTTCCATGAAGAAGTGTCCTATTATGTCTCTCCCTCATCTCCAATTCAGGGGGAGAGGGGGAGTGAATTGGAGAATCTTGGACTTGAATTGGAGAATGATGTGTTTGAAGATACTGCTCTCGGGAAGGAAACGACCGGTCGCCCATATATGAAGATGAAACATGTGGTCTTTGTGAAGAAACGATAGGTCGCCCTTTGGAATTCGACTGGTCACCCTTATCTGGAGATGAAGCATGTGCTCTCAGTGTCGAAATGACCTGTCGCATTGAAGGAAAAGATCAGTCGCATGTATCTAAAAATAGTAACAGTGATTCTTGTGTGGATGAGTCCGATGCAATACCCCATTTTCCTTGCCAGTGCCCCAATCTACTCGTGACAGTGAATCAAGTGAGGTAATTTCTAATGATCTATCTGTGTCAACTTATTAGTTACCCCCACGAACCGCTCGTGGGAAATCTAAAGTATAATATTCTCCTGATATACATGCCAAGTCTAAATATCCTATTAGTCATTATGTGTCAACTCATCGTTTGTCTAAATCATATGCATCATATTTGTGTCAATTATCAAGTGTATGTGTGCCAACTAAGTTGCAAGATGCTTTATCTAACCCCAAATGGATGGATGCCATGAATATTGAAATAGATGCCTTGAACAAGAATAAAACATGAGATTTAGTTCCTTTGGCATGAGGGAAGAAAGCTGTTGGATGCAGATGGGTATTTACTTTGAAGCATAAGGCTGATGGTTCTATTGACCATTACAAGGCTATATTGGTAGCAAAGGTTATACTCAGACCCACGGAGTGGATTATTTGGAGACCTTTGCTCCAGTGACAAAGCTCAATATTGTGCGTGTACTATTGTCCCTAGATACTAACCGCGACTGGCCTTTATTGCAATTCGATGTCAAAAATACATTTCTTCATGGTGACCTTAAGGAGGGGATTTACATGGATCTCCCTCCCGGTATTCCTGTAACCTCTAAGGAGGGTGTTGTGTATAAGCTACAGAAGTCCTTATATGGATTGAAGTAGTCTCCAAGAGTGTGGTTTGGGAGATTTGCAGCATCTATGAAGAAATTTGGTTATGTGCATAATAACTCAGACCATACTTTGTTTCTAAAGCGTCATAAAGGTAAATTGACAACTTTAATTATTTATGTTGATGATATTATTATGACTAGAAATGATCAGGCAAAAATGCAAAATCTTCAGAAGTATCTGGCTTTCGAGTTTGAGATGAAGTCATTAGGTGACTTGAAGTAATTTATTGGGATTGAAGTTGTCAGATTTAAACATGATATCTTTTTGTCTCAAAGAAAATATATTTTGAATTTACTTGTAGAGACTGAAATGTTGGATTGTAAACCAATTGATACCCCTAGTGAACAGAATCATAAGTTGAGGTTGTATCATAATCAAGTCCCTACAGATAAAAAGCGTTATCAATGACTTGTGGGAAAATTGATTTATTTAGCTCATACACGTTCTGATATTGCTGAGAAGGATTCATAAGTACCATATCTACTTCTTTTCTGCTGGCAAGAGGCTACTCATCCAATATATAATATATAATATAATTTTGGTTGTAATTGTACTTCTAGCAGTTTTAATGAGAAAAAGAACTTATCCTCTCAACTGTTTGGACTGGCCCTTTTTTTTCTTCTCCAAGTTCTTTAAATAAAGTAGGGAAGTTGTTGAGTAAGAAATTAAATATGTAGAAGGACTCAATTTGAATAGTCTCCTTAATTAAAGTTTTATTTGCCCCACTTAACTGAGTTTGCTAATGGATTCTTGACAAATCATTTTTCAGAATACAACAAAGTCTGAAATCAATGAAAATTCGAAGAATTCCCTTAGAAATTACTATAAGAAAATTGTATGGTTGTAGGGAAGAAGAGAGTAGTAAACTGATTTTGAATTAGTTTTTGACATATTGTTCTGTTAACAACAGTAAATAAATATAGAGCAAAAAACATCCATTCAATTTATCTGAAAGTGTGCAACTAATCAAGTATGTTGAAAGAATAATACATTTAATTAAGTCAGAATAATGTACCAATTAAAGACATATCAGTTGGTATGTACCATTTCAACCGAAAGACGACGTATTGGTTGTGTTGTATCTTTTCAACTGAAAGACATTTTGGTTGATTTTTTCCCTTCTCAACCAAAAGACATATCGGTTGCTCAAAGAATCAAATTCAATTGTTGTAGAACTTTGGATTTTTTCCAACAGAAGTTTGGAACTGGGGATTTTTTCCAACAAAATGCAGAGAAAGCTAATAAGAAAATAAAAGAGTTCAATCTGGGCATAAGATTTTTCATTAAGAAAAAGAATGACCATAATGAAAGAGCCAAGGTTAAGAAAAAAGACAACTCAAGACCCAACAACCATTTTCCAACAAGACAATCTTCGAATGCACAACAATTGTTGACAAAAAGGGGATTTTCAAAGGTCTACCAACCAAGTTCTCGAATCCTCCCCAAACTTTTTAATAGAAAAAAATGGACTTCATGATCTGGTTTTTCTCTGGCTTTTCAATTCCCACAGTTCTAGAGATTTGTTTTTTTATTTGTTTTAATTTCTTTGGCTTTGCAATTCCCTTTTAGAGAACACCAACCCCCAACCCCCAAACCCCAACCATATATTTTTTTACAAATGAACAAGAAAACAAGCTTTCAAATCACCATAAGCTATAACACTATCACCCAATATCCATGTATAACTCTTTGTCAATTGCGTGATATGGTGGCATGATATAAAGGATTATGGCATAGTTTTCACTCTTCTAATTAAGCTATCTCTTCTCTTTTGTGAAAATAACTCTTCTAATTAAGCCTTATTATTAGTTTTAGTCCACTTATTTTTGTCACAGAAATGGACCCAATAATACTTGTAGCAGAAAGCCCCAGAGCCAGAGCTAATTTTCGTGCTTTTCAAAACGTCTAACAGATGAATGAGAACCAAAACCAAAACCAAAAGGCACTCTCAAGTCTCAAGTTCAACCAACTCTGCAATAAGCCCCACATGCCCTACGCGAAGAATGATTAGATGTCACAAAAAAGGCCAACTCGGCCAACACAAAGAACAAGAGTCAGAAAGGGACTATATTTGGTAAGCGATATTGAAGGAGGGGAATTTGAACACATGATCTCGAATGTAGGGGTAACTATTTTTAATCATTTGAGCTATAAACCCCTTACAAGGAACTTATTTATATAATTTAAAGGCGTAAGACGGTTATATTAAAAACTACTCAACTAAAACTTAATAAAGGAGTTTTGAAAGATTTTATTTAAAAGAACGTTGAAAACAAGAAAATTAAAAGACAAGATAACGAAGAAAAACGTGAACTAAATAAGTTTGTGAAAGATTTTAAAGAAGTTTGCCAAGACAACAATTTCACCACAATTCCTCTTATACAAACCTTGTAAGTGTATGCATTTTGTGATTTTCTTTGGCTTCCCTTGACAATTTTGTAAAAGGACAATCATTGTAATTTCCCAAGCTCTAAGTTTAGATTAAGAATTACTTCTCTAGGTGTTCTTATCTAGCTACATTCTGATGGACAACAATGTGTTTCGACAAAGGTAAACTTTGCATTGCACTACATTGCATTCACTAAATTTATGAAGATTGTGACTAGTCATCTTTTCTTCGTATGACTAGTCAACCTTTGTTTCAATTAGGATTTCCATCTCACTGTTTCCAGCTGGGTCCTAACCATCTTTTTGTCATTTTCTGCGAAATTCTCAGCTGCCATGTGTACTATTCTGACCTAGGAATTTTTGGGTAAAAGTCAAAGAATTCCTCATTTGGCAGCCGTCTATTTTGTGGGTGAGTTTTGGAAAGTTTCATAGAAAACTTTCTCTTCTTCTTCCTCAAGAGTGAACCTTTATATTTTTCATCTTTGAGTTTTCCAAATTGATTTTTTGAAAACTGCATTTGAAATATGAAAACCTCATCTTGCTATATCAAACAGTCTCTCATATATATCTAGGTCAGATTCAAGTCAAGAGTATGGTTTCTTGAAGAAATTGGTCATTTTCCTTTGAATCCAAATTTTTGGTTTCTGAGTTTAAGCTGGCTAGTTGGTGCCATGGGATGAAAGAGTTGAAGAAGGAGCTGTCATTGCCATGAAGGACTAAGCTGCTGGTTTTGCTAAGTTGGAGAAGAAGATTGCACAAAGGAGGTATAGCTTATCTTCCTAAATAGATCTAGGATTTCTTGAGTTTACTTGTTTTCCTTGGTAAGAATCTTCTTTACTTAGTGGATTGCCTGGTCAGTTGATGACCCCCAGTTTTGCCCAATGGTGGGTTTCTGGGTGAACAATTTCTGGTTTGCAGCTTTGTTATTTTATGGGTTTATGTTCTTGATAGTTGACTAGTCATCGCATGATGATCATGCATTTTTGGGTTTGTGTTCTTGTGGTTGACTAGTCATCACTATCTGTTGTATGATGTTTTCACACACTTTCATCATAGTTGTTGCTAGCACAAGGGATGTCTAGATTGACGAGTCCTTCTGAGTGTCTAGGTTGTCACTAATAATCTTCTAGGCTTGCAGGTACAGATTGTTATGTTCTGTGTGTGTGTTCTTCGTTATGGTTTCTCATGACTAGCAGTTGACTAGTCATAAGTATATTTGGTCAAGGATTTAAGTGTGTGAAGATCACTATGACTACTTGAATAGCATTTAAATTTACCTCTCGTCACCTGTGTACCAATTTCAAACCGTAGCATGCATACTATCAAAATTCCCAAGTTATGTTAATGATTAGTTATCCAAAATTATGATTAACTCTTTTCACAGCAATTAACCACTTCTTCTTACACACAATTTATCCTTGGCGTGAGGCATAAATATAAACATATAAAAAGACCTTAGGTTCAATGAGAACTTCACACAATCACCCAAACCCCTAAGAGTATGGTATTTACCTTAGGCGCATTTATGAATTTAATCACAAGAAGCAAAACTCATATTAGGCATGGCGTATACCCTAACATGCATCAAATTACTTAACCAAAAACCTATATGGTAGCTAAGCGTCGAGATCATTAGTTAAGAAAATAAGTACAGTGATTAAATTTCAACAACATGGAAAGTCTAATAGCATGACATAACTAAGCTTTGAATAATTAGAAAAGGGTTACATTGTGTCTTAGTAAAAGAAAATTAGTTAGTCATAATCATGGTAACAAAGCAAAAATAAAACATGGAGAAAGAGATAAGAAAAACCCTTAGAGTATAGAGGCAAGGTCGCTCTTCCTTGCTCCACGGTTGAATTCTGAAATTTCTGGTATATCCTCTTTGAGCCCCCCAACCTCCCCTCAGAACCTAAAACCTAGTTAGAATGGGCCTAAACAAGTGGCCTTACACGAAGACTTGATTTCCAAGTCAATTTCTAAATAGAAAAGATAATCAAAACTAAATTTCCTAAAACTTCCAGGAAACTGCACGTGATCCTCTTTGCGAATGCGATTTGAATACCTTCCTGACCTCCAAAAATTACGTATGACCACTCTTTGGAAATCTTTGGATGTTTTCTTTTCAGCCATATGTCTTGTGCCTCAATCCGATGTCGTATGAGTGAATTATGGCCAAACTACCTCTGCTGATTTAGTATTCTCTGGGAATTGGTTTAGGCTGAGATGTCTAATTAAAAATGGGCACCTTAGCAGTCTTCAAAAATTATGAAAATATTCATGGACAAACTTCAAGATGCTATCTTCCATTTCTAATTGGAATCATGTCAAACTATATTATGAGGAATATTTGGCGAATTTATACATTTCACGACTCAAACTGAAAACCAGAAAATGACTAAAATCAGCATCTTTAGTCCAAATTAATTCACAAAACTAAGTAAATAGGATATAAAATCATGTGAAATTATGAACATATCATTGGCAAACTCAACTTGCATTGCTTCATGCCTGGCTTCACCCGAGTCTACCGATTGTTGACTTATTCCTCCATCATAGACTATTATCCTATTGTCTTCTATAGGATCTTCTATAAGGAACTCAAAATCGGTACCCTCATCTTTGTCACCCTTAAATTTGGTACACCAACCCTCTCAAATTTCTCTCCATTGCTAAATGTTCTATCTCTACCCTAGGAAAGGACTTTATACCCTTGTGGCATATATACCGACATCTCAATTCCTGAGCCAATGCACATCATTGCAACTCAACTACTTGTAATAATGCTTCATTTCCAGCACTAATGACCTTCATTACGATATGATTATTCAAACTATTTCCACCACGTGGCATGCATTTGATTACCAACCTTTGAACTTTTTCAACATTAGCACGACTTGCGCTTAGTCTCCCTACGTATTGGCAAGAAGTATGTTGATCGTGTAGGAGACACTCTTGGCACGATGCATGTCGATCGTGTAGGAGACTCTCTTGTGCGAGATGCGCGTAGTCTCCCAACCGATTGACAAGACATGTGCCGATTGTGTAGGAGACTCTCGCGCTACATGCGCATAGTCTCCCTACCGATCGGGAAGACGCATGCTAATCTTGTAGAAGACTCTATTGCGCGACTAGCACTCTATGTCTTAATTCACCTCTGGTTACCTCCATGCCAAAGTAACTTCTAGATAGCAAACTTGGGGGACTTAGGAATACCTCTGGCATGCCGAACCACTCGGTAAGATTATTTGACATTTTACAAGTTCCCAACCCAGAAGCCACTTCTCAATCTGCAACTTAAGGGACTATTGTTTGTATCATTATCAACCAAGCACATTCGGTATTAGGGGACTGGTACAGAGACAGACCCACAAACTACCAAAAGGAGACACCCCAAGAAATGCTCTAACTTAGAGTATTGATGATGTCATCACAACTGAAGGTACCGAAGATACATCTTTCTCTAATAGGGCAACAGACTATTGAAAGGCAAGCCTGCAGAACCTAGATCTTAGGACACGTGTCACTACCACAATGATTTGCCCAAAGTCCCACATCTTAACTTTGGGCAAACATCCACTTCCCTTTTTCTATGAAAGGGGAATAGTGCTAAGGTAAAAAGGTAACCACTTTTGACCCTTACTGTGCCAAAATTACCACTTACCTCATACTTGCTGACTTTTGACCCTTACCCTTACAACACCGGTGCCTGAAACTTGATAAATGCTTGTCTCGTTTCCCTCTACAAGTTGATCTAGCTGCTGAAGGCATCCTTACCAAAGGTCCTCGCCATTCAATCCTTGCTGAAGATTTCATACTTCATCATTCTCAGTTGATTCCTGGTTTAGACATGAACAACATTTTTCTAAGCATTACATGGTATACTTCAAATGAATTGTAAGTCCCTTTTGATTCAACCAGAGGTTCAAAATTAAATTCTAAGAATAGACAACATGACCTCGATGAAAAATAAATTGTAACAATTTTATAAGTACATCGTACACTTCAAATGAATTGTAAGTCCCTTTTCATTGAATCAAAGGTTCCAATTTCAATTCTTAAACCTTGACTGAAGACTGTAGATTGTGTTTGTGCTCTTATCCCAACTTCGGTTGCTCTTTCCAAAATTCTGCACACCTTAATGCTCCAAGAGAAAGCTTCACTTTCATAGCATCCAAAAGCACTCTCATTCCTTGGTGTCAGCTGATAAGCCCATAAATTTACACATTATGTACTATTTATACTTAGTTTTTGTAGGAGAATTAGATGTAAAAAGGACTTATTATTTTATTTTCTTTATTTTCTTCATTTTCAGCTTTCTTGAGCAGCTAATTGATTTTCAACAAAATATGACTTTTGGTAGAGTTTTTGTGTAAGGCCAGTTGGATATTGAAGTTAAGACCCTGAAGATAATTGTGGAATGTTTCTAGAATTTTTGGAGCAACCAATGAGAGTGCTCTTTGAACTCAAGTCAGCATAAGTGCAATTCCGTTAGATTTGAGTTACTGTGCGAAAAAGGAAATTTGAAGGTCTTCGTGATTTTTTTTCTCACGGCATGCGATATATGATTGGAAAGATAAGACAAAGATCTACAATTTAAATATTTTTCCCGAAATTTTCTTGGAGGAGAAATGACTTCAAACGTGCGTGCAAAGAAACTGACGTGTTATCCCAGTCAAAGTAGGTAGAGGAGTCAATTACTTACCCTTTTTGGATTTATGTTTTAATTAGGTTTTTCTTTATTTTTGGGATGCTGTAAAAGCCCAGCTAGGTTAGGAATAGACGTGTGGTGTTTTGTTTAAGCATGAGAAACAACTCCTTTGGGTTACGTAAAGACTTGGAGAAATTGAAGACGCCGGGAGAGTACCGCAATTGGCTAAGTTTTTATTATTATTTTATTATGTTTTTGCTTATGCCGAATTCTATGATTATGTGTAACTAATTTTCTTTTGGTAGGGCATGATGTAGCCCTAGTATGATAATCTAGTTTTCTTATATTACCTATCTATTGATTGCCGTTTGATGTTGGATTCTTAATCACTGTGCTTAATAACTTGGTTGATTACCTTGATGCTTGATCACCATCTAGACTTTTAATTGAGTTAATTGGATGCAAATTAGAGTAAATACCATACTTAATTTGAGGCTTGCTTCTTGTGATTAAGATCTATAATTCGTCTAGGGTAAATACCATAATCCTAGGATTTTTACATGCTTGTTGGATGTTTTCACTGATCTTAATGAGTTTCCACGTGTTGATATTTGACCTAAATACCATAGGCTAATTGCATTTAAGAATATACGAGTTAGCCTAAATACCATAGGTAATTCATGAAAAAGGAAAACTAAGCGGCGACATCAAATGGTTAGTTAACAGGTAGGTGAATAAGCGGCTAGATCGGATTACAGGTAGGTGAATAAGCGGCTAGATCGGATTACTAGTGGTGAATTCAATGTCTTAGTGCTTTTATCAATTTGAATTTCTCATCTTTGTGTTTCATGGCTTTCTACTTGTTTTGTCTTTTGATTTCGTTGTTAATTAAATCACTTATTCAAAAAACCCTTTTGTGTTTACGTGTTTAATTTCTTGTTTATATAATTAGAATAGTTAAAATATTTTGTGAAGTAAATTAGGTTAGACTCATTGGAAGTTGAACTCAATCCTCGTGAGCATGACCTCGTATTTGCCATACTAAATTACGATTGACCTTGTGCACTTACGAGTATAATTTGTGTTTAGACTAATCTTTATAATTACCATTTTGTAGGTTGTCTAAAATTCACAATATCAGCTGTTGTTAGACTTTTCAACCATCTCATCTACGCAACAAAAAAGAAAATTGAAAAAGAAAAAAATAAACTGGTTCAGCACCCATTCAGCAAAAAGATTAACAGTGTGCTGTACAACCCCCCATTTCTTCTCCCCACAACTCTTTTACCGGTTATGTGTCCACAAGACTTTGGAGCACAGTGCAAGCTAGGAGCCTACATGGATATATACCTTATTCAATAACTTCTTATTATTCTTTTTCTCATTATCTGTTTTTGATACTAACCCTGGATTTTCATCAACCCCAATCCTACACTTTCTGTGGCCTTTTTAATTAGGCTTAGGATAACCGCAGATAGGAATGAGAAACTGCTTTCCCTTAGGCATGCGCAAATTCGTCCATACCTGCAAAACAACTTTTACTTGCATGCTACACAAACTGAAATATGACTAAAATATGACGCTACCAGTAGAATATAGAAGGCATGTCTACAGAGCCGGTCCTGGGTTTTTTAAGGCCCAGGGCAAATTTTCTCAAGTGTGCCCCTTTTATATAAATTAAACAATATATATATATATATAAACTAATTAATTAAAATGATAAAAATTTACAAAAGATAAGGACTTTGGGGCCTCATTAAAACCTTGTTTGGGGAAAATCCAATGAGACAAAACCCCAAACGAAGGAAAAAGAGGGGTGCATTGTAAACATTGCATTAAAAAACAAGAACTACATATTTGAGTCTACATACTTCCTCCCCAATCTCTGTAAGCATTTCTTGATTTGATCAATCTTCTTTTCATCCTCCACAATTAATCGAAGCAAACAATCATCACATGTACCTACAAAATAAAAATAGCAATGAAATCTCAACCACACAAAACATAATTTAAAATGTCTTCTTGTTGCACTTTTAGATACAAAATCATCAATTATACTATCATATTTAATGTTTTCTAACATATCATTTTCAATGCATAATATCGCTAATCCATTTAGCCTATCTTGAGTCATGGTGGTCCGAAACTAAGATTTCAATAATTTTAATTTAGAAAAACTTCTTTCAGCAGATGCCACAGTCACATGTATAGTCAATAATACCCTATAAGCAATCATTACATAATGAAACATATCAACCTGGATTTTGAGCATATTTTCTTCAACTTGAAACTTCCAATTATAAAGAACAAGAATCCCAACCAAGTTTTCTGTTGAATCAAATAATAAAGATGAAAAAGTTAATAAAGATATGTATTACAATTTACAAAATTTATACATCTAGAATTTATATGTATCTACTAAAGAAAAAAATTACCTTCAAAAAAGGCACTGGTCTAGCTTGTGGAATCCAACTCTATGTGTGTTGGAGAAGACGAGAATCACCAAAAAAAAAAAAAAAATTTGCTTACGTTGAACTCTAAGAAGCAGAGTATGTTGAATGGTTTTTCCTTTTTTTTTTTTTTCTTTTTGTAGCTAAAAAAGTTGGTTTTGATTTTTCCCATATTTTGTTTATTTATTTTATATTATATTGTATAATTAAGGGACTTTTCTTCCTGGTTAAGTTTCGTCTTCAGATTGAGAATATAATCACTGATTGATTGGCTTCCTTTTTGGTATACACGCACAGGCAGCAACTGTCTTCTGTTTAATTAATTTTTTTTTTAATACACATATATACATAGACTTAAAAATAAAAAATTGGGCCCCCTTCAGCTGTGGGCCCCGGGCTGTAGCCCTGGCCCAATGCTGCCTCTGCATGTCTACGCCTACAGTCATCAGAATTGACTTGTCCAATCAACTTTGGGTACATGTGAATGAGAAACCTCGCACCTCTTATCGCCTAAAACAAAGTGAACTTGAAACATTAAAAGAACGCATGCCCTCGCCATCTCAGTCTTCAGGCCCAAGTTCACATCCTGGCCCATTAACTTTATTAGAGTCTCGAGAATATCATCTGCCCTTCCATGGATCCCTTCTTTAACGCGATGGGCACACTCATACATCAATCTTGAGAACAAAATGAGCCCAAACAAAAGACGCTTGTCCTATTTTGGCTTTAGGAAGAAGTCATCATGGAGCCGTGTCAGAAGTCATGGCGGAGCCACACTCGGACCAGTTATGCATTTAAGCTCACCAAACGACAGATACGATTGTAATCCATTTTAATGGAAAAAGTCATGTCCAGTCCAGCCCACCAAATAGGACCTTATTTCTTTCTTCTTGTTCTTCTTTTATGTGTAAGTAGGGACTCCACTTTGTTTTCTATCAACCAAACCATCTGTTTTCATTTCTTCATTTATAGACCATTATTGCAAAAGCTTAGATAAATTTGAATTTAAGACTTCCTTGTGACAAAGAAAATGATCGAATATGGTGCTTCCCAAAAACACACTGACCACCACATAATCAAATGGTGAAATGGTAAAAATTGGTCAAATGGTTTCTAATTTGAATGATTTTTTTGTACTGGAGGAAGACATGAAAAATAAACGGTTCGTATCATTACAAAATAATGCAAGTTGATAAATATGTTTACCATTAGTTATTATTGCACTACTATTTTCTTCAAAAATCTCGTTTCATACTATTTCTCTAGAAAGCACTTTGACTTATTATAAAAACATGCAAATTTTCATAATCCTTGATCTTTGGGAAGGCATAGCTTACCCCAAGCTTTCCAATGGATCTTAAATCGTCGTTGATTTCTTTGCAGGTGGCAAGTGGGAGCTTGAAACATGACATGGGATAAGGCGATAAGCTGGAATTGCAATAGCCATTGCTTTCAATAGCACCTCTTTGCCCGCCATTGACAAATAGCATTGTTTCCATCCCTCAATCTTTTGTCTGACTCACTTTCTAATGTAGCTGACATCCTATTTCCCTGATCAACCCTAAATGTCGTGGAGACCTATCTAGGCCAGTATCCCTCTTGGAGCACAATGGCTAGAGCAGAAGTCCATAATAAGCGCAAATCCAATAAGTCAATAGCCTACACTACATATACCAGATTTATTGGGCTGGTCTCATCCCCAGTAGTGGCATGCCTATGCAATCCATGATCAGGACATAAGGAACAAGTTGTTAGGGCCTAGCCCAGGCTCGCCCGTTCTTGTCAACCTGATCCAACTTTCAATTTTGTTCAGAAGTTGAAAGAATCCCCTTGCAGGCTAGAAATCCAATCGGGACATTGGTGTTGACCCGACGACCTTCCCACTCTCCAGAGCAGCTCGATCCATAGTATAACAAAAAGAGTGCTGGCGGGAAAAGGGACCAACAGGTTCATTTGCTCCATTTAGAGAAGAAGAAGAAGAACATAACGGGGATGGCCCCCAGAGATTTAAGCACATAATATAGAGATGGTCATATGTAATGCAACGTGATTGAAAACAAAATGTAAGCTTTAGCCTGCAGTGGTGAAGAAGATTTCTAATGTAAACAAAGGAGAGCTCGCACATCATTGGATTATTTATTTTCTTTCAAAGTTAGTAGCTGAAAGGTAGAAAGGTGAAGGTAAGAGAGAATGTAGATAGCATTCCCCCTAATTTAGTAGGGAGGAGGGGGGGAGTTTTGGGTTATTAATAATAATAGATAACAATTATATAAAAAATGCAAATTGGCACACAAAGCAAACTGAAATTCCGAATAGACACAATCTCTGCATTCCAAGAAACTAGTTAGAAACAAGAGAAGCATCTAAACAAATTTAACTTTCATTCAAACTATTTGACAATCCCCTTCCAATTAATTATGTTAGAACTAATCTTAGCAGAAGTTGCCATCCAAAGCAAAGAGTTCAACAATGCAGAACCAGCCTCTGTTGGAGAAGTGAGCATGAAGACCTGAAGATGTCTGAGTCTAGGCAATGGTGGAGGGAGGGCCTTTCTCAAAGTTTCTGGAAAGATGAAAACCTACACTACTGTCGTCCATGCACAAGAAAAAAGAAAGGTGAACTGGTAAGAATTAATGGCAGAAACTGAGAAAGGATCAAAATATATCAAGCAGTAAGTATGGTACGTACCGCAGCATCATAAATGAATAGGCTATTTGTTCGGAGCAATCAAATTTTAGAAGATAATCTCTTAGATTAGGGAAATGCTTCTTGTGTAGAAGCCTGAATGTAGGCCCAGCAATCAAATTTTAAAAGATAAGGAAATTAGATCTGGTTCATTGATTTTGGCCTTCACACCATATTGGTATCCACACATTATGAAGTTACTTAGGAGGAGCTCAGCATAGATATATTTCAGGTTGCGGGATTCACACGAGATATTACTCTTCTGGCACCGATTTTCTCTACGGTATGTAAAAGATTGCTGGTAATTGTTCATGTCACCTACTCCAAATTTAAGCTAGTTACAGATTTTTCATTTAAAAAAAAAAAGAGGGTCTCCAAGGCTAAGGAGTAGTAGTCTAACAAAACTTTAATTAGTAAGGTTCATATTGAACTCTTCGACGCTTCTCTCAACTGCAAAATCCCACCATTTATTGACTCTAGTTTCATAGTCTTTAGTGTACCTCATGTGAAGCGTAAGTTTATCTTAGTCGACCTTGTCTTCCTTATGAAATTCCAAACACCTTTCCACCAAGTTGATGAACTTTGAACTGGGGTGATCATCATGGCTGTCTTGCACGCCCTAGTCAAAATCTAATACAGGGACCGAAGACCACACGTCTACCCCTTGGAAAGAAAACTCATGCGCACGGCAGCTCTAGTTGGAAGGAGTTGGATGATTTGGTGAATAGCAAGGTCAGGTAAGTGACGCCACTGACACTGCCCTATTTTTTCCATGGCTATGGCGTTTTGGTCATCTCGATCTTCTTTTATTTCATCATGTTGCTTTCTTAGTTTTTTCTTTTTCATTGGGCAGGATTATAAGATACTGGGATGCTAAACTGGGGCATGAAATCTACAGGATTACAGGACTCGGAGGTTAAGGTAGAATTGAGCTGTGACGTTATTATTTTCTGTAGCTTATGAAATTGATTTTTCAGTTGGTCTGCATCCATTGGTGTTTAGCTCCTGAACTACCTTTTCTGAAAATCAACTTGTTTCTTTTCTCCAGGTGTGGGAACCTTGTAAGTGCAGACAGTACTGACAGTGTTCAGTTTTGGGACAACTTCTTCAGAAACTACAATTTGCCCATTCCATGGTTTTTAGTTTTGATTCGTCTCGCTTGATGATAGCGATCCTCTTTTTGTTGCTCTCTTTTATCAATTGAATTCATTATTTTATTTCATCCCCCCTTACATTTTTTTTATACTCCTTAATTGAAGAAAAACTTTTCGGGGTTTGACTATAAAAGGCTCATTTGCTTGGTGACCAGTGTGAATTTTAGAAGGTTCCACATGCATTTTTTCAGCCCTGAATTTGGCAATAACTTTGTAGATGCACATACTTTCTCACTCATACATGCATTTTTAGCAGCAGTCAGATGAATCCAGCCCGATGAGCAACATCCAATGCTCAAATGAAGTTCTTTCTTCATAAAAGTTGTTCATTTGGATGTTTCCAATATATCCCAAATTTACAGCGTTGGGATATGTACCGACTCTTCAGGGCATGAAATACTGAAACATGTTTTTCCACCCAATATGCCGAACTTCCAATCCGATGAGCAGTTTTCAATGCTCAAATGAATTTCTGTTCTTCATGAAAGTGGTTCAAATGCGTGACTACTATATTTTGTCCAAATGTAGAGTCATTTGGATAAGAATAGAATACTCAGCGAATTAAACAATGACGTCTACTCGAAGGAACTGTCTCTGACAACTAGTCAGTTTGAGCCATGCCAAATCGTATTTTCCAGTCTCAAATGGATTCAAGTTCTTCACAAACATTGTTCCTCTATATGTATAGAACAACATATTAAAATTTAGTAGCATTTGGATAAATATAGCATGCTCGAATCGTCACACATCAAAGCAGGATCAAAGAAGAAGCAAGGGCATATGCTGGCCAACTTTTGTTAAGTTAATGGAGGTGCATGAGTCAGCATGGAGGCTTGAGCTTATTAAAAAAAAAAAAAAAGAATGATTTAAGCTTGTTGATGGAGGGAAACAAGTTTTGCTTGGAAGATATTTTGAATTACCTAGGGAGCTTCACCAAAGCAACTTTTCTAATTGAGTGTTGCTATTTTCACCCACCTGTCCTATTTTCCCACCCACCTTATCTTTAAACTTTTAAAGACAAATTTAACCCTATTGTAAAATGACTTAAAAGGACTTAAGGAAAAAGAAAGAGGAAAAAAGAAGAAGGAAAAGACATAGACTTCTCAAGTTCTTACGTAACCCTATCGTTTGACAGAAAGGAAAAAAAAAAAAACAAGAATACGACTCCTTGCTCATGAGAAGGTGAAGAAGGCTTTTCATTGCTCAGAACTCAATTCTCAAATAATTTTATTCTCTTTTCTATTCATTCAATCAAATTGTTTATGAAGAAGAAAACAACAAGAGAATGAATGTTGAAGAGAATGATTTTCGTGAAAAGGTAAGAGCATAAATATGATTATATTCACAGAATCCATATTTACAAATAAAAATAAAAATTACAGGAAAAATCATTTTTAGTTTTATAGTAAACATGAGAGACAGAGAGAGATGGAGTGTGAGAGATGGAAAATAAGATAGAGCAAAAATGAGAGAGAGAGAAGACATGAGCAGAGAGAATAAATGAGAGATGGAATGAGGTAATAATTAAAAGGGTATTTTAGGAATATTGGTGGGTGGAAAAATAGGATTGTGTTTTTTTAAAATTTATATGGTGGGTGGGAAGATAAAGTGGGTGGAAAAATAGGAAGGTGGGTAGAAATAACATCACTCTTCTAATTTTGTTTGCTTTTTCAGCAACCCACCCACCAAAATCAATGGCAGTGGGTACGTCTCATTGGCTGTTGGGCCCAACACTCAACCCACTTCATTTTCTCTATAAATAAAGTATAAATAGAGAAATTTTCAAGCTATGTTGTTTACTTTTATTCCATTGTTTATATAAATAGAAAAATCTTCATATGAACATCCATTATTTTCATTACTGTCATTTACTTTTCAAGTCTATAGCTACAATGAACTGAGTAGACAAATCCTCAGTTTAGCTGTCATTTACTTTGAGTTTGCATTGATAATGAACTGAATCGAGAAATCTTCAGTTCCATATCATGTTTCTCATTTTTATTTCTGTTTTTAATAAAAAAAACAAAAAAAAAACTTTCAGCTTGTTCTTATCTTTGCATTAGAAAAATATTGAAATCCTCTTCATTGAGGCATATAAAAGAACCTATATTGGGTCAGTTCCCAACCCAACTCACTATCGATTGATTAGAGTCGATATTGGAGTGCATTTTACATTTTTCAATTACTTTCTGTTGGAGCTTTCGCTACCAACAGTGGCACGCCTATGCAAACAACATGAAAACAATCCCAAGGCCAACACCAGGCCGCTGCGGATGAATTTCCGGGGTAGAACAGACAGGGACATTGAAGGATAGAGGAAAAACAGAAACATGAGATATGAAGCCATACATACGTAATATTATTCAAATTAATTGAGTAAGGCAAGCATTTTTCCTTCTCTTTTTTTTTATTTATGTGAAATTACAAGGACAAATATTAACACAAATATTGCCATTACAATGGAAAAAATAGTACAAGGACTACACTGAAGACTCTTGTTTATCTTCAAGCACCTTCGAACATCTTCACCA
Organism: Prunus dulcis; assembly: GCF_902201215.1. Taxonomy (NCBI): domain Eukaryota; kingdom Viridiplantae; phylum Streptophyta; class Magnoliopsida; order Rosales; family Rosaceae; genus Prunus; species Prunus dulcis. The sequence goes on along the minus strand of NC_047652.1, from coordinate 7,202,450 downwards.
ATTACTTCAAGTTTGGTAGACATATCGTTAAATGCTGAAAATAATAATTTCTCACGATCCTGCATCAACCTATTGTATTTATCTCAGCTCCATTTACCCACTCACTAAACTGTCCACACTTAGTGCATGCCCAATAAGAATGATTGTTATTGTCGGCTGATCTGGATATTCTAAATTCCAAACCAGCACCGTCACATTTTTTCCTACAATGTTAGCATATATCGAACGTCACTACTGCTGCTGTTGCTCGACATTCTGTATGTCACAGTTCATGCTCATGATCATGATACTCTTATTGTGTAGACCCATAATTTTGAGATTCTTCTAGATCAAGTTCCAACTAATTAATAAAGACAGGTACCAGAGGTTAGTTGGTAGACTTATTTATATATCTCACACCCGGCCAGATATTGCTTATGCTATTAGTGTTGTGAGTCAATTTATCCATTCTCCTAGTGAAGTTCATATGGAAGCAGTTATGTGAATTTTACAGTATCTGAACTCCGCTCCTGGCAAAAGGCTGATGTTCTCAAAACATGGACATTTGGAAATTGAAGGTTTTACATATGCCGATTGGCCAGGAAATCAAACTGATAAGCATTCAACATTAGGTTATTTTACATTATACAGGTTTTGGCCACAAAACAATCAGTGCAAAAAATACTGGATCCAGATTACATCATTATATTCTGCATAAAAAACGACGTCTGTTCAAATAAAACACGACGTTATGGTTAACCATTTATTCAGCATATTTACCGACGTCTTAAAGTAACGTAACAATGAAGAACCACGACGCTATTGTGGAGCAATAATCCAGGATATCACGTCGGGGAAGGATTAAGAACCGCCATGTAATTCAAAATAACACGACTCCAATCCCATAATACCGGCGTCTAAAAAACGAGATAAATTATCTGAACATTAATTTGGAACCGACGTTGTTTAATACGTGCGTCGTAAATAATGACGTTGTTTAGAAGTTCAACGTCGTCTACATTAATAAGTGCGTCGTGAGTAATGAATACATATAAATACAACGTCCAATATATAAATGCCACCGACGTTGTTTCGCATTTCAACGTCAACTACATAAATACATACGTCGTATATAATGACACTGATAACTATTTACACGTCATCTTTTTTAGAAAAATTGAAGTGGAAAATTTATTTCACGACGGTTATTGTTAAATAAGAGACGTAGTAGATTTCAATAACGTCGTCTTCTCATGTATTTAAAGATGTCATATTTTTTCTTGTCGTGAAAATTATATTTAACGGCGTAGTGTTTTAGTTTTCATCGTTGTATGTCTATCTTGCGGCCTTGTTCTTTCAATATGTGTCATATTTTTCCTTTTTAACGACGGTGATTTGTTTGAGTTGGTTGTCTATTCTCATCCTCGACAAATTTTTAAAACTTTAGCAGACTAAACACGTCTGTTTTTATTTGTTTTCGACGTTGTTTTATTTAACAACGTCTAATATTTATCGTCGTTGTTTGTTTCTGAAGATAGGACGTATAAATTTTGTAATACGACTCCCATATATTTGTAACCGACGTTGTTTCGTTTTTCAACGTCTACTCTATAAATAAATACGTCGTAAATAATGACACTGACAACTATTTTCACGTCATCTTTTATAGAAAAATCGAAGTGGAAAACTTATTTTAGGACGGTTGTTTCTATATAGGCGACGTAGTAGGAATAAATAACGTCGTCTTCTAATTTATTTAAAGACGTCATATTTTTTATTGTCGTGAAAATGATATTTAACGGCGTCTTATTTTAATTTTCGTCGTTGTATGTCTATCTTGCGGCCTTGTTCTGTTAATATGTATCATATTTTTCCTTTTTAACGACGGTTTTTTTAGAGAGTTGGTCGTCTATTCTCATCCTCGACTGCTTTTTTAGATCTTTTTGCAGTACAAAGACGCCGTTTTGTATTTGTTGATGACGTTGTATATTTTAACAACGACGGTGATTTAGCGTCGTGGTTTATGAGGGAAAAGATGACGGTGGATTCCACGACAATTGAAAAACCGAATACACGACGGTGATTTACCGTCGTCTTTTTGCTTTTTTGTAGTAGTGTTAGCAGGTTTACACCAAAGCATCCCAATTTCATTCAATAAATCTAACACATATTTTCTCCGTGACAAGAAAATACCCTGTTGAGATCTAGTCACTTCAATTCCCAAAAAATATTTTAGCCCTCCAAGATCGTTCATCTCAAACTCAGTTGATAATTAATGTTTTAATTTGATCAATCTCTTATGTATCATCACCTGTTATTATCATATCACCAACATATATAATTAAAACAGTGACCTTCTCCTTCCTCCTCTTCAGAAACAAAGTATGATCTGCATTGCTTTGACGATAACCATATTTCTTCATGGCACAACTGAATTTGCCAAACCAAGCTTTAGGGGACTGCTTCAACCCATAGAGTAACTTCCTCAACTTGCACACCAAATTTGGATTTTCCGATACCTCAAATCCTGGAGGTAGGCTCATATAAACTTCTTCCTTCAATTCTCCATGTAGGAAAGCATTTTTCACATCAAATTGTTAGAGTGGCCAATCTAAATTTGCTGCAAGTGATACTAGAACACGAACTGTGTTTATTTTTGCAACTAGTGCAAAAGTTTCCTGATAATCAACACCATATGTCTGAGTATATCCTTTGGCAACCAATCTCACCTTGTATCTATCAATGGTACCATCTACCTTGTGTATTAATTGTAAAAATCCATCTGCATCCAACTCGTCGTTTTCCTTGTGGCAATGAAACTAAATCCCAAGTTTGATTTTTTTTTTTTCAAAGCCAGCATCTCTTCATCCATAGCTTTCTTCCAGCCAAAGCATCTTGCACTTTTGATGGAATAAATTCAGCAGTCATCTGATTAGCTAAAACCGCACATGCTTCAGATAATCAATGAGTAGAGACATAGTTTGCAATTGGGTAGTTCGACTTCTTTGAATTTTTAGGTGAAAAACGATCTGGTGGAATTCCTCTTTTACGTATGGGAGGCAATTGATACCTTTTCTTTTAGGTATGGGAGGCAATTGATACCTTTTTTCTGCAACACTATCAATATCATTTGTAATTAAATTGCCAGTATTAATAAAAGCTTTTGTACTTACCTCAGGGTTATCCAAAGCCTTAGGAATTTGGACATGTACTATTGGTGTAGAAGAGGGAGAACAATTATGTGCGATATGTGGAGTTGCAAGGAACAAAGTGGGGTTAGCAAGACGTGGCGCTAGGTCCTTAACTGACGTGACTTCATTCTCTTTTTCATTGCAGATCACTGCTTCTCTTGCATTCTCTTTTTCATTGCAGATCACTACTTCTCTTTCTATGGTAATATCAAGTAACATAATTGTCCAATTTAGACAACTCTGAGAAAGTGACATCCATTGTGACATACGTGTGCTTTGTCGGAGGATGATAGCATCGATATCCTTTGGAATATGGGGAGAAACCCACAAACACACATTTAAGAGCACATGGGTCCAATTCAGGACTGACGGTAGGGGATGTGTCGAATTCAAAACATCCAGTGGTTCTTGTATCCATGGACAGAAAAGGGCATACGATTTAATAAATACACTGCATATAATATAGCATTACCCCAAAACATCTTAGGCATATGTGCTTGTATCAAAATACTCATGGCCGTCTCAAGAATATGGCAGTTTTTCCGTTCAGCAACCCCATTTTGTTGAAGGGTATAAGGATATGTAGTTTCATGGAGAAGAACGTTATCTTGAAAAAAAGACATAAAATCATGATTCACATATTCACCTCCATTATCCGATTGCAGAAACTAGATTTTTGTGGAGAATTGTGTCTGAACCATCTGATAGAATTGCTTGAAGAGAACAAAAACCTCACTCTTATGTTTCATAAAATATATCCATGTTATTCTCGTATAATCATCAACAAAAGTCACAAACCATCTAATTACAGAGATTGTAGATACCTAGGAAGGACCCCATACATCAGAATTAATAAGATTAAAAGGTTTATCATTCTTATTGAAACTAATAGGGTATGAAACACGGTGACTCTTGAGAAGAATACATGTTTCACATTGAAGACTAGAAATATCCAAATCCAAAAATAAAGTTGGAAATAAATGTTTTAAATAACCAAAAGAAGCATGTCCTAAACGCCAATGCCATAACCAAATTTTTTTTTTTCTTGTCTGCAGCTGAGTTGTGAGCAATAAGAGCCTACCTCGTGCAAACATTATCCACATAATATAGTCCCCCTCTCTTAGTACCATGCCCAATTATTTCTTGGGTTCAAATATCTTGAAGAAGGCAAAACAAGAGATAGATTAATACAAAACAATCTAATTGTTCAGTCACTTGTCCAACAGATAAAAACTTCTGAGATAAAGAAGGAACAAGAAGAACATGTTCCAAAGTTAAATTTTGAGGAAGATCAACAGTGCCTACCCCAATCACAGGGTACACTACTACGTTTTACTATTT